>NC_035449.2:52779896-53110729 GCF_002127325.2 Helianthus annuus | reverse complement strand
TAAACGAAACTAACAAGACTTGGTAACCATAATAGGACGTGGTTGACCAACTATTAAAAACAAGTAAACAATCTGCCGAGCCAACCAAGGTGAGTTCACACACTTTAATAAAAGCATGCATTCCCGGTGGTTGGGAAACGAAACAAACGACACTTTCCCAAGTTTGGGATTGCTTACCATTGCCGGTTTGGAATACGGTTAATTACTATTTATATTAGATGCAACAAATATACTAAACGAAACTCTATCACGAAGTCCCCACTTTCTATACCGATTAGTCATTGGGGCCTAGTGAACGGGTTATTAGTTGATAGCGCTATTTAGGTTTCACCAACCTCACACCGTGCCTGGAGAGGATCGGTCGTGAACTAATAGACCATGGCAAACTGTCAATGATGATAGACATTGACAAACGGGGCAACAACAAAACAACAGGTTGCTAAATATTCGGTATAGCGCAGTTTACTAACTTACATATGGGGTAGCTCCCCATTGTATGATATAAATGAGTAACTTAACAACAAACATAAGCTTTATGGAATTAAAACTGGACAACTCGTGAACTCGCCAACTTTATGTTGACACCCTACTGCATACTTTGCAGGTACTCAGTAATGGAAATGGAGCTTACAGCTGGGGAGTGTAGTGGTCGCCTTCACCCGTGTCGGGTTTTCTTATTAATAATTATGAACTTTTAAACTTTTGTTTGAACTGTTTAACTTATACTTTCGCTGTTATCTTTAAACCATGTTTTAAACTTAAACTTTGGACTTAGACATTATTGGTCACTAATCGTATTGGTGGTGATGAAAACTATTTTATTATTATGTCGTTCAATATGATTTGTGGTATGATTGTGGTCAGTTACATGCCTCGCGGTAGTACTCTGCATGTGGAAATTAAGGGTGTGACAATGCAGTAAGATTATTTTAATCAAGGCTATAAATTTATATGGTAATTATGTCACACCCCCAAATTACCACCTAGGGTATGTCCCTATTGGAGGTGCAACGATCCAACAAAGAGCCACCAATCATATCAAACACAAGTCATAATGTATTGAAATACCCAATTGAAATAAATATAACGTTTGAAAAGTTTAACCAAAACCAAAGTATTGAGCGGAAGCATAAATGTATAAGTGTGTAAATGTATCGAAACCAAATCAATGTAATTGTTTATCATGACCACAACCACGCCAGCAGCATCAGACGGCAAGCTCCCAAGTTCCTTCAATAATTACCTACAAGCATGCAACAAGTGTGTCAGACTACGCTGGTGAGTTCAAGGTTTTGTTAACAAGTTATGTTACCATATGTATGTTAATACGATTTAACACTGCGATACAATGTTGCTCATGCTAGATACCCTAGGGAATGTGCCCATATGTATCCGGGGAGTGGGTACCCCTTAACGACCGTTTGCTATGTTGCCTTCGTTAGATACCCTAGGGAGAGTGCCCATATGTATCCGAGGAGTGTGCCTCTAACAACCATAGCCATACCCAGATAATTAGTTCACGCCCGTCCTTACGGCCCGGTGTGAGGTTTCCCCACCTAATAGCGCTATCAACTAATCACCCCCATTGCCCTCCAGGCAATAACCAAAACCGATTAAGTTGTTTACCCAATGTTTCCCTCCCGAATGTTTACCAGTTGTCCCAAACCACCGGGACGCATGCTTAGAGAGATGCAATGAACTCACCTTGGTTTGCTCGGTAAGACTAACGCACGTATCCCCAAGTTGATCAATTAGTTCCTAATGTGGTTACCACTATTCGTTAGTATCTCATTTTCCAAATCATGCATGCAACATAACAACTTGTAACAATTACATGTAATCACTGAATAAGCATTTGGTTTTCATACATTCCACATAGCACATTCACGTATCACTTAAACACTTTGTGATACCACACAAGTCAATCAAACATGCTATACCACTCGGAGTTTCATTCGCGGCCCAAGATTTTAGCAACCCGGTCCATTTGGTGGTCCATAAACCCAACCCTGGACCACTATTTAACGTGTAACGGGAACCAACGGCTGGCCCACCATGCCGGCCCAGCTAATGCAGTAACCCGGACCCAACCATGTTGTGCAACTGGGCCCACACAGTGCAGATTCCATTCATACGCTGCTGGGCTTAATGTCCATTGTTGATGGCCCCAACAGTTCAACTCAAACATGTACTCTAAGGGACAATCGAATTATGCAATTATAAGTAACACCCTTACAGTTTAACATACATGATCAACCACCATATTCACATTAGAAATAAAAACAACCAATCATAGAGACAACCAATCGAACATTCCCAAGGCAACCCATAATTTGTATTAATCCTAATGCCTATAGATCACACAAACCGAATCAGGATTTTCTAGCATTAAGACATGCATCACAACAGGTTCATCAGATACGGTTCAGCCAACATATCATCATCATTCGGAAATTTCGAGATCAGTTTAAATGAATAACAATCCAAATTATATGAAAATATCTCATGACCATCAACTAATAGTCAACAATAGCTTTAACATGAAATCCTATTACTACTTCAATGGTCATGCACTCATCATTGATGTATGTAATATCCCTACTGACTTCATTAATTGTCCTGACTTGGTTTGGTCACCTAGCCGCCATGTTCATGCTCAAGTTGTTGAGTCTTGATTTTTACAATCATGTAACTTTAATACTATTGGACCTTTAAACCACTTAATCATCATTCTATTGGACCCTTTTGAATCACTTAATCATCACTCTATTGGACCCTTAAAACCACTTGACATTATTATGATAAATCACACTTTGACTCCATGCACACACATACATCGAACCCACTAACCTACAATTCCATTTCATGTCTAACTCATTAACATAATATTCTATAACCCATTCATGAAATCATAATGTTCCCAGCCATTCTAAAACAGAATATAGTCATTACTGAACTGTGTACGAGTGCATGAGGTTAGGCCATACTACTTGCTTAATATCAAGACAACATACACATATAATCAAATCGTACGACATTCACGTAGGGTTCCTAGGGTCATGCTGCTATCTAAAACACATCACACATGGTCGCATATAATCATCTTATACATTCGTTATGGCAGTGAATAATTTCCAGTTCATACACAATTATACACGTAACAACAAAAGTCTAATCACATACCAATTAGATACCAATTAAACACACATAAGGAGACTGAAGTATTGCTTACTAACCGAGATGATTTAGACACACAGAATGATCTCCAACGGAGGAAGCTTCGATCAAGTGGGAGGGGTTTCTCCTGCCGAACGCAATGTATGGGAGTAGGGTTTGAATATGTGTGGTATTAAGTCACGTAGCCTCCTGTGTGTGTATATAACCTAAGGTAACCGGCCCTTAATCAAAACAATCAGCCCTTTGGGCTTCACTTAGCCCAATCACTAATTCAATGTGTGCGTGTGGTGTGTATATGTGGATGAGGCCCCCCCCTAGCCGGCCCATGAGTGGAGTAATCAGGGTCCAAGTGATCGGTCCACACTACTTCCAAGTGATTCGAGTCTAAGGTGACATGTGTGACTCGAGTTACTCGTGGTCCGCGACGCAATCAGTTGTCACTTACGTTTAAAGTTAATACACAAACTTTAACGTATCAAAATCAAGTAATGCATATGTGGCCCAAAATATTAATTAACACGTTATCGTATTTAGTTTAACGGAGTTATGGCACGAGTATTAATTAAACGCTACTAACCTTGCGAATTCGGGTTGTCACAAATTAGGTGTAAGGGGTGGTCCTCTCGTTGGGAATAGTCACCTCTCCACCCTAGCCAATCATACTATGTCATGTCAACTCCCCTATTTAACTCTCAATTTTGTCTCAAACGTAAGGGAGCTCCCCTTGAGGGGAGTAGTGCATTTTTTTTTCTTTTTTTTATTTCTAAAAATTATGAATTAATAATTAAAACATATTTTAAACAAAATAAAATTACATTAAATTAAAAATAGACATAACATCAAATTAAACTAAATAAAATTACATTAAATTATAAAAAGACATTTCATTTAATTTAAACTAACTAACCTGGTTAATCTATTATATATAATAAATGAAAGTTATTTGGGCCACGTGTCACTTAATTAGGGCATCCTCAGTTCCCTTTTCCCGCCCAACAGTACCACTGCCCTTTTCCTTATATAATCTTTCTTCTCACTTCTCATCTTTCTTTACAAATGCCCAGGGTTCCTTCTCTCTCTATATTCCGGCGATTCAAATTCAAATTTCACAAACCCTGCAAACCTTAATCTTCTTGCAGACGCCACCATAAAATCTTCTTTTGTTCATCGATTACTTCATCAAAAGGTTTGTTCTTCTTTTTTTTAGTTGAAATACTTTCATCATTTCCTCTTATTTACAATAATCCTTATTTCTACTCGTAATCTAATCATATGGTTCCAGGGTTGTTGTCATCGATTGTCATCAAAGTTGAAATCAGCTTAGCTGCGGATAGATTTCTGCCATAAGCTGGTATGTTTGAATATGTAAGCGTTTTTTTCTTAATGGTGATGATATGAGTATAACATCTGTTGATTATTGATGTTTGAGTATGTTCAGCGATTATTCTTTCTGAAATTAGGGTTTCATTTCCAGTTCTCGAGGTATTATCTGTTTGTAACAGCAGTGGTTTAGCATCTACAGTGGATTCAACATCAGGTATTTGCTATTATTGTTTGATGTTGTTTGCCATTATTGTTTGATGTTGTTTGCTATAATTGTTTGATGTTGTTTGCTATTGTTGTCAAGTAAGGTAAAAATGGCCATTCTAATTACCTGAATATTGTGTATGATATCCTTTTAATTTTAATCGCGCAATAAGTTTTTTTGGTTTGTTTCTTTCGTATTTCCTTATGATTTGTATGCTATTACGGTTTGATTTTATATTGGTCATCACATTATTGGTGAGTACTCGGGAATATTGGATGGTTTTATTAGTTATATTTTTGGTATTTTTGATGCAGTTGAAGGGATCATTTGAGTGAAATCAATGTTGATTTATCAGAAGATGCAGTTGAAGATATCTTAATTAAGGTAATAATTGTATTACATCCTGTTGAAAAATAGAATTGATAAATTTAGGGAAAGTGAGGTTGAAAGATGATAACCCAACAGTGGAGCATTTCATTCTACAGGTTCGATAAATTAAGGCTATTCTCATATAATTCTTCCTCGATTGATCCAATGAAGTGGCACTTTGGACATCTATTGTCTTCAAACTTCAAACTTCTTAGATAAAAGATGTTTGAAGAACAACAGATTTCCAAAGTGCGGATTCTTTGGAAGCAGCCATGAACCATTATATGAGAATACCTTTAATTTATCGAACCTGTAGAATGAGATGCTCCACCGTTGGGTTATCATCTTTCAACCTCACTTTCCCTAAATTTATCAATTCTATTTTTCAACAGGATGTAATACAATTATAAAGACTGATGGTTATAACAGCTGATCATGCTAAGGACTGTTATAATTAACCACTGCTCCTTATAAAGACTGATGGACTTAAATACTGATGAGGCCTATCCACTGATGTAGACAAATCTCTGTTAAAGTTCCATGTGCTAAGGGCTGTTATAACTAACCACTACTCCTTATATAATCATCGTTCCAGTATCATTGTTCCAACATCGTTGTTTCAATGAAGCTTTCCATCACACATCAATCTTTCAATATCGATGTTGCAATATAATTGTTGCTACATCGTTAAAGGTTGTATGTGCTACCCTATTTGATGGGAGAGTTGTGGTTCCCCTTGATAATGGTAGGTGTTTTTGTTTTTTATTTTTACTGAAGTTTTGTTATATGAGTTGTGACTAAATTATGATTGTGAATGATCTGCTGCAGATGATGATGATAATGATGATTGTTCTACTGTTGTGAATGAAGTGGCACTTTGGACATCTATTGTCTTCAAACTTCAAACTTCTTAGATAATAGATGTTTGAAGAACAACAGATGTCCAAAGTCCGGATTCTTTAGAAGCAACCATGAACCATTATATGAGAATACCTTTAATTTATCGAACCTGTAGAATGAGATGCTCCACCGTTGGGTTATCATCTTTCAACCTCACTTCCCCTAAATTTATCAATTCTATTTTTCAACAGGATGTAATACAATTATAAAGACTGATGGTTATAACAACTGATCATGCTAATGACTGTTATAATTAACCACTGCTCCTTATAAAGACTGATGAACTTAAATACTGATGAGGCCTATCCACTGATGTAGACAAATCTCTATTAAAGTTCCATGTGCTAAGGACTGTTATCACTAACTACTACTCCTTATATAATATTCGTTCCAGTATCATTGTTCCAACATCATTGTTTCAATGAAGCTTCCCATCACACATCAATCTTTCAATATCGATGTTGCAATATAATTGTGTGCAACATCGTTAAAGGTTGCATGTGCTACCTTCTTTGATGGTAGAGTTGTGGTTTCCCTTGATAATGGTATGTGTTTTTGTTTTTGATTTTTACTGAAGTTTTGTTATATGAGTTGTGACTAAATGATGATTGTGAATGATCTGCTGCAGATGATGATGATGATGATGATGATGATGATGATGATGATGATGATGATGATGATGATGATGATGATGATGATGATGATGATGATGATGATGATGATGTAGAAGCTGCAGTACTTCCTGCTAAAGTATTTGGTCTTTCCTGCCTTCTTTGTATTTAAAGAAACATAAAGTTTGTTTTATCGCAGCTTTTTATGAACAAAGATAAGTATCAAGTATATGAGGACAGGGCTACTCTTCCACAGCTGAAGAAGTGTTTTCGTATACTGTATGTTGGTTTGGTCACGAGAGATCAGGTTTCTATAAATCCTGCTGGAAATGCATTGAGTACTTCCACGGAGTTCATGGCGATTGTCGAGGATATACTTTGATGGAGTTTAAAGCTAAAAGCACTAAATTTTAAGCTAAAAGCATTAAATTTTTGCTGTTAGGTTCCTAAATTTATAGGTGTTGTTCTTATATTTTAAATTGTATGTAATTTTGTAAAGTACAATAACAAATAGTGGTTTAACATCTGTTTGCATTTTGGTCAATAGATAATGGAAACCCATGTTAGGTTGAACACTGTTTTTAAGTTAAACATCTGTTAAGTGTTAAATAGATGTTTGGCCTTTAACATCTGTTTATGGGCAAACATCTGTTTATGGCTAAACTTCTGTTTATGAGCAATCATCTGTTTATGCTTAGACCTTTGTTATGTTAACAACATTTATATGTAACAGTGTTTTTCACATTAGAGTTTTATAGTCTGTTTGGTTGATAAATGTTATCACCTTAGTGTTTTATATGTAACAATTTAGTCACAACAATGTTTATATGTAACAGTGTATATCCCAACAGTGTTTATATGTAACAGTATTTATCAAATCCCTACATTGATTTGATCTGTAATATAAACTGAACAGTTGTTTCATTTTTATACTAATAAATAAAATTAAAGTATACTTGGATGATTATTAAGCTCCTGATTTTGATTGTTTGGGTATAGTATTCTTGAATTTGGACTTTTTTTTGCAAACCGATGTTTATGTGCAAACATTTGTTTATGCTCGAAGATTTGTTTAAGGCCAAAAATCTGTTTATGGCTAAATTTTTGTTTATTGGTAATCATCTGTTTAAGTTCAAACTTTTGTTTAAGTCCATTGTAACACCCCAAAAACGGGTTTGGCAATCAAACCATGTTAATACTAAAAGACGGACAAAGAACCATTAGTGGTAAAAATTGAGCCAGAAAAATATTAGGATTTATATAACTAAATCTAATATTTAATAAAAAGAGAAAAAGAATGCGTTTGGGAAATAAAGTTTATAGAAGGCCCGAGTTAACGGGACTTAAACTAAACTTAGTCATAGATTTCCAAAACCCACTAATTAAATTAGGAATATTTAAAGTGGGGAATATTGTTAGAAATAAGTAGGTTGTGCCCTACTTAATTAACTAACCAAATTAGAGGGGCCAATGTTGTTAAAAATGAAACTTATATTACTAGTTTTAATTAAATACAAAACCAAACACCTCAATAGAGATGTCTGGTCGAACAAGAACACAGGGGGCGACACAGGCTCCCCACCAAACCCTTGTGCATGTCAAACTTGATCAAATTGAGGGTTCAAATCAGCTCCAAATCGAATTTCAAGCACAAATCCATGAACACCTAATTGAAAGGATCACAAGGTATGTAAAATTGTGATGTTTTGATCCATCTTAAATTCTAGGTTATTTGTAAGAAACTGAAATTGAGCTTGATTATGTCATACATGGATGAATCTTGAAGTAATATGATGTCTAGGAGTAAACCCTAGTCAATAACATGTTGGATTATTGGATAATCTATGAAATTCATGATGATCCATTGATAAGTTAAATGGGTTTTGTTGATTTGATGAAATTGATGTGTATAAACATCATATTAATTCATATGAATGAACTATTTGAACAAATTAGAGATTTTGTTAAGAGTTCATAAGTGATTAGAAGTGGGTTTTGACACAAGAGTTAAACCCATGGTTATGATGGTCAAAGTGTATATATGCATACAATGACTAAAATTACATGTTGATTTATGGTTACTTGAGGTATGAATTAGATAGCATGTTAGTAGAAGTAGCATCTCAAAAGATGACGCTCACTAAGTGGTTGATAATATGCCTAAATCGAGTCATGTGAACTTGTTAGTGCGTTCATATTCGTAAATTGGTGGTTTGACTTTTAAAAAAAAAAAGTCAAACCGACCTATGATAAGGTTCATTAAGAATAGTGGTAAAAGATTCATAAGGTGTGAAGGTCATGATCTTGAATGACTAATCTAACGACCTTGAAAATGATGATGATAGTTTGACGCGTAACAAGCTAGGTGGAAGCTTGATGAGGGAGCGGGTCAAACGAATCACGAAGGAAAGGAAAAGCGTATTCGGGATGCAAGGTAAGTGAAACTTACAAAATTTTGTAGAATACTTGTTATTTCTATACGATATAAATGCGATAATGATAATATAGAAAATATGAGTTTCCGACGCGATCGATACGAGTAGGAACATATAAAGATGATAAAAACCTTGGTTTATGGCAAAAAGGGTAAAACGGTAAATAAATCATGTAATGATTTTAAGAAATTATGAATTCCCTTAAGATTACCTTGTAGTGTAATCTAATAATGATAGAAAGGATAAAATGGAAATTTGTCAAGTGTTGACTAATGTAAATCGAAGTTAAAAGAATACCCATGGCGTAAGCCGAAATGGGTTGAATTTGTAGGAAAAGAGTTTAAAAGAAAAGGGGTATGATAATAAAATTCGGGATGGGATGGATGTATGAATTGGAAATCAAAAACGATGTTTTTGATTAAATAGATAAAGTTGGGCATATAGTCCAAACGGGTCGAATGGTGGTGATAACACCATTTGACAATAGCGACTAATGTGGTTGTCAAGCCTTGTGTTAACAGGACCGATTAGCCAATTGGATAATTGCGTCACCATTGATGGTGTGATAATGAAAACAAGGTATAAATCGGGTCTACCTGTTGATCCGAGCCAGGTGCGCATAATTATGTTGTAGTTAAAAGTGTTATTTTGGTCAAATAATTTGAGAGAGAGTCCTTCGTCATAAAAGGACCAAAATCGACCAAAACGCCCTTGTAGGCTAAATTGAACAAACAACCCTTAAGAGTTGTTTGGAAACGAATTTCATGATTAGATAGATACTTAGAATAAGTATAGAAGTTGAAAGATGTAATATGTTAGTCAAGTAGCTCTATTTAAGTCTTGCCGTAAAATAACAATCCGAAGGGCAAAACTCGGAACATATAGATAAACATATTGTAATCCAACACACAAAGAGTTGTTGTTGAAGATTACTTGATAAGAAATGTAGGAATAAGATGCTAGAAATGAATAAAAGCGATTTCAAGCTTTAAAGTGCGTAAATACCCTTAACGGGTCAAAATAAGCATACGAGCGAAAATGGTTTAAATTGTGTAATAAACCTGTGATTAGAACCTAATATGGTATATAACATTTATTTGAAGAAGTGTAGGTGATATAGGAATCAAACAAATATGTTTGTTTGATAAAATGCATAAACGTGTAAAATTTGATAAAAAGGTAACGAGTCGAAGGCTTGAAAGTCTCAAAATTTATTTATGTTGGATGTTGGATTTTAACTCCATAAGATGGAGAATTAAATTACGGACGCGTAGGAAAAAGAATCGGGTGAAACGGATCAATAACGAAGAAGTTATGACCGTTTCCGTGAAATCGGTTTGAGCTGGGAATGTACAGCAACTGATTAAGCATCAGACTGTGAAAAAGGGGGCCTAGCGGCACGCGACGCCCCTTCGCGTCACGCGACGCCCCTAACTCCGGAAAAAATTTAATTTTTGTCATTTTAACCCCCTGTACTTGTTTGAACTTAATATTTGACTATCAAAACTAACTTTTAAGTTGGTTTTGATCATAGGTGATCACCAAGTGTGCCCGGATGAAGATCAAGCGACGAGCAAGAACCGAACACGATCACGAAATAAGCTTCCGCACTATGTATCGTTATTATGTTAAACGGCGAACGTACACATGATATGTTGTAAAATTTTAAATTGTAAAAGGTTTTAATAAACCCGAAATTTCCAATGCATATGTAATCTTAATTACATGATTGTTTTTCGTAAACGATACGTTAAACCTTAATTTATAAGAACGGGTGTTACAAGTTGGTATCAGAGCCTTGGTTTAAGAGATTCAAGTATGGTGGGGAAAACCATGCTTGGACTTAAACCTTATGCTCTTGACAAAGATTGGTGTTCGGTTCGAGGCTTGATCGCAAATCCGGTAAGTACATGTATATAGTAATGATTGAGTATGGTTAAAGTGTTGAAGAACAACACATAGGGTTATCGTGTAATACACGATACATCAATCAAATCGATAAAGGATAGATATAGTCAATGAAATTACGTGTGTTGACACGTATAGTGAAAAAGCCTTGTATTATAATACGGGCGATTATTGATGACGACACTACTAACTTTTATGAATGTTTTAATTGAAGGACACTCGCATCTGAAAATGACGAGAGTCGAACAAATTACGGATATGATAGAGGAACGGTCCGAGGTATGACAAGCAGAGCATATTCATCAAGGACTTAAATCGCGTAGCGTTCGTAAACATGGTTAACGGCAAGAGAAGCCCCTTAGGGCAAGCATTACCAGGTGCACATTTTAAATTTAATTGCACAAGTAGTAATATGCAACAAACACGTAAGTAATGACGGTTGCATCTATATATGATAGAACTTGGAAAAAAACCTGATTTCCAAGAGAAGTTTAATAGAAAATATGTTATTCACGATGATGAATAACAAATGAATAACAAGATTTGTTCATATGGAAACTTGGATTGGGGTAATTATCCAAGTGGAAAACTCTCAATTTAATGCTATTGAGAAAAGTAGCAATCACATTAACCAATGTGATTATATATATATTAGTTTGATAAAAAGGAAAAAACATTATATATGTTCATGAATGAAACATGTAAATCAAATAACTGTTAAAGAGTAACTGAATAAATGGTTGCCAATGAAAGTCAAGAATATAGAAAGATTAGAGGCGTCACTTACATGGGGTGTAGTGCAGAAATTATGAAAAGGTCAAGTGTGTCATGTGTTGATCGCTTACTCTGGCCAAGTAAGTAGTGAACACATGATGTCATGAACTTTTTATGATGGACATACTTACATTCGATGTAGTAGGGACGGGGTGAATGGGACAAACTAAAAAGTACCCAAATTAACCAAATGAACAAAATAGTTGATAATAGTGTAAACGCACAGCCGGGTGACGGAAGCGTATTACATTAGAATAATGAGCCCGAGAGAAGGGACAAGGATAAATGTAAATGATGGTACAAATGAATGATCAAAAGAAAATTCATGGAAATAAGTCATCTTGGACGAAAGGGCCATGGTAAACAAAATGGGCAAGTAAAACCAAAGTATAGGTGATCCGTCGGGTCATAAAAACAAAGGTGTTGCCCACACGAAAAAGATAATCAAGGTTGTTAACTTTAGTTGTAGTAAAGCAAGGATAACGATGATAATCGTCACTCATAATTAATAAGGCCGTCAATGGTGGTCACGTAAAGAATAAAGGACATGGTCGAATGAAAGCGACGGATTTCACTAAGATGACCAAGTAAATCGAAACGAAGTTTTAATGCATACCGGAAGGGGTGCAATAATAATGATTTCGGTAAAATACCCGAGGAATGGGTAGGATATGGAAAGAATGCGTAAACCAAGAGACGTGAACGCGAAATAGAAAGTCAAAAGACTCGGAATATGAGTCATGACTAAAAGACAATGAGAATTTGCAAACAGAAATGTTAATAACTACGCTCAACTATTTTAAAGTTGAACGGGTCGAATAAAGAATGGAGTTTGATGTTCACAAGTGATGAAATTTCACATGAACAAGTCAAACGAGATAAATAAGGTATAAAAACTTGGTAGTGCAAGTAAGCGCAAACTGAATAATGGAAGCGCGAAACATTAATGAATCTACGTGATGGGTCATAAAGGAATATATATATAGGAAAAAAATGCAAACTAGCGAAACAAAAATGTTAAAAACAATAAGATAGAAGGACCCGGGTAATGGGTTGTAAAGGAGTATAAGTATGAACCGGGTAACGGTAAACGTAGGACAAACCGATGTGTAAATGACGTTAGAAGTCGTAAAGTCGGAAGGATAGTCCGAAAGTAAACAAATGAAACCTTAGACTACGGTCAAGGTCAACTAAAGTTCAAAAGCAAAATTAAATAATTCCAAACATAACAAAGGATGCTTTAAAGCAATATATGTATAAATAGACAATTGAATAAAGACTCGAATAAAAGATGATCTACGGAATCATCATAACCTACGGGGTTAAACGTAGTGATAAGGTCTACGGGACCAAGAAGACCTTTGGGTCACAGATAGAAAGAAAAAGAATTGTCAGGGTTTCACCTTAAAAAGGTAAAAAGGTGAAAATCTAAAGAAATAGCCTACGAGGCTAAGTGAAAGAACCTACGGGTCAATAGTATAAGATGAGGAAACTGGTTGTAACTATCGGTGTAAAATAATAACGGAAGATAACGTTCGTATAAAGGCGATGGGTTTCGCTAAGTTAAGTAAATGGGTTAAAAGCGAAGAGATGCAATGCGAAGTAGGATCACATTATAGCCAATCGAGCGGTAAAAAGTAACTGGACTAATAAGTCTAGTTAGTGAGACCGGTTAAGGTCAGCAATTCAAGTCAAGAAATTTGGTTTGCTCGAAAACGGTGGATTCGGTATAACTGACCCGAATAAATAAATTTGAAAACAAAAGAAATTGTTGCTAAAAGTGAAAGATTTCACTAAAGACCTTTAAACGGGTCAAAGTAACGTATTCATAAAGAATTCGATAGTATATGAAAGCGATAGATATCGCTAAGTTAACTAAACTAGTGGAGATAACGAGATTACGATACTTCAAGTTGCACTATGTCGTATGAGTTATGTAGACAATTAGTAACCAAAAAGACGTTACCATACTTTTCTGGTAATACAAACTATTGGATTAAAGTGTAAGTAATGTTTAAAAGATCTCTCGGATCAAATACATTGAGTTAAACTCAATGAATTATGTAAGAAAGGGTTTCGAGGACGAAACCTCTTTAAGGGGGGTAGACTTGTAACACCCCAAAAACGGGTTTGGTAATCAAACCATGTTAATACTAAAAGACGGATAAAGAACCGTTAGTGGTAAAAATTGAGCCAGAAAAATATTAGGATTTATATAACTAAATCTAATATTTAATAAAAAGAGAAAAAGAATGCGTTTGGGAAATAAAGTTTATAGAAGGCCCGAGTTAACGGGACTTAAACTAAACTTAGTCATAGATTCCCAAAACCCACTAATTAAATTAGGAATATTTAACCTAGTTAATAAGTGGGGAATATTGTTAGAAATAAGTAGGGTGTGCCCTACTTAATTAACTAACCAAATTACAGGGGCCAATGTTGTTAAAATTGAAACTTACATTACTAGTTTTAATTAAATACAAAACCAAACACCTCAACAGAGATGTCTGGTCGAACAAGAACACAGGGGGCGACACAGGCTCCCCACCAAACCCTTGTGCATGTCAAAGTTGATCAAATTGAGGGTTCAAATCAGCTCCAAATCGAATTTCAAGCACAAATTCATGAACACCTAGTTGAAAGGATCACAAGGTATGTAAAATTGTGATGTTTTGATCCATCTTAAATTCTAGGTTATTTGTAAGAAACTGAAATTGAGCTTGATTATGTCATACATGGATGAATCTTGAAGTAATATGATGTCTAGGAGTAAACCCTAGTCAATAACATGTTGGATTATTGGATAATCTATGAAATTCATGATGATCCATTGATAAGTTAAATGGGTTTTGTTGATTTGATAAAATTGATGTGTATAAACATCATATTAATTCATATGAATGAACTATTTGAACAAATTAGAGATTTTGTTAAGAGTTCATAAGTGATTAAAAGTGGGTTTTGACACAAGAGTTAAACCCATGGTTATGATGGTCAAAGTGTATATATGCATACAATGACTAAAATTACATGTTGATTTATGGTTACTTGAGGTATGAATTAGATAGCATGTTAGTAGAAGTAGCATCTCAAAAGATGACGCTCACTAAGTGGTTGATAATATGCCTAAATCGAGTCATGTGAACTTGTTAGTGCGTTCATATTCGTAAATTGGTGGTTTGACTTTAAAAAAAAAAGTCAAACCGACCTATGATAAGGTTCATTAAGAATAGTGGTAAAAGATTCATAAGGTGTGAAGGTCATGATCTTGAATGACTAATCTAACCACCTTGAAAATGATGATGATAGTTTGACGCGTAACAAGCTAGGTGGAAGCTTGATGAGGGAGCGGGTCAAACGAATCACGAAGGAAAGGAAAAGCGTATTCGCGATGCAAGGTAAGTGAAGCTTACAAAATTTTGTAGAATACTTGTTATTTCTATACGATATAAATGCGATAACGATAATATAGAAAATATGAGTTTCCGACGCGATCGATACGAGTCGGAACATATAAAGATGATAAAAACCTTGGTTTATGGCAAAAAGGGTAAAACGGTAAATAAATCATGTAATGATTTTAAGAAATTATGAATTCCTTTAAGATTACCTTGTAGTGTAATCTAATAATGATAGAAATGATAAAATGGAAATTTGTCAAGCGTTGACTAATGTAAATCGAAGTTAAAAGAATACCCATGGCGTAAGCCGAAATGGGTTGAATTTGTAGGAAAAGAGTTTAAAAGAAAAGGGGTATGATAATAAAATCCGGGATGGGATGGATGTATGAATTGGAAATCAAAAACGATGTTTTTCATTAAATAGATAACGTTGGGCATATAGTCCAAACGGGTCGAATGGTGGTGATAACACCATTTGACAATAGCGACTAATGTGGTTGTCAAGCCTTGTGTTAACAGGACCGATTAGCCAATCGGATAATTTCGTCACCATTGATGGTGTGATAATGAAAACAAGGTATAATGTAACACCTCGAAATTTTGTGTCCAATAATGTATTGACACGTGTCGTAGGTTTACACGTGGTATTAAATACTAAATAAGGGACTAAAGTTGACAAACCTTGAAAGTATGTAAATTCGAGGGTTAAAAATGTCAACTAGGGGTAAATATACTGTATAGTAACCCTAATTGATGCTCGTACCTTCAAACGAACGAATCATGGATCGTACGGAGCGAAATGCGGAAGAAAGTGAGAGATTACAAACTACAGGGGTTGAATATGTCAACATGTTTAATTTATACCTCTGAGTTACCCTTTGACGAACCCGAGACTTTGTATCAGTAAAATACGCTCACTAGAATGTACGATATAAATTTCGCAAAGTTCCGTTTTAAAACGAGAAAGTTATGATCGATTTCGTATGCGAGGGGTTAAAAGCGTCAACAATAAAAGTTAAGGCTTTTCCGATAGTAATTAAACTAACCGGGGACTTAACGACACGGGTATAAGTCATGAGGCCCTTAATCGTAAATAATCGAGGCCCAAATCGCAAAGTTACCCCTTCGAAACCGAAAGGTCAGGTCAATGATTACAAAAGATTTGAAAATCTTGGAAATCAAGCCTCAGGCGGGCCGCGTTAAGGAAACAAGCAAGCTAATGCGGGCCGTGCGCCATATAAAGATCCGTTTACTGACATGAGGATTCAGCGGCCTGCGTACAAGTAGCCCGATCTCTAATGCGGGCCGCGTAAGACCTCCAGATGCAGAAAACTTGGACAGATTCACTGTTTGAGCTTGTAAACGATCTTGGATGCATTAATTGAAGCATGGGCGCCCCCTACATGTCCCCTAGCACTCAGGGACACCTGCTGATCATCCATGAGCAATTATAGGATGAGTTGTAATGATATTGTGCATGAAATTTCACTATAAAAGGCAATGCATTGCACACAATTGAAACACACCTCAAACCTGCTCTCTTGATCATCTCTGGAGCTCTAAAGCATTCTTCTAACATCTCTAGTCGTGCACCAAGCTTCTGTAAGTATGCCCAACCCTTTGTGGCTTAGTTTTTGCATATTTTAGCTTAAAAGTCAATCCGTCGTAATTAACGATTGACTTTGCGATAAATCACAAATGGTCCAGTGGTTTGTCGAATCAAAGGTAGTTGTATGTTGGTAATCATGTGGGCTTTAAACCCCTAAAAGGGCACCCTCTGATTCCCACTCTAACTAGTCCGAATGTCGAATCAAACGTGCTTAGAAAAAGTCAACAGAAATGCTATTTTGGGATTTTATGCATAATCAGTAAGGTAGATGGTGTGTAACCTGTTTTAACACTCATAAAACATGATAATAAGTATATTAACTAGTCTAAGCTTGTTTAATCCGACCATTTACTGTTTTGACCCGGTTCGGAGCCGAAAGTCGCAAAACTTTGACTTTTGCTTTGACTTCAGTTCTGACCCGTTATGGTGTGATATAGATATGCCTTAGGACTCTCTTAGGACCAGGTTACATGATGGTATGACCCTCTGTGACCGGTTCGTTGTTTGTCCGAGTCTTTTACACCTTTCCGTTAAATGCTTAAAAGTTGACCGTAACGCCCTTTTCAATTTAAAACAAGAAATTCAGACATGTGAAAGGACCATAACCTTAGTTACTGAATTCTAAACATGTCCCTAAAATTTCACGTCAATCCGAGGTCCAGAATAGGAGTTATGCTAAATAGCGCAAATTACGGAAACGTTAGTAATTAAATAGCGCAATTAGCATACCGCCTATCTAAACCCAGATTTCGACACCAAGCCTTTCACACACTGATGTAAAATAATATTTTGGGATTTTTAAAGATTTTTAATTATTTTTAACCTGCTCATAACCTGCGGTTATGGCAACGGTTCGGAAATACCGAATATACCATTTTCGGACATGAGTTCTACAAGGTCTTTTGACCCGATTCCAGTTGCTACTGATTTTAAATAATAAATAAAGTATTTTGGACATTATAAACTGTTCGGGAAACTCAGATTTCCTGTAGAACTCAGAAACCTCTTTTATAATCTTTAAAAAGACCGAAATACCCCTACGGGGCATAATATGAACTTAAACCCATTACGGGCATTATGGAAGGTATCCTACTGATACCACAACCTCTTTAAAGCATATTGACTTAGGAAACCTGTGTAGGACTCTTACGGTTACCCGTTACGCCTTTTGCACGCACGGTTCGGTTTATGTAACTAGTTTACATAAACTAGCCGAAACGGGTCAAACCCTATTGTTTTGACCTCAAAATCCAGAGTGTGGTTATTATACCCATATAAAACAAGTCTTCGAACTTTTTGGGTCCAAATCACATTCCGTTCCCGGTTTTCGCCTTTCATGCGATTAAACCGTAACTATCCTTTGAAACTGACCGGTATAAGCTAAAGCTAAATTAAAGACCCGTTAGGATTCTAATAGGTTATTTTAAACCTTCGTTCCAGAATAGGAGCTAGTAAAAGATATTTGCCATTTATTCGATTAAGGATTTATACTTGCAAAGGTAAATACTTTTAACTTATTTTCCGTTATACGGGCTTGGGTTACGGTATATAAAATACCGCTTGATTGGGCATCAAATCTTCCATCGTTTGGTGGTTAATTGAATAATTTGATCGGCTCGTTTAAACAGTTTTGTTTACTTAAAAGCCTTTGGGGGTTAATGACCATGTCCCGGATATCCCTGGCAGCATTTTACGAAATGGCCACGACCTACGCGCGGAGTGTAGGCGTACACTCGTCAGTGCATAAATAGTTGATGTGGTGTGTCTATTGATCTTTAACCCGGTACGTCCGGGCTACTGAACGCATAAGGAACATGTAATTCGTTCACAAGATTATAAATTTAAATAATTCTCCCGAGTTATAAAAGAGTTTGTGCCTTGTGCATTCAAATCAATTTTAATAAACATTTTTCAAAAAGTGTCGGTTGAATGTGTTTACCAGTGTAAACTGACGTTTTTTCCCAAAAAGATTAAATGCAGGTACTAAGCGTAATTGGCTGGATAATTCTCCTTAGCATCAATAAAGAGTCTCGCAAGCTTAAGATGCCTACGTCTGTTGAACAATACTTATATTTTTATTTGATCCCTTGTGGATACATTTCGACTTTTCGTAAAAACATTTGATATTACAACGATGGTTGAAATATATTTATCCTTATGCTTCCGCTGTGCATTCATATATTGTGTGGTTTGACTATATTGTTGCCAACTACATCACGGTAATCACCCACCGGGCCCACCGGTGAGACACATGGAAATCGGGGTGTGACAGGTTGGTATCAAAGCCAACTTGAGTGAATTAAACACTATCCTTAAGTGTTTAATCTCAATAACACAATTGCACATACTTGAGTCTAGACAAGAACATAGGACAAATTCGAATTTGTTATTCCAGTTTGTCTTTTATTGTTTATTGTGATTTAAAAGTTTTGAAAGCAGGAGATATGCCACCAGCAATTAGAAGAGGAAGAGGAGGAAGAGGCAAAGGGGCGATCACTACTCACAATGATCACGAGGCCGGACCTTCGAACATGCGAGCTCCTTCGACTACAAGGAGTGAAGAACCTCAAAGACGTAGAAGAAACCTCTTTGAACCTGCAAGACATTCTACCTCGCACAGTTCGACACCTTCATACCGTCTTCTTTTGGACCAAATTCGGAAAACGATCCCAGTAACCCTCAACCTTCGTTTATACCTCTCCAGCGATCTGCTTCGCACCGTTCCTATGGCGATCCTACTCCTTTCTTTCAAGGCCGATTTAACCCGGCTGATTATGTCCAAGAACCGATAGGTTATAACCCATTAGGACCTGAAGACCATTTCTCCAAAGATAATGCGGTAGATATGGATGAAGACACGGATCCCATAGAACCTGCAAGAGGTACTCCCAACCACCCTATCGAGATCTCTGATGGGTCATCCTTCCATGGAACGCCCTATCAAGGTCCCGACAGTTACCAGGCGAAGTTTAACCAGTATGATTGGTACTTCACACCTTCTCATCATTTCTCGCCTCATGACCAACAGCAACAACAGGATCCTTCTGAGGATTCGCGGTTCGTGGCAGTTACGCCACCGCCCCCACCGCCACCAGTTCAACCAGTACTTCCTGATCCGCCAAGGCGTAGAAGATCAGGCGCGCGGATGTCCACCCGAGGAGGGGAATTCCATTTCAGCACCCCTCGCCACTCGAGTGCGAGTCACTCTCCGTCAGTGCCTGAAGAACCACAATTAGGGGAACCTTCGGGTCACCCTGCAGAGGTGAATTCTGCACCAGTTGCACCACCTCCGCCACCTTTCGGCTATGATAACCCTATACCAGCATATGGCGGTTCCACCGCATACAATCCGTTTGAGCAGCCGACTCACACGCACTACAACTATAACTATGATGCCGATCCATACGTGGTAGCGGCTAATTACAATGCCCTCCATGGAACCTCTTGGAGACCAGATTACTCAGCTCATGGGTATCCAGCACCTCCTAGACCTCCGGTTCAGCAACCGTCGCAGCAGCCACGTTTTTCTCCACCGGAGCAAGAAGAAATCCTCCACCGTCTAAATCGAGTGGAACGAGACTTCGAACAAGAACGTAAGCGTAATCGTGGATTCCTCAAAGGCCTAGCAAACCTACTAAAAGGAAGAAAGAAACGAGATCATTAGTCTCTTTATGTATTACAGTATTTCCTATTACAAGCAAAATCCCTGCGAGGACATTGTTTAGAGTATTTTAGTCCCTGCGTGGACATTTACTGTGTTTAGTCCCTGCGTGGACAATTACTTTCAATTCCTGCGTGGACTTATCTTTTAGTCCCTGTGCGGACATCTATCTATGTATTTGGTCCCTGCGTGGACTTGTTTTCTGTAAACCTCTGCGTAGGTGTTTTATCTATTTAAAAGTCCCGCTTAGGGCAGAGTGTAATCATTATTATGATTAATGGAATGTTAAGTTATAAATTTCATTTTTGTTATTTTATACATTATTATATGAAATCAATCAAAAATCATTCCTTTTAAATTAGTCTGCCTAAATAAAGAATCTTAATGGTGAAACCTAGCCTGGTGTCGTTATTAAGACCCGGCCAAGATGGTAAGACCTAATTAAAAGAGTCAGGCTTCCTGTTAACCTCTGTAAACATGTTAACGTTCTTGGCAGATGTGATTCGTTAAAATCGCACGCGTCATTCTTATATAAGAATCCTTCAAGGGATTCCAAAGCCCAAATTAATGATTAGGAAATCATGGGTTAAATCGTCAATAAAGATGATCGTTTATTAAACATCCATTAGAGATGTAGTGCCTACGGGCCATACTTATTGTCATATAAGACAAAAGGCAGTTGTAGTCTATGACTCCCTGTCAGAAAAGGTAAAAGGACTACGGTTCAAACCTTCATGCCTTGATTCTCTGTAATCCCGGCGTATATTATAAAAACGTCCTTGTGACTAGGCTTTTGTGCCACTAACAATATTTGTTTGTAATTAGGATAAGTTATATTCAAATCCTAAATTAAAGTGAGTAACAAATTAACCAGATATGGTCTATGTTTACCATGGTTAATGAACTGCCATAAAAGACAATTCCATAATAAACTCCTAAATAAAGCTTTGTCATTATCTTCTGTAGTAGATTCAAGTTACAATGGCTGATCCAAATGAAGTGAATAGTCATTCGAAAGAAGACGAAAATGATAACGCCCAGATTCATTTAACGGGTGCTAAATTGAAAGCTCTAGTCGACGGCGCTGTTAAGGCAGCCTTAGATCGACAGTATGAAGAATACACCGAGTCCCGGAGCAGAACCTTATCTACACCACACTCAAAGCCAAACACCCACTCAAAATCTCACAGCAAACCACACTCGACTCCGTCTAAGCATAAAAAGGACAATGATAAGCACTCATCTAATGAAAACAGTGTCCGTCCTAAGGAAAAAGTGTTTACTAATGCATCTCGCGCCAGGGGTTGCACCTATAAGTATTTCGTATCTTGCAAACCCCGAGATTTCACTGGGGAGAAGGGCGCGGTAGATTGTATGACATGGTTAGACGAGATGGACACCGTGGTGGACATCAGTGGTTGCGCAGAGAAAGATGTGGTGAAGTTTGTTTCACAGTCATTCAAAGGTGAAGCCCTTGCTTGGTGGAGATCTCTGGCTCAAGCCTCTGGGAAGGCTGTGTTGTATGGCATGACGTGGGAGGAATTTATTGCTCTCATCAAGGAAAATTACTGCCCTCAACACGAGGTTGAAAAGATCGAGTCCGACTTCCTATCGTTGGTTATGACAAACCTTGACTGTCAAGCTTACCTAACGAGCTTCAACACAATGTCCCGGTTGGTTCCGTATCTGGTAACCCTGGAACCAAAGAGAATAGCTCGTTTTATCGGTGGTTTAGCCCCCGAGATAAAGGCAAGCGTAAAGGCCTCTTGGCCAGCTACCTTTAGATCTGTAGCTGACATATCATTGTCCCTCACTCTGGATGCGGTCAGACAAAGATCCCTGAGGAACAAAGAAGCTGAGAAGAGAAAACGTGAAGATGACAATTCACGAAGGTCGAGCAAGAAGCACCGTGGAAACGGTGACAACAAGAAGGGGTCTGAGTCAAGGAGGGATGGGCCTCAGTCTGGTGAGAAGCCCAAGTGCAAGATTTGCAAGAAACAACACTTTGGAAAGTGCAGACTCGAATCGAACTCGCAGACTCAGTCGAAGTCATTTGCTTACGGGATATGCAAGTCCAAGGACCACAAGACCTTGGATTGCAAAAAGCTGAAGGATGCAACTTGTTACAGTTGCAATGAGAAGGGGCACATTAAAACCAACTGCCCTAAATACGCCAAGAAGCCTGAAGAGGCCAAGAAGACCAATGCAAGAGTCTTCAGGATGGATGCGAAAGAAGCTGTGCTAGACGATAACGTGATCACAGGTACTTTCCTTGTAAATGATATCTTTGCAAGAGTACTTTTTTATTCAGGCGCTGATAAGTCTTTCGTAGATCATAAATTTTGCAAATTGCTGAATATGCCTGTCAAAACCTTGAGTATAAACTATGAGGTAGAGTTAGCAAATGGCACCATAGAAACCGTCTCT
Source organism: Helianthus annuus (assembly GCF_002127325.2). Taxonomy (NCBI): domain Eukaryota; kingdom Viridiplantae; phylum Streptophyta; class Magnoliopsida; order Asterales; family Asteraceae; genus Helianthus; species Helianthus annuus. Next base: position 53,087,929 of record NC_035449.2, on the reverse strand, counting down.
ACTATATTAGATGGATGTGTGATATCCATTAAGAACCACTCTTTTCCTCTATCTCTACTTCCCTTTAAATTGGCCGGTTTTGACATAGTATTGGGTATGGACTGGTTATCTCACAACTAAGCCCAAATCGTCTGCAACAGAAAGCAAGTGGTGATAAAGACTCCGTCTGGTGAATCGCTTACCATTCGGGGAGATACCCAGTATGGATTACCTGAGCAAGTGACTATGCTCAAAGCTTCAAAATGTTTAAAGAAGGGTTGTGTCATCTACATGGCACAAGTGATTATTGATGAGCCTAAGCCGAAGATAGAAGACATCCCCGTCATTTCGGAATATCCAGAAGTTTTTCCGGAAGAACTACCTGGTTTGCCACCAGATAGGCAAGTGGAATTCAGAATTGACATCATCCCTGGAGCAGCACCTGTTGCTAGAGAACCTTACAGGTTAGCCCCAACCAAAATGAAGGAGCTAAGGACATAACTAGATGAACTACTAGCTAAAGGTTTCATTAAACCTAGTTCGTCTCCATGGGGAGCACCTGTCTTGTTTGTCAAAAAGAAGGATGGATCGATGCGTCTGTGCATCGATTATCGCGAGCTTAATAAAGTCACGATAAAGAATAGGTATCCTTTGCCCAGGATCGATGATTTGTTCGATCAGCTACAAGGGACAAGTTATTTCTCGAAGATTGACTTAAGGTCAGGCTACCACTAACTGAAGGTTAGAGATGAAGACGTACATAAAACCGCATTTAGGACTCGTTATGGTCACTATGAGTTCCTAGTGATGCCTTTTGGGCTCACTAATGCTCCGGCCGCATTCATGGATCTCATGAATCGCGTTTGCAAGCCGTACTTAGACAAATTCGTCATCGTTTTCATCGACGATATCCTTATCTACTCGAAGAACCAAGCTGACCATGAGAAACACCTTCGTTGTATTCTCAAACTCCTGCATCATGAGAAACTCTATGCCAAATTCTCTAAGTGCGAATTCTGGCTTCGAGAAGTCCAATTCCTTGGACATATGGTTAGCGAGCGTGGTATCCAAGTGGATCCCGCTAAAGTGGAAGTTGTCATGAATTGGCAAGAGCCAAAGACGCCTACAGAGATTCGTAGTTTCCTGGGGTTAGCAGGATATTACAGGCGCTTCATCGAAAATTTTTCAAGGATTGCTGCGCCCCTAACTTCCTTGACCAAGAAGAAAGTAAAGTTCGTTTGGGGCCCTAAGCAGCAAGAGTCCTTTGATATTCTGAAGCAAAAGCTGAGCAACGCTCCTGTACTGACATTGCCTGAAGGTACCGAAGAGTTCGTAGTTTACTGCGATGCATCACACACTGGCATGGGATGTGTGCTTATGTAGAGAGCCAAGGTTATTGCCTATGCTTCAAGATAGTTAAAAGTGCATGAGAAGAATTACACCACCCATGACTTGGAGTTGGGTGCCGTTGTGTTCGCACTAAAACTGTGGAGGCATTATCTGTATGGTATCAAGTTTGTAATCTATTCTGATCATAAAAGCCTTCAACATCTGTTTGATCAGAAGGATCTAAACATGAGGCAGCGCCGTTGGATGGAGACTTTAAATGATTATGATTGTGAAATCAGATATTATCCCGGCAAGGCGAATGTAGTCGCTGATGCCTTGAGTCGAAAGGAAAGGGTGAAACCTATCCGAATCAATGCCAAGAGCATTGAAGTGAAGAATAATTTGATTGAAAGGTTGTTAGCTGCACAGAGGGAAGCTGTGTTGGAAGCTAACTATCCTAAAGAAAGGCTAGGAGTAACTGAGGAGCAGTTAACTCTTAGCAAGGACGGAATTTTACGATTAAATGGACGAATATGGGTTCCAATTTACGGAGGACTTCGAGATGTCATCCTCCAGGAAGCCCATAGTTCTAAATACTCCATTCATCCTGGAGCTGATAAGATGTACCAGGATCTAAAGGCGAATTATTGGTGGATAGGCTTGAAAAAGTCTGTAGCCGCTTATGTAGCCAAATGCTTGACTTGCGCGCAAGTTAAAGCTGAGCATCAAAAGCCGTCAGGCTTGCTACAACAGCCCGAACTTCTCGAATGGAAGTTGGAAATGGTAACTATGGATTTTATTACCAAGTTACCCAAGACGAGGAAGGGAAATGATACAATATGGGTTATAGTTGATAGACTGACTAAGTCAGCACATTTCTTACCCATTAAGGAGACTTATAGCTCCGACATGTTAGCCCAGTTATAAGTTGATAAGATTGTAGCCTTACATGGCATACCTGTGTCTATTATCTCTGACAGAGATACTAGATACATGTCGCATTTTTGGAAAAGTTTCCAGCAATCTTTGGGCACACGTTTGAATTTTAGTACGGCTTACCATCCTCAGACAGACGGTCAGAGTGAGCGTACTATTCAGACGTTGGAAGACATGCCACGTGCATGTGCGATCGATTTGGGTGGTAGTTGGGATAAGAACCTACCATTAATCGAATTCTCCTACAACAATAGCTACCATACCAGCATTAAGGCTGCGCCCTTCGAGGCATTATACGGTAAAAAGTATCGCCCATTTGTTGGGCGGAAGTTGGAGATGTCCAATTATCAGGACCAGCGATAGTCTTCGAAACGACGGACAAGATTGTCCAGATTCGAGATCGTTCCAAGGCTGCCCGAGATAGGCAGAAAAGTTACGCTGATCCAAAGCGTAAAGATTTTCACTTCGAAGTAGGTGAAAAAGTGTTGCTTAAAGTGTCACCCTGGAAGGGAGTGATGCGATTCGGCAAGAAAGGCAAATTGAGCCCGAGATATATTGGACCATTCACTGTTTGAGCTTGTAAACAATCTTGGATGCATTAATTGAAGCATGGGCGCCCCCTACATGTCCCCTAGCACTCAGGGACACCTGCTGATCATCCATGAGCAATTATAGGATGAGTTGTAATGATATTGTGCATGAAATTTCACTATAAAAGGCAATGCATTGCACACAATTGAAACACACCCCAAACCTGCTCTCTTGATCATCTCTGGAGCTCTAAAGCATTCTTCTAACATCTCTAGTCGTGCACCAAGCTTCTGTAAGTATGCCCAATCCTTTGTGGCTTAGTTTTTGCATATTTTAGCTTAAAAGTCAATCCGTCGTAATTAACGATTGACTTTGCGATAAATCACAAATGGTCCAGTGGTTTGTCGAATCAAAGGTAGTTATATGTTGGTAATCATGTGGGCTTTAAACCCCTAAAAGGGCACCCTTTGATTCCCAATCTAACTAGTCCGAATGTCGAGTCAAATGTGCTTAGAAAAAGTCAACAGAAATGCTATTTTGCGATTTTATGCATAATCAGTAAGGTAGATGGTGTGTAACCTGTTTTAACACTCATAAAACATGATAATAAGTATATTAACTAGTCTAAGCTTGTTTGATCCGACCATTTACTGTTTTGACCCGGTTCGGAGCCGAAAGTCGCAAAACTTTGACTTCAGTTCTGACCCGTTATGGTGTGATATAGATATGCCTTAGGACTCTCTTAGGACCAGGTTACATGATGGTATGACCCTCTGTGACCGGTTCGTTGTTTGTCCGAGTCTTTTACACCTTTCCGTTAAATGCTTAAAAGTTGACCGTAACGCCCTTTTCAATTTAAAATGAGAAATTCGGACATGTGAAAGGACCATAACCTTAGTTACTGAATTCTAAACATGTCCCTAAAATTTCACGTCAATCCGAGGTCCAGAATAGGAGTTATGCTAAATAGCGCAAATTACGGAAACTTTAGTAATTAAATAGCGCAATTAGCATAACGCCTATCTAAACCTAGATTTCGACACCAAACCTTTCACACACTGATGTAAAATAATATTTTGGGATTTTTAAAGATTTTTAATTATTTTTAACCTGCTCATAACCTGCGGTTATGGCAACGGTTCGGTAAATACCGAATATACCCTTTTCGGACATAACTTGAGTTCTACAAGGTGTTTTGACCCGATTCCAGTTGCTACTGATTTTAAATAATAAATAAAGTATTTTGGACTTGATAAACTGTTCGGGAAACTCAGATTTCCTGTAGAACTCAGAAACCTCTTTTATAATCTTTAAAAAGACCGAGATACCCCTACGGGGCATAATATGAACTTAAACCCATTACGAGCATTATGGAAGGTATCCTACTGATACAACAACCTCTTTAAATAATATTGACTTAGGAAACCTGTGTAGGACTCTTACGGTTACGCGTTACGCCTTTTGCGCGCACGGTTCGGTTTATGTAACTAGTTTACATAAACTTGCCGAAACGGGTCAAACCCTATTGTTTTGACCTCAAAATCCAGAGTGTGGTTATTATACCCATATAAAACAAGTCTTAGAACTTGTTGGGTCTAAATCACATTCCGTTCCCGGTTTTCGCCTTTCATGCGATTAAACCGTAACTATCCTTTGAAACTGATCGGTCTAAACTAAGGCTAAATTAAAGACCCGTTAGGATTCTAATAGCTTATTTTAAACCTTCGTTCCAGAATAGGAGACAGTAAAAGATATTTGCAATTTATTCGATTAAGGATTTATACTTGCAAAGGTAAATACTTTTAACTTATTTTCCGTTATACGGGCTTGGGTTACGGTATATAAAATACCACTTGATCGGGCATCAAATCTTCCATCGTTTGGTAGTTAATTGAATAATTTGATCGGCTCGTTTAAACAGTTTTGTTTACTTAAAAGCCTTTGGGGGGGTTAATGACCATGTCCCGGATATCCCTGGCAGCATTTTACGAAATGGCCATGACCTAAGCGCGTAGTGTAGGCGTACACTCGTCAGTGCATAAATAGTTGATGTGGTGTGTCTATTGATCTTTAACCCGGTACGTCCGGGCTACTGAACGCATAAGGAACATGTAATTCGTTCACAAGATTATAAATTTAAATAATTCTCCCGAGTTCTAAAAGAGTTTGTGCCTTGTGCATTCAAATCAATTTTAATAAACATTTTTCAAAAAGTGTCGGTTGAATGTGTTTACCAGTGTAAACTGACGTATTTTCCCAAAACAATTAAATGCAGGTACTAAGCGTAATTGGCTGGATAATTCTCCTTAGCATCAATAAAGAGTCTCGCAAGCTTAAGATGCCTACGTCTGTTGAACAATACTTATATTTTTATTTGATTCCCTGTGGATAAATTTCGACTATTCGTAAAAACATTTGATATTACAACGATGGTTGAAATATATTTATCCTTATGCTTCCGCTGTGCATTCATATATTGTGTGGTTTGACTATATTGTTGCCAACTACGTCACGGTAATCCCCCACCGGGCTCACCAGTGAGACATGTGGAAATCGGGGTGTGACATATAAATCGGGTCTACTTGTTGATCCGGGCCAGGTACGCATAATTATGTTGTAGTTAAAAGTGTTATTTTGGTCAAATAATTTGAGAGAGAGTCCTTCGTCATAAAAGGACCAAAATTGACCAAAACGCCCTTGTAGGCTAAATTGAACAAACAACCCTTAAGAGTTGTTTGGAAACGAATTTCATGATTAGATAGATACTTAGAATAAGTATAGAAGTTGAAAGATGTAATATGTTAGTCAAGTAGCTCTATTTAACTCTTGCCGTAAAATAACAATCCGAAGGGCAAAATTCGGAACATATAGATAAACACATTGTAATCCAACACACAAAGAGTTGTAGTTGAAGATTACTTGATAAGAAATGTAGGAATAAGATGCTAGAAATGAATAAAAGCGATTTCAAGCTTTAAAGTGCGTAAATACCCTTAACGGGTCAAAATAAGCATACGAGCGAAAATGGTTCAAATTGTGTAATAAACCTGTGATTAGAACCTAATATGGTATATAACATTTATTTGAAGAAGTGTAGGTGATGTAGGAATCAAACAAATATGTTTGTTTGATAAAATGCATAAACGGGTAAAATTTGATAAAAAGGTAACGAGTCGAAGGCTTGAAAGTCTCAAAATTCATTTATGTTGGATGTTGGATTTTAACTCCATAAGATGGATAATTAAATTATGGACGCGTAGGAAAAAGAATCGGGTGAAACGGATCAATAACGAAGAAGTTATGACCGTTTCCGTGAAATCGGTTTGAGCTGGGAATGTACAGCAACTGATTAAGCATCAGACTGTGAAAAAGGGGGCCTAGCAGCACACGACGCCCCTTGGCGTCACGCGACGCCCCTAACTCCGGAAAAAATTTAATTTTTGTCATTTTAACCCCCTGTACTTGTTTGAACTTAATATTTGACTATCAAAACTAACTTTTAAGTTTGTTTTGATCACAGGTGATCACCAAGTGTGCCCGGATAAAGATCAAGCGACGAGCAAGAACCGAACACGATCACGAAATAAGCTTCTGCACTATGTATCGTTATTATGTTAAACGGCGAACGTACACATGATATGTTGTAAAATTTTAAATTGTAAAAGGTTTTAATAAACCCGAAATTTCCAATGCATATGTAATCTTAATTACATGATTGTTTTTCATAAACGATTATTTAAACCTTAATTTATAAGAACGGTTGTTACATCCATACAACTGATATATAAGGTGAAACATCTTTTTTAGCCCCAACATGTGTTTAAAAGCCTGTTACAACCGCTGTGTTGGTTGAAACAGTTGATTGTTAATTCTTATCCACTGCTGAAATACAACCTCTGTTTCTTTAATATTCGTGTTGACCACTGACTTACCAAATATCAGACGTTTAAAAAACTGTTCGGTATCTACGGATAGGAAAAAATAGCCAATGGTCACTTTTTTATTCTTGACATCTATTGATATTGAACATCAACGGTATTCCTAAAAAACAGCCACTGCTCAGATTTTTATAATTGATGCCTTGATGGTGTTAATTAGTGATATATTGAAATTATCAAATAGAAACTAGAATTAAAATGAAATTACCATTTTACCTAATCGTTACATTGCAATGAGATAAGAGTTCCTCCAATATTGTTTTCCTGATGAAATTTAATGTTAAATTAATAAATAAAAAAATACTTGATGACTATTTGTTGCAAATCAAATCACTAATTAATGATAATTTCTTGAGCTTTGGACTTTTAAAATATGCAAAATATGAATTTCAAACCGACGGTTATTATCTATTAATTAAATTTAAAATAAAAATTAGAAAAGTCATCATCACAATTGCTTTCAAATCAGATCACTGATAATATCAGTAATTTTGAAATTTTGAAATTAAAATTATGCAAGATGGTAATTTAGAATTGACGTTCTCTTTTTTTTTTTTCCTACTTTGCATATCATTACTAATATTTATTTACTTTAATAAGGAGGGATCTATTATATATAATAAATGAAAGTTATTTGGGCCACGTGTCACTTAATTAGGGCATCCTCAGTTCCCTTTTCCCGCCCAACAGTACCACTGCCCTTCTCCTTATATATCTCTCTTCTCACTTCTCCTCTTTCTTTACAAACTAGGTTTTTATAAATGCCCAGGGTTCCTTCTCTCTCTATATTCCAGCGATTTAAATTTCACAAACGCTGTAAATTAGATTTTGGCGTACATCCTTCATTTGTTCATCCATTACTTCATCAAAAGGTTTGTTCTTCTTTTTTTTATTGAAATACTTTCTTGATTTCCTCTTATTTACAGTAATCCTTTGTGTTTTGGGTCTTTTCATGTAACCATTGCTAGGGTTTCGTTCGAGAGTTAGATCAAGAGATGGGGCGCCGGCTAATGGTTCTGCGGTGTTTCTCTTACAAGATTGTTTCATTTTCAGGTTTTATCTTACTAGAGTAATGGTGTTTGCTGCCTTTTTTGTATTAAAAGAAGCATAAAGTTTGTTTTAAAGGAGCTCTTTATGAACAAAGTTAAGGATTAAGTATATGAGGAAAGGGCTACTCTTCAACAGCTGAAGAAGCGTTTTCATGTACTGCATTTTGATCATCTGATTATTGCAGATGATGATGTTTTGTTTCATGTTGTAAGAATTAGTGAATTCTCATATAATAGATTGCATTGCCCGATTAGATTATGTGTTAAATTATAGTTCTTTAAGTCATTATTTCGTTTTCTTGAATTATATGTAATTTTGTAAAGAAGTACAATAACAAACAGTGGTTTTAACATCTGTTTGCAATTTCGTCAATAGTTAATGGAAACACATGTTAGGTTGAACAGTTTTAACCGAACAGTGGTTTTAAACCACCATTTTAAGCATGTTCCTTCTCCAAAAAAACAATATTTTAACCCAACAGTCGTTTCAATCCCCTCCAACCTCCACAAAAACAATTTTAACCCAACAGTGGTTTTAAACCACCAGATAAACATTTCTTTATGGGCAAACACCTGTTTATGGTCAAACTTCTGTTTATGGGAAAACATATGTTTAAGGTCAAACTTCTGTTTAAGTCCAGACAACTGATATATAAGGCGAAACATATGTTTCTTCAAAATCTGTTGACCATTAACTGTCCAAACATCAGTGTTTAAAAAACTGTTGGGTATCATCTGATAGGAAAAATAGCCACTGCTCACTTTTTTATTGTTGACATCTATTGATATTGACCATCAGTGGTTTTCCTAAAAAAACAGCCACTGCTCACTTTTTTGTTATTGATGGTGTTAATTAGTGATAGATTGAAATTATCAAATAAAAACTAGAATTACAATGAAATTACCATTTTACGTCATCGTTACATACCAATGAGGTAAGATTTCCTCTAACATTGTTTTGATCATAAAATTTAAAATTATATTAAAAAATAAAAAAAAAAATCTTGATGACTATTTGTTGCAAATCAAATCAGTAATTAATGCTAATTTCTTGAGCTTTGGACATTTAAAATATGCAAAATGTGAATTTCAAACTGACGGTTATTATGTTTTAAAAATTAGAAAAGTCATCATGACAGTTGTTTTCAAATTAGATCAGTAATTACTGATAATATCAGTAATTATAGAAAAGTCATCATGACAATTGACCTTCTCTCTCTTTGCATAACAATTCAAATATTTAATATTTAATATTTAATATTTTAATAAAGGAGGATATAAGGATATATACTACTGTCGATTACCAATAAACATCAGTTCCCAATAAACATCAGTTCCCAATAAATAAGATAATTTAATAATTATCAGTTCCCACATTCAAAATTCAAAATTCAAACCGTATATTCTAATCCAATAAATAAGATATAATTATCTGCTATCACATTCAAATCTCGCTCGCTCATATATGTGTGCGTATCTCTCTCGAATGCATCTTTCTCGTGATTTAGGCGCTAATCTTCGATTACACTTCTTTGTTCCAATGTTTGTTGAACATGTTATCGTTCCAGTATCATTGTTCCAACATCGTCGTTTTAATGAAGCTTCCCATCACACATCAACCTTTCAATATCGATGTTGCAGTATCATTGTTGCAACATTGTGAAAAGTTGCGTTGCTCGATTTTCGTTAAATCGAAAGTCAGGTTTTCTTGCGTCAGGTTTGTTATTGGGATTTCTTCTTTTATAGAAAGTATGGATAGATTCGTGCAATATCTTGAAAACTTAGATGTGCTACAACAGTTGAGAAGAGACCTTTGCATTTTAGGTTTGTTTGTTATTTGTGTTGTCAGTAATATAGAGTGCGGTGATAGAGACGTGCAGTTCTTGGCCATGCTGAAGTACATACATCTAGAGGTTCAGCAATCGATGGAGTTGAAACTAAAGTTTCTTAATTCTTGCAGTTATTCTTAGATTTGAAGTTTACTATTGTTCAGTATGTCATGTAATTATTGGACTTTTAGTTTTAAGGTCATGAATAAATGAATAAATTTAATTTTATGAATCTATGTTGTATTTTATTTTTATTTATTATTTAGTGTTTGAGTAAGATTTAAATTATGTTGATTTGTTGAATTGTGTCTGAACATCTGTTTGGTAAGACAACAGAGGTTTAATAGTGTCAATGCTTCCTCTCAAAGGGTTATGTTGTGGTTATAACAGTTGATCATGCTAAGGACTGTTATAATTAACCACTGCTCCTTATAAAGACTGATATTCTTAAAGGCTGATGAGGCCTATCCACTGTTGAAGACAAAGCCATGTTAAAGACAAGCACTTATGTACCTAAAGCTTGATCAATCCGTATAAGGAAAACCACTGCTCAGTAGCAGCAGTGCTTCATCATCAACAGTGGATTCAACTTTAGTATTTATGTACCAGTGTTTCTTTTGTAACAGTGTTTACTGTAGCAGTGGTTAGCTATATTTTATCTTTCGAGGCAAACCCTATTCAAACTCAAAGACGAACCACTGCCTAACAACAAAAGTGGTTCAAATTAAAAGCAGATATTCTACCTTTGTTTATGTTAACAGTATTTATATGTAACAGTATTTATCACATCAGTGTTTTATACTATGTTAGATTGTTAGATTTTATATCACTGAGATGTTTATATATAACGGTACTACGTTTTTACTCGGGATTGCTTCCCGGGCTCGGAAAAGTTATTTAGATTAATTACTATTTGTTATAATACGACCACATTACATCAACCATCTTATTCTATTCAACAACATTGTCTTAAAATCACCGAATTAGATCATGAACCCATATTATAGATCTTACAAAAGCACAACAGGATAAGATGTTGACCAAAAATGCAAAACTTGATAAGATGTCTTAAAATACAAAAGCACAACAGGATAAGATGTCTTAAAATACAATTGTGTTCCATTACTCGTCAGGGGTTGGCTCGTGGACAATTCATAGCCGTCAGATCTTTTGTAACCGCTGCCACGTCAGCATTCACTTTTTCTGCTATAAAACCCTGATCAAAACCCCCAAACAGCTTTTTAACTGTCGAATCGAATTCATTTTTCCTTTTTCAAAGCAGTTATCCTCCATTTCTCTCAAAATTCCTCATTGTCCTTCTTCCTCAAATGGCAAAATCAAGGTCTTCATCAGTTAAAAGGAAATCCAGTCAAAAGGTCATAGAAATTCGATACAAAGCTCCCCATAACTACTTGGGTCTGTTGACAAAACCAAGTAACACTGAAACGTTCAATTCCATCATAGATGCCCTTTCGTCTTCAAAGTACAAAACTTTGTTGACTTCTGATGCTCCGATTTACTTGGCAACCCAGAGAGAATTTTGGAAAAATGCAATACTTGAATATCAAGATAAAACACCCATAGCGATCAATTCCTCGATAAAGGGTGTTGATGTTAAAATCACACCACAAACCATCTCTGAGGTGTTTGAACTCAATGATCTTAAAGGTAAGACTTCTTTCCCTAAAATAGAGTATCAAACAGATTTTTTTAGAAAGAGGGAATGCAAAGCAAATGAAAAAAAAAGACACTTTGCAAAAAGGCAGTTTTCCCCCTGCCCCAAGGTTTTTGTTTCATACCCTCTTAATGTGTGTTTCTAATAAGACCACTTCTTTCAATGAAATTCCATTAAAGATCCAATAACTGGCATATGCTATCCTTCATGGGGAAAACTTTAACTATTCACAGGAGATCTTTAATGACTTGGTAAAAAATATTGATAGCAAATCATTTTTACTATTTCCAAGGTTCCTAAGCTTTTATTTTCAAAAGAAATTTGGAAAGGATGATGCTCATGTACTCATCCAGGGTGAATCTTTTCAAATAAATGGTCTTACACCGTTAACATTTACAAAGCTATCAAAAGTGTCCAAAACACAAGCAGAGGCTCCTGAGCAGACTTTAGCAGCTACCACTACTCCTCAGGCACCTGCTGCTGAGCCCACTGCTCAAGGTGATCACAACAGCAAAACAACTGCTGTGAAACCCACACCTAAATCCACCAAAAGACCAAGACAAAAGAAAACACAAAAGCCCCTCAAACCTAAAACAAAGGCAACTCTGGAAGATGAGATCCCAGAGCAACTGCCGGTGAAAACACAAAAGTCACCAGAAACCACTGATGCTACTTCCTCACAGTAGATGGTAGAAATATCTCAACCTGAGCCTCAAGCTCCTCCTGTTTCTTTTCAAAAAGAACAGGTTGTAAGAATAGGGACATCAAATTATGTTGCTTTGGACTCAGTTGAATCCATCATCCCCAGCCCACTGCCCAGGGCAAATCCTCTTTCCACTCCCATACTCACTGTTACAATTCCAACACAAACAAAACTTTTGTTGGATGCAGTTGATATAACTCAGATAGCAATCAGTTCCTCTCAACCACCTATCACTGAGAGCATGCCACAGAAAGTGACTGAGTCTGGGCTCCCTATCATTGCTAACCCACCAACAACACCTGAGGAGGTTACACTGCATGATGTACAAGTACTTCCTGTCAGTAGTTCAAGTGAAGCAGCTACTACAAGTGTTGAACCCACTGGTTTACACTTGGACAGTAGTTTCATTAATCAGACTTCCTTGAAGGCAATTTCTTCTATAGGAACCTTTCTAAATACTGGTGTGTATCCTGTATACACTGGTGAGCTTAGATTGGTAACCTCTGCTAAGGAAAGAAGTCCCCAGTTCCAAGAAAAAGGGGCAACAGGGGATGACTTTTGGGAAAGTCTCCCTCAGTCAACCACTGTTACAACCACCTCTGGTGGGAAATCAGATGATCCCGTTAAATTGGATGATGGTTTAATGTACCGAAAATTGATAGAGAGGGTTAACAAACTGGATACATCTGTTGCAGAAATCAAAAATCCATACTGCAACAGTTGTTACAAAAACAGCAGGCACCACCTGCTCCCACTGACCTTTGGGCATTATTTCAACCTCTGCTTCACCAACAAAGAGCAAATGCTCATCAGCAACATGAAATTCAGCTTCAAAATATCAGAAATATCATGGAAGCCAGGTTCAAAGACACCCAGGCAGATATAAAAACCCTGAAGGCTCACTTTATGAACACCACTGGCACTGCTCCTCCCTCTATCATCTTTGTGGACAAACCACCACCAAATAATGCCAAAATGGAGGAGAAAATGAGTCAGTTGAAGAAAAAGGGATATGAAGATGGTCTGTACATTGCACTAGATAATTCAACAATGCTTGCACACATCCCCTTGCCAGATGGCTCTAAAAAGGTTGATGTAACCTTAAATGCCATTGCTGATGCAAAAGCAAGGGTGAAAAAGGATATGCAGGAAAAGGATAAAGGAAGGTTTGAACAGGAGAAGAGAGTTTTTATGGAGATGAATGAACAGGGTATTTCTGAGCCAAAGGATCTAGAAAATCCTCAGCCCATAAGAAAGTCTACTAGAAAAGTTAAACAACCCAAAACCACACCTCCCAAAACCACACCTCCCAAATCCACAAAACAAAATCCCAAACCTTCCAAAAGCTCCACACATCAATCTTCCAAACCAACAGATGTTAAAACACCTATTGTATCAACAGTTGTTGCTTCTTCAGTGGTTTCAACATCTGTTATCTAAACAACTTTCACCACTACCACTTCAACACACACTACATCCACTGCCTTATCCCCATTACCAAAAATCCCTTCACCACCACCAATACCACCTGCTATAAGGCAGAAGACAACAGTTGACACATCATCCGTGGTAATTGCAGCAGTGGTTGAAACCCCAGTTGTTTCAACAGCTGTTAGTCAAACACACACCATCACTACTCAAACACCACAAACAAAACCATCATCACAAAACTCACCACCTGCATTAAAGCAAAAGACAACTGTTGATACATCAACAGTTGTAGTGACAACAGTGGTTGAGAGACCAGTTGTTTCGACAATTGTTAGTCAATTACCTACCACTTTTAACAATCCTTCCCAAGCCATAATTTTGTTTGCTCCAAAACCTCAAATAGAAACACCTCCTCCTGAAAGTGTGTATACTAGAAGAAAAAATCTTCAAGTGCATGATGATGACATACCAGCACCTGATCCTATTTCATCTGTACCTTCTAAAATCACCAAACCTGAATCTTTCATTCCTCCAAAATTGGTCAATCCAATCAAAGATCCAATAGCTCTTCAAGGATATGACTCTGTAGGTACTACCCCAGCAGCTGCCAGTTATCCACTGGAAGTCCATGCAGTAAAGAATGAAATGAGGCAGTTCTACACAGTGGATGATCCTTCAAAAAGGAAATTCCCTTCTCTGCTTGGTTTTAGAAATCCAAAAAACATGGATGAATATCTAAAACTAAAAGCTAAACAAGCTCAAATAATAGCTAGGGTTGAATGGGAAGGAGAAAATGACAATGTGTATTCAAGTCATTATCAGTTTTTACTCACGAAAGTCAAGCTCATGGAAGACTACGCTAGAGATTTGAGTAAAGAAATGTCAAATTTACCACCAGAACCTGGCCTGCAAAAAGATGTGAGAAAAGACATTCTGGCACTGATCATGAGTGAGAAGTTCTACCCTGCCAAGGAAGAACAATTCCAAGATTGGCCACTTGTTGGTCTCAAAGCAGAACTCAATAGAATTGAAAGAGTAAAAAGAGATCCAAGCATGAAAAGTCAGCACCAAACTGGCATAAATACAAAAAGGCTATTGATGATCTTACCTTGGAGTATAAAAGAAAGAAACAAGAGTTGATTGATGCAAAGGTTGCACCTGCCAAGGCCATAGCAAAATGGACAAGGTAGTACACTGATGAAGCTTATAAAAGGCTGAGAAAAAGGAGAGAAACAGATCCTAGCCTTCCAAAGAAGCCTGATTACAAAACTATTAACATGTCAAAGAAGCAGGTCCACAATTCTGAACCACTGTTCACATCATCAGATACCTCTGTCATTATGTTAAACCAAAGAAAGAGGCAAAAGTTGACTGATGCAGAAGAGAAAGAGCAAGAAGCTGGATATTTTAAAGAGGCTATGAAGAAAATGGCACTTGAAGATGACAGCTCAGTAAAGCTTCAACATACATTGGAATCCAACCACTGATGAAGCATAAAAATTGAAGCTCAAATTACTGATGGGATCTAAGCATTGTGGAAGATCAAAGCATTGTCATTCAAGGTCTGATCACCCTTTGAAGATAGCACTGATCCTTAACATCAGTGCTTAGATTACAACAGTGGAATGAAGAGTCAATGTTTATGTATCAGTAGTTTGAATATAATCAGTGTCTGTAGTATCTGTTGTTATAGATTCAGTGTTTATGTTGAACATTTGATTTACTTTTGGTCAACATCTGTTTGAATTTTGGTGAACATCTTATTTTGTTAAGAAGTACAAGAACAAACATTTTTACAAAATCCCAAATCACCCGATCATTTAAGTGCATTGAAGTAAAATTGGAAACGATGTTATTCATGTGGTCCTGTTGTGCTTTTGTTTGATCTATAATATCGGTTCATGATCTATTTCCGTGATTTTAAGACAATGTTGTTGAATAGAATAAGACGGTTGATGTAATGTGGTCGTATTAATAACAAATAGAAATTAATTAATCTAAATAACTTTCCCGAGCCCGGGAAGCAATCCTGGGTAAAAACCTAGTTTACATATAAATGAATGGAGAAAGTACTATTCATTAACTTGGTTTTTTAATATATAGGAGAACTGAGAAAATAAAAACGTAAACCATAAAACTGAAAATTGGAAATTGCATGGTCAATTATATTTTTTCGCAATCTCACGTTTCGGCTAGCGTAAATAGCAACATCTCTGGTAGAACATTGTCGTGTGGCTTAGTATACGTCTCCATATCCAGATCATACATAAGTTGTCTCACTGCCTCGCGTTGTTCCGAAACTAACGCTATATTGTCTTCATCTCGTTTTTTATATTTCCACCAACTCCAACGCTTTTACTTGTTTTGCTTCTTTCATAGAGGTGTATTGTTGGAGCTTATCGGACAACCCAGTTGAGCTTTTGGACATTGTTGTGGCTCCCTTATCTTTCCTTTGTGGCCTTCTGGGTTAGGGGTCATCGTTTATGTCAGGTATAGCACTATAGAATTAAGTTTCAGGTGTACCCGTTTGGTAGTTCCCCGAATCCGATAACTTTCTCTTTTGGACAGAACTATTACTTTTTTCACCCAACAATGGTAGTTTGGCCCACCTGAAATGTTTTCTAACCACCTCCCACGCCTCAACATGATGAAAATCACTCGGATATTTTGATTAATAATCTTTTAAGTCCGTTTTCATGACATCAAGATCGTCATACCCGCTACCACGTAGACGATCTTATATATTACAACAAATATAAACTTAAAGATATAAACAAAAATGAAGTTATAGAAAATATAAAGTACTAAAGATATAAACAAAAATATAAACTTCAAACACAATTATAACGCTTGTTGTTAAAGACCGTTGAAGAAGTTCAACTTAGTCAATATAGGTCCCTATTTTGAACGTACTTGATGAATGTTTCGGGTACTCCTGCCAACTATCTCATTGTAAGAGCATACAATGGATTCTCTATATTTATGTGAGTGTAATCTCTATATTTGTGAGAGTGGTTGTAAATTGTTGTGAGTGGAAGAGAGAGAAAAAAGTCAAAAAGTTACTGTTCATCAGTAAATTTGGAAAAGTTGGAGGAGATACTGTTTACCTCTATAGCTTTTTTAATATTTTTTTAAAGTGGTTGTGAGTAGAGGAGAGAGAAAATGTAATCATAAACGTATAAAAAACTATTATTTAATCAAAAAGAATAGAGAAAAGATAGTGTTTTTTAGTGTAAATATAGAGATGGAGGAAGAAATTTGATTGTGAAGGCTCTAAGGCTCCAGAATTTTTCTCCAACAACCGTCGCGGGGTTGTTGATTAATGAACCCATGCCTTGGCAAACACCTCTTCTTGTTTTTTCGTCCAAGTTTGAGGCTCCATCTTTCTTCCACCAACATCTTCGTCTTCATTTTCATATTCTTTTTCGGCTACCCCAAGATCTTCATCTTCATTCAAATTTTGTGTTTTGGACACAACATCTTCTTCTTCATTGTCACCATAGGTCAGAAGAGAATGTTCAACACTTTCTCTTGGTGATTGAATTGGTGGACTCCTATATACAAACGGGTCGAAAGAGTTTTGCGCTTCCATTGAAAATTCGAACCAGCCGGGTGCAACCATTGTTGGACCGTGTGGGTGTGAGAATACTTGTGGTGGAAAATTTGGTTAGGTAGCATGTTATAAAAAGTCGAATGTGAAACTTGGGAGTAAAAAAATTAAGGTTCGAAGTGTGGTGTGGTGAATACCCAAGTGGGGGTTGAAATGGTGCACTCGAACCGCTCGAACCAACTCTCCATGTATTCGAGACGCGTCCCCTCGGGTATGAACCCAATCCTCGAGTAGTCGAACCTTTTTTCTTGCCATCACTTTTTTTGTTTATCCATGGTGTGAGTTGTTTGTAGTTTGGTTGTGAATGATTTTGATTAGTGAGAATATGAACTGTGAAAGGTGGTATTTAAATAAAGAAATGTAAATTATTTTTTAAATGTCAAATGGCTATATAGTTGTTGGCTCCAACAGTCGAAAAACCCAATATTTTAAAAACTGGTCCAAACCCGGAGGTTGTACCGATTGAACCATCCGGTAGAACCGGTTAAACTGCCCAGTATATCCGGTTGAACCGCCCGATATACCCGATTAAACCATTTCTGAGCCAAATTCTGTACGATATAGAACCAGGATTTTAAAACATCGGAAAAAACAACATTCAATCGATAAACAATCACCAAGTCACACCTTTCACGCACATATAATGGGGGTGGCGGCGGTGCTACCGCGTGGTAACATCATTCACCGCACGCCATCCCCGAACACATCCCCCACACCCTTACCAACCAGTATAATTATCTTCATATTTAACTACTTTTTTACAAATGGTTTCTTTTAACGAGTAGTTGGTAATTTGACGAATGTTAGACTATGGGGTATGGTCCCCTTTCCCCCACTTCCACATCACCTCCACCTCCACCTCATCACCTTGTCCTTCCCTTTCCTCTTTTAGAGAGAGAGAGAGAGAAGAAGAAGAAGAAGAAGAAGAAGAAGAAGAAGAAGAACAAGAAGAACGGGGAGAATACCCTGATGGCACAGATGACAAGACGGGGGGGCGGTGTTCCCCATCAGGGTCCCCCCTCCACGTCACCTCCCTCATGTGTATCTTGATCCCAGAGCCACAAGTATTACAAGCAAATGTGTGGATGTGATACTCTCCTTTCTTAATGTGCGTGTTTGGGGAATAATCCTTTCCTATATCTTATCCTAAGTATCATTAGCAAGTATGCCCGTTGAATTCCATTCTTACCAACAAACGAGAGAAAAACATGGGTGAGAATTCTATCAGGAATCTTATCATAACTATCCCCGGCGAAAACCAAGGCATCACTACACAGTTTCCACATTCAATGACCAATATGTGTGTTTAATGGTGTTAGTGGTCGTCAGTGATAGTCTCAAATTTGTGGGTTAGGGTGTTTGTCGGGTGATTACTGATGATTATTTTAATTTTCATATATTTTAATTTCTCTATTTTTAGTAGGGCATCGGTAATTACCTGTAAATAATGATTGTCGATGATACTCTTAGTCCTTCCGCAGTGGGGCTTCATATGGCGCCTAACCCATCCATTATGCCCTATGGCGCCTCCCCACACTGCCCCGAGGGGCGCTATGCCATTTGAACAAACATCCCTCGCGAAAATCCTAATGGGGTGAACACATTTGCCTCTCTCACACACATATATATACATACATATATAACCCCATATCTATATAATCCTCCATTACACACATGGTATATAATCACCTATAACCCTCACATTTTACTTAATTTGACACGTAATCCCCTTAAAGGGGTTATATAGTGTTACCCATGGCCTTTATCTTCTAGCATACTCTATCTTCTAGTAGGGTGTCTACTTGAGGGTTTTCACCGCAAACGTTTCGCAGTGAAACTTTTTATGTGCCTTCCTTCAAATGGCTAAATCGATCGATCAAATGTTTTTATCACCGCTTGCCGTTTATATATAGCCAAAAACACATGAGTAAAAAACAACTAACATGTCTGATCAATAATTATTAAGATCTGACTCTGAATATAATTATAATATACCAGGGTTACATGGAGCTGAGCTGTGAACAAATTTGAGGGTGTTGACTTCAATAATATTCCTGAAAAATAAACTCAAAATGTATCGAAGATGCACACCTAAGTACAGTATTTAACAAAGGAAAAACTATCAACATTAACATGTGTAGCGAAGGATCACAAAAGCTGTGATATGTATCATGTATGTATAATTTCACTTTCACATGGCACTTTGCTTTTCTTGTTTCCAAAAACTGTCGGCCACATATATTAAACTTCCAAGGTTCACGCATTGAAGTACATTCAACTTCCAACTTCCAACTTCCATTCTTGAAAGAAGAAATGGCTCACCAATGTCTTGAAAGCCTAAAGATCATGATATATATCACCGGATTTTCGGTGTTACTTATTGTTTTCATACAAAGTCTACACCGGAAAGTTCCCCTAGTCACTATAGATCAACTATACATTCCCACACTCAACAAAACTACCACCGGTGCCGCCGCAATCAAGAACCACACCATCTACTTTGATCTAAAGCTTTACAACAAGAATCCAGTGGGAATATACTATCGCCCGATGAATATTACTTTCTCATACTTCCCAAACAAAACTACAACAAGTAGTGTCCCTTTATGCGTGTATACCTTACCAGGGTTTCACCAGGCGCATCACAAAGAAATACATGTTCGTGACAAGGTGGTAACTGGTGGAATAATGGTGCTTCCTGGTGGTGGTAGGGTGGTGATGAGGGTGGATTTGGTAGGTAGAGTTAAGTTCAAGTCTATTGCACAATGGAAGAGGACGGTGATGGTGGGCGTTGATGTGGAGGTCGATGAGTACACCGGGCAAAAAGTTATGAAGAGAGGCATTCACTTGGTGCGGTCCGGTGCAGCTCCGGTGGCAACGGTGGTGTTGGGGATCTGTCCACCGGTGGCAATGTTGCTTATATTTGTTAGTCTTTTTAATTTAAGGTTCCTTTGAGATGTGGTTATGTTAATTCTTTTTGTTACATATAGCAAAACATTAATGGCCATAAAATGGTGCCTTTGTTTTTTTTTTTTTTTTAGTAGTTCACCATGTTAGTGCTGCATTGACATTAATTGCATGTCAGAGTTTAAAGGGCGCCTAAGTTTATAGATCACATGCGTGTGTGTAGTAAATCGTATCAATCAGCAAAGCGCATTCAGCGGAAGGTATCTTCATATGTTAGATTAATGGGTTCGTAAGCGGAATTTTGATTGGTATCGCTTTGATTCGGTATGTTATCAATACTTGGTATACTAAGGAAAAAAAATATAGCTAATAGGCAATATCGAAATGTGTTTTAGATAGATTGAAAACTATAAAAGTAATTGCCGATACAGGTGCCAATGTTTTTCCACCGGTATCGGCTCAGTTCATCACGGTACCAATTACAGTACTTGCACTATATATCGTTTAGACTACAAGGTATGGTGATGGTCCATCCTTGGAGGATGATCCGCCATGTAGGCGACACGTCATAGTCCTCCCAATGATGGATCATCCTCCAAAACTAGAGGGCATGGGAGGATGGTCCTAGTCATAGTCCTCCACCACTTTTATGTTTTTTTAGTTTTTTTTAATCTTCAACTTTTATTTAACATTTACCAAATAAAGTAACAAAATATTTTCATTAATATTAAAAAACATTACATAAACTTAAAAAAAATTAAACTTAAAGAAATAAATTTAAAAAAAAAAACATAAACTAAAAAAAATAAAGTAAAAAAAAATAAACTTAAAAATATCCTAACATATTCAAATAAGCTACTAGGTAGTAACCTCGCCTGTACTCCACCCCTGAAACCGTAAAGCTTGTGTCTGGACCTGTACCCGCCACTACATCGTCAGATATCTGTGACTGGTATATGATGTTAAGGTCATTGAGGGAACAGGTAGACCAAAAAAAGCATGTCATATCCAGAGATCCTGTGACGCAACAGCCTCTAGAATGATAGTCGGATGTCCCTGATCTCCCCTAGTATACTGACCTTGCCATGCAACTGGGCAGTTCTGCCACTGCCAGTGCATGCAGTCAATGCTCCCGAGCATTCCTGGGAAACCATGTCTCTGTTCGTGTGCTTGATATAATTTTTGAAGGTCGTTTGCGTTCGGTTTCCGCAGGTATCGCTTGCTATACAATTTGACAACCCATTGGCATAACTTGTGCAAACATCGACGTTCGGTTCTTTCAGACATCCTAATATACTCGTCTAATGCATCGGGTGCGTAACCGTACGCAAGTTGGCGAATGGCCGACGTACATTTTTGTAAATTACTGAAACCCCTTTGCCCCCGAGCGTCGTTTCGCAATGTAAAAAACGGATCAGACTGGGCCATGTCGCCTGCAATACGTAAAAACAATGGACGACTCATGCGGAAACGACGTCGAAAAATCTCGGCTGGGTACACGGGTTCGTCGGCAAAATAATCGGCTACTAGTTTATCGTGGCTGGCTATAAATTTAAAACAAAACATAAATGAAATTAATTATAAAATACATTTTCAAATCTATATAAAACATAAGGAAAAAAAAAGTAAAATACCTTCTTAGTCTCGGTTATATTTTGCTCGTCTAGTTAGCCGTTGGGATGACCCTTCATCAGCCGCCATGAACACCTGAGTCGCGTTCATAATTATGTTGTGCATAATAGCATCCTCTTCCGAAGATGATGAATACCACGCAGACGAAGACGATGAAGACATAGAAGAAATTGAAGAAATGGAAGAAATGGGTGAAGCCATGATAATTTTTTAGCGAGAGATGGGGTGGTAGCGGGTAAAAAATGGTACAAAATATGAAGAGTTTTTATAAAAAGGGAAGAGTGGTAATAAAATGTGAGAGAGAATGGGTTGGTAGAGAGTGAAAAGTTATGAAAAAAATGGTTAAATAGGCGAGTATTTATAAAAATGGAAGTGAAATGGGGTGTTTTTTGAATTATGACCGTTTGTTTTTAATTAATATAAATTCTGAATTTAATTTTTTCTTTTCAAACGGTCATATGCACATCGGTCCCCACCATTTTTTTGTCTGTTTGTGCGCGTCCTAAACGTCGGTAGAAGGACGTTGGCGACGGGACGTGGAGGGGGGGGCGGCACGGTGTGCCCTTCGGCGCCGGACCAAGACGTCCCGGGGACGTCCCCCATACCGAGTAGCCTTACAATACCAAAAAGTACTCTATTGCGAATCCAACTTCATTTTTAACAACTTTGTAATGTCACATTGAAAAAGCTATACAAACATATATGGTACATGTATTGATTTTGTTCGAACGGTATCAATTCGGTTACTCACGGTAAAAAAGACAAAAAAATCAATTCGGTTTTGAGTAAAATTTATATGTAAACGTAGATAAAAACACATGTCGCAATAGCATAATCGAATTTTTTAAAACATCAAATCTTAAAGTTTTAAGCGAAACAAAATATGCTTAAAAATTATTTATAATTATTTAAATATTAAAATATTTAAATTAAAAATAAAAAAAATTGTAGATACGTGATATTTTTAATATATTAAATATTGCCCCCTTTTCCGAAATTTTGAGGCTTTGACTTTCGATTATAGAGGAGAATTAGGAGTAGATTTAATGAGAGTAATGAGAGTATGAGTTGATGTATTAAAAAAGAGATACCGAAAAGGATGTTGACACGTGTTTTACGATCATCAAATTTATCCTTGCCAACCCAACGGTACCTGAATTAAATGCTACGAATCAAGAATGGTGATGCGGTTTATAATTAAATGACTGTGATCGAGAGTGAGAATTGTTGAACAAAGTGGATAAATAAGTAGACACACTGCTCTTGGCTGGAACACAATATCAAAATAGAGACACACTCAATTTTTGTAAAGGATTTTCTGATTATAATTGAACTGATACGATTACAAAGGAAACAAAGCAATATAAATACTAAACTTTAAAAACAAACCCCTAAGGCACTAAGCCATGAACCCACTACTTTTGCATAAAATAAGGAACCACCTAACCATTACGAAATAGAAATAAACATGTCACAAAAGTAAACTTGTGCAGCAAACTTTGACTCAGCAACAGGGAAATAGGATTTAACCATTTTAACATTCCCTTTCAACATCCAGTTTCCTCAAACCCATATCACTATAGAAACCCAGCAACTTAAGACCTGACAAACTCTTAGTAAAAGCATCCGCAACCTGTTTAGTAGTATCCACCTGTACCAGCTTGAATTCACCCTTCAGCAGCACCTTTTCACGAATGAAATGATAATGTACCTCTATGTGTTAGTACGAGCATGAAAGACCGAGATTTCAGCTAACTTAATTGCAGAGCTGCTGTCACAAAACATCTTCACTTGATAATTCACTATTGGATGCAAATCTTGCATCAACCTGATTAACCAAACACCTTCTTGTGCTACCATTGCAACTGCTCGATACTCTGCTTCAGTGGTAGACAATGTCATAGTTGGCTGTCGTTTGCTACACCATGTGACTGGACTTGACCCATACATAAAGGTGTAACCAGTAGTTGATCTCCTTGTATTCAAATCACCTGCATAATCAGCATCGCAGTATCCAAATAACTTGGGCTCATGCTCCCTCTTGAACCATACACCTTGACCCAAAGTAAACTTCACATACTTTAAAACTCTCCGAAGAGCAATGAGGTGAGGCTTTCTCAGGCACTGCATGTACCTACTCAGAACCCCTACTGCAAATGAAATGTCGGGTCTAGACAGAGTGAGGTAGATCAAACTCCCCACCAATTTTCTGTATTCCGATGGATCTTCAATCTCCTTTCCTTGATCAACATATAATCTGATACCAGATTCCATTGGAGTAATTACAGCTTTGCACAAATTCATACTAAACTTATGCAACAGATCAGTTGCATATTTGGTCTGGTGCAGTAAGCAATTATCACCAGCATAGGTTAATTCCAAACCAACAAAATGAATTAACTTTCCAAGATCCTTCATCTTGTACCGAACACACAGATTGGCCTTGAGTTGACTAATCTCTTCTTCAACATCCCCTGTAATTATCAAATCATCAACATTAACTAGCACAATCACAACTTTGTTACCGATTACCTTGACAAACACACTGGCATCAGCATTGGTTATTTCAAAACCATTTTTCTCAAGAAAGTCCCTGATTTTACCGAACCAAGATCATGGTGATTGTTTTAGACCGTAAATAGCCTTCTTTAATTTGCATACATACTCGGGATGTTCTTCACTCTCAAAGCCCAAAGGCTGGTCCATAAGTATGACATGATCAAGATCCTCGTACAGGAACACGTTGTTGATGTCCATTTGCCATAGCTTCCATCATTTGTTGACTTCAATTGCAAGTAGGACCCTTACAGTAGTCAACTTAGGCATTGGACTGAATGTATCCTCAAAGTCAACACCATCAGTTTGTGAAAACCCCCGAGCCACTAGGCAAGCTTTACACGAAACTGGGATTGCATCAGTAGGCTTTGGTATAAGCTCCCATTTGGTTCTTTTAAAGGGAATCCATCTCTTCTCTCATAGCCTGGACCCACTCTTCTTTTACACAAGCCTCTTCATATCTTTCTGGTTCACACAGCTTATCCTCAACAATAACAACATTTTCATATTTAGGATTAAGTTTACGTACCCTTTGTGACCTTTTTAGTCTCGGTTCTGATCCAGTGGTATCTTCATCGTTCTGTACAGGTGCATCCTCTTCCTCTGTCACAAGTTATTCACTAGTAAGTTGTAACTTAACTAACTCAAGACTTTCTTTTAGTTGATCGGTATCAAGTAGAACCTTGCTATCCTATGACCACCATGAGGAACTTTCATAAAAAAATAACACTTCGTGACACATAAATTTTTCCGGTATTCGGATCACAACAATGCCATCCTTTTCTTTCTAGGTCATAACCTACAAACACACACCGAACTGCCTTCTTCTCCATTTTTTGACGAAGATGACTCGGAACAAAAACATAACAAACACACCCAAACACGCGAAAGTAACTCACGTTTGGTTTTGTTTGAGTCATCTTTTCAAAAGGAGAGAGATAGTTAAGACTCTGTGATGGTAATCGATTGATTACGTACCCGGCTGTTCATATTGCTTCTGCCCAAAATCGCCCAGGCAGATTCTTTCCATGTATGAGACTCCTTGTCACTTCTCCGAGATGTCTGTTCTTACGTTCTGAAACTCCATTCTGTTGTGGCGTATTCGGGCAAGTCAGTCGATGCCTATTTCAATTTTTGCTTCAGATGATTACAGAACTCGGTGGCGATGTGTTCTCTTCCATTGTCTGATCGAAGATACTTAACCTGGTAACCTGTCATCTTCTCTGCATCTGCTTCAAACTCTTTAAATTTGGAAAACACCTCCGATTTTTCTTTAATAAAATAGGTCCATACAAATATTGAATAATCATCAATGAATGTAATCGTAAATCGCATACCATTCAGTGATGATTGTTTAACGGGTCCAAAGACATCAGAGTGTACAAGTTCGAGTGGAGCAGAAGCCTGGTAATCGGATTTCTTGAACGGCAATTGAGTGGCTTTCCCATATTGACACCCTGCGCAAACAATTTCTTTATTTACCTCTAACTTGGGCAGCCCACTTACAAGATCCTTATCCATCATAAGGCCCAATTTTTCACGCCCTACATGACCTATCCGTTGATTCCATAAGTTGGCGTTTTGGTTACCTTTTGCCTTTCCTACATATGCTGATTGGCATTCAACACATACATCGTCTTTGTTTTGTGACCTTCAAGAACTGGAGTCGATTTGGTTTCAAAATGCTTGTAGATTTTGACATCTTTGGGGCCAAACACCACATAATGACCCTCAATCTAAAGCACTGATATCAGGTTCTTCTTCATCCCAGGGACATGGTGCACGCCCTTTAGGGTTAAATCTTGTAAGTTGTTTTCTGCAGAAAACACAACATCTCCGATGTGGGCGATGGAATGCTTGGAGTTATCAGCAATAACCACAACTTGTTTGCCTCCATACTTATCTGGATTTTGAAGCCAACGTTTGTCTCCAGACATGTGATTGGAACAACCCGAGTCCATGATCCAATCATCTAACTTGTTACTCTTACATTCAACAGATGTAGTGAAAAACATACCAATTCAGTTTGAGCAACAAATGCCTCAACATCCCATCCCTCTTCGCTTTGAGCAAGGCTTACATTACCCTCTTCATTTGATTTACCTTGACAGTTCTTGGCTATGTGACCTCTTTGCCCACAATTGTAACATTTCATTGAATACCTTTTTCCACCATATCGAGACTTTCTTTCACCTGAAGACTCCCCTCGTTATGATTCACCACTACGCTTCTTAGATTTGTCATGATTACGAGTCTTATCATGATATCGAGAATTGTTGCGATGATTATTGTATTTCCGGTACTACTTACCTCTTCCTTTTTCCACATAAAGAGCTTTAACTTCAGTCTTTGTAGGCGCACCAGTAGATAAACTACTCATTTATTTAGCTAAAGCCTCTTGACTGGCCAACAAATTCTCAAATTCACTCAGTGACGGTTGTGTAGGCCAACCCTGCACAACAGCTACAAAACTTGTAAATTCAGCCTTCAACCCATAGATGATGATACGTTTCATACGGGCCTCTCTAATTATCGATTGTTGATCAAGATCCCCAATTTCCCTACACAAGGTCTTAAGCTTGTGAAAGTACTGAAGAATTGTCAGATCATTTTGAGTTAGGGCTAGCAACTTATTTTCAAATAACTGAAGCCGAGCATCATTTTTCTTTGACAACACTTTGGCTAAAGGGTCTCAAGCCGCCTTAGGATTTGCAGAATCCTTTATGTGTTCAAGGAGTTCTTCCTCCACAGTTGTCTTCAAAATAAACAAGGCTTTCCCAGCCTTGACTTTCCACTTTCTTAGGGCTCCATCTTGGGTTTCTCTTAGAGGCTAAACAGTATCATTCCCCTGGACCACTTCCCACAGATCTTGTCCCTGCAAGTATGAAGAAAGATACGTAGCCCACAGATCTTTTCCCTCCAAGTATGAAGAAAGATATGTAGCCCAAGTCTTGTAATTTTGGTTGTTCAATTTCTTCACACCACATTAATTGCAGGTCTGTCATCTTCAATGGAGGCTCTGATACCACTTGTTGAACAAAATGGATAAATAAGTACACACACTACTCTTGGCTGGAACACAATATCAAAACAGAGACAATCAATTTTTGTGAAAGCTTTTCTGATTATAATTGAACTGATACGATTACAAAGGAAACAAAGCAATATAAATACTTAACTTTAAAAACAAACCCACTAAGGCACTAAGCCAAGAACCCACTACTTTTGCATAAAATAAGGAACCACCTAAACATTACGAAATAGAAATAAACATGTGACAAAAGTAAACTTGTGCAGCAAACATTGACTCGGCAACATAGAAATAGGATTTGACCAGTTTAACAAGAATATGTTTTGTCTCATGATCTTAACAAGCGTCAGAGTCGTTTAGTTAAGAAAGAGAAGAACGAACTTGAAATCTCCATTCTTTAGGGTGACCTTAATCGTTCTCGTCATCTGAATAAAGATATGGAGGTGTTTAAGATGATCTCCTTAGGCGACTTTAGTCATGTCAAGGCATAGCCCGCTCACTTCAAACAAAATGCATATTGGTACCGAAAGGGATTTGCTAGCTAAAGAGATAATGTTCCTCTTATCTTTTTGTATTTTCCGATGTATTTGTTTTCTTCCTCTTTTCTTCATTCATTCTTTCCGTCTTTATTCTTAGGTTGAGTTCAAAAGGGAGTAAGAGAACATGAGTCACCGGGAAACCATCATGAGGAAACCATCATGAATGAGAAGGAGATCTAGTGGGGAGACGAGCAAAGTCACCTAAACGAATAAAAAAGCCATTTGCAGGGTGATTTAAGGTTCTTCGCTTCTAGCTTTAAGTTCTTAAAGACCAAAAATGGACTAGACAAGTAAACAACTAGGGACCTAGAGTAGTAGGATCAACTTCAAAAGTTAGTGCTTCTATCTCAGAAAAACATTGATCAGGGGAAGCAACAAGTTCGATTCTTGAACTGTGCGGGTTTTACCTCACCGCACTGTCGTGCCTTCGGGCGAGTGTTCATGGGCTTCGGCCCTAGGTGAGGGTTTACCCCGGTTCGAAAGCGAGTGTATCCCGATTTGGTGAATTTCGCTAGTAGCCCATTAGTAGTGGGAAGATATGTGTTTCCTTATGAAGGATACCTTGCCTTTGAAACTAATACTTGTCAACCCATTGAGTGTTCATGGGACAGAACTAGTGTTATAAGATGGGTTGCACGGATATGGCACAACCCCGTATTCGTAGTGTATTTTTTTCCGGTTTTATACAAAGCATACCCCTAAACAAATACGAGGATACCCATGACCAAAAAAACTTGATATTATTAAAATCCAATTTTTTATAAGCCCAAACCATTTACAACCCAAAACTTATAGAATAATCAAGTCCAAATTATAAAGTAAGCCCAGAGTAACAATCATATAATTGAATGGAGGCCCAATTAGTAAATGACAAATCTTAGCCCAAGACCCAAAACAATAAAATAAACCTTTTGATTATGGGCGGTAATTGGAAAGTGGAAACCAAACATCGAACTCGAATGATAATATTCAAGCAAACAATGACATTGATGCAATTTTGAATGCTACGAATGATAATATGCAAGAAAATGTTGATATTGGTCCAAGTATTCCTACAACACGAGGTATTATCGATTTGAATGATCTTCCTGCAGATCCTATGATAGGCCGCATATTGCTAGTTATCACCGTAATCAAATAGATGACATAAGAAGGGCATGCCTTGTTAAATGGGGTTTTCAACCACGTAGTCATTTATTTGTTTTACTTTAGTTATTATCGTTTTTATTATTGTATAATTGCACGGTAATTTTTAATGGGATACCCCTATATTAATTGGCTAGCTCCGCCACTGATCCAAGTGTCGGCATGCGTCACATACATCCCTGAAGAGCCCAAAATATTCATTACTAATTTTGATCTTACCATCAACGTGAGAAAAGCCTTAAGAGACAAGACAATGACGATCAACAACAAGCTTGAAGTTATCAGAACTATAAGAGCAATCTCTGCATGAAGTTGTTCCACGTCCCGAGCTACATCCTTACCGGAATCAAAAAACCTAAGAAGAAGCACAGTCTATATGGGGAGAGGAGCAAAGTCCCTAGTTGTTTGCTAGTCTAATTGAGAGCGTTGAAAAATGCATTAATATTAAAACAAAACATATTACTTGGATGGTTTTTATATTTTGTAGGTTAAGAGAAAATAAGTTAAAACATGCAATATTAGATAAATAAATGCTAATGGTCCGTTGGTTAAATTTAAAACGGCTTTCTTTATGTTAGGTTTTGTAACCTTTCCGAAATGAACAAAAGAAATATAATAATATTATATGTTTGTTTCTATTTGCTGTGACTTATACATAAAATATTCAAGTAATGAAATTGGCATCAAATTGTTAATTGAATTGATATGTAAATATACATGTAAGCTTAAATGGACTTTTGTTGTGCAGAATTTATTTGGCAGCTCAATTTACGAATGGGTCACTAAAAAGGATTGGTGATTTCTTTTAGAAATAAAAGATGAAACGATAAACTTCGTATCAAAAGTTTTTATAAAAGTTGAAGCCATAAATAATCATGATAGTAATTAAAAGAAAATTGATTTCAGGTGAAACAAGAAAAGGACTTGGTTTGCTGTTTGAAGTTCGTAACATAAACAAATGAATGATATTGGACTAAACTAATCTATCGGCTTTTGGTTAAATTCTTTGGGTCACAAATTATTAGTGGGGTATATAATAAAGGCCCATCATTGAAGGTAACGTTGGCTGGGCCAACGAGAGGTGAAACTGGAAAACCGGAAGCTGCAGCCCACAAAAATTGGGGGAACTAGAAGGCATCCAACTAGATGTGCACAAAATGGGTTTTGGACCGGAACCAGTTAGGAACCGGTTGTTTGGTAATCGGGTATTACCAGGCTCGGGTTTTAGGATGAACCGGGTAGGAACTAGTCAGGTAATTGGTGTGCATATGAGAACCTCGTGGAACAGGATCAGGTATGACTGGGTCCGTGTTACCCAGAACCGAATACAAATTGGTTTCATCGATTTTTTTGAAATTTCACCGTTAGGAATCCATTTCCAATGGTAATATAGCCGTTTGGAATCGATTTTTGACCGTTTTAACCCTCTAACTTAATATAAATAGGCCTAGTTTAGTTAGTTTTAACCACACCACTTCTCTAACTTCAACACTCTCAAAACACAAATTCGCTCAAGTTTTTTTATATATACAAGACCCGAACAATGGCAAGCAATGAAAATGTTGTTTTGGTTCTTGAAACCAAGAGAAACCCAGAGGTTTGAAAGCACTACGACCTTTGCCTGATGTCCAACAACACCGAGATGGTTCGGTGCAAATATGTGAGAGGTTCATGAAAGTGGTGGCAAACTCGACGCTCAAAAAACTTACGGACAAACATTGTCAGGTTAAAAAAGCGAAGAAGGAGAGGGAGTCGTCCAGAACCGCCGACCAAAAATAGTGGTAGTGTTTAACTTCCACTTTATGTTTTATATGTCCAAGTTTATGGTTAATTTTACTCTTTAAGCTTAGGATATTAGTATGTAATGTATCTATATATATTCTAAAGTTTAGTTATATGTTCTATTTTAAAACCAAAATTTATGGTTGTTTTAAATGCATCATCCTATAAAAATCCTATTAATTGCATTTAATTTATATTAAATATATATTCTAAAGTTTAGTTATATGTTCTATTTTAAAACCAAAATTTATGGTTGTTTTAAATGCATCATCTATATATATTCTAAAGTTTAGTTATATGTTCTATTTTAAAACCAAAATTTATGGTTGTTTTAAATGCATCATCCTATAAAAATCCTATTAATTGCATTTAATTTATATTAAATATATATTCTAAAGTTTAGTTATATGTTCTATTTTAAAACCAAAATTTATGGTTGTTTTAAATGCATCATCCTATAAAAATCCTATTAATTGCATTTAATTTATATTAAATAAATAAGAGATAAGATAAAAAATAAAATAAAATAATTATATATCAATAATCATTAAAATTAATATCATCAATAACACATTATACTAAATAATATATTATAGATAAAGGTAGATTAGTTTAAAGTTAACTTTGATCTTAATTTGTTTTAATAATTGGTTTAAAGATAATTATTCCAAACTTATGATTATTCTATAAAATGATCTTTGACAAGGTAACCATAAATTTAAATTTCGAAGTAACTAATATATTAAAAGTAGCTCAAATATAATTCGTAATAAAAACACAACAATATATTTTCAAAGAAAACATATAATAAAAAAAATAGGTAAAGGGATCCAAATGATATCAAATATTAAGAACTTATCCATGATATTAGTATCAGAATTTAATAGATTAAGATAAAATTTAAACCGAAAGATCATAAGTATCATAAAAATATCATTAAATTAAAGTTAAAAAGTAAAGAAAAGAATTATTATTATAATATTAAAATAATAAAAATATATAAAAAACTATATATATTATTAAAATATTAAAATTACTATTTGTACCGATACCAAACAAGACCGTACCGGTATTTTCGATACAAGTACCGGTTGACACCAAGCTTATCCCACCCCGTGATACTAAAAAATCATTAAATTAAAGTTAAACAGTAAAAAAAATGAATTATTATTATAATATTAAAATAATAAAAGTATTAAAATAACTATATATATATATATATATATTCTAATATATTATTAACAAGATTTTGGCTAAATTAATTAGATTATTATAAATAATAATAATAATTTACAAATAAAACAACACAATTTGCAACAAAGCAATACATGAAACACCATATTAACATATAGTACAGTACATTAATGCTAGAACCTAATCTATACTATATTATAAAGCATTTCATAAGGATACCAACCAAATTTAAGTAATTACAATCTTTTATACTTATGGTACAACAACTTAATGATGTTAGTAAGGGGTGAAATGGTCTTTCTACATTAATATTAAAAAATAAAAAAATAATTAAATGAGAATATAATCACAATTAATTATAATAATACAATAATAAGTTCGGTTCTTAAATGCAATTAATAAACGAAACCTATTGGGATAAACCGCAAAAGCACTCCAAAGGTCCAATTTCAATCAATATGTAATAAATTTGACCGATTAAGGAATCTCCTATCATTGCTATAAATTCACCATTTCACTCAACATCAACTCCTTTGTCTACTATTGTGCGAGTTAGAGTCGAAAAGAAAGAGATAAGTTGATATGAAATTTATTTATCTTGGTGGAAAGGTGTGTTCTTTTATACCCATTTCAACATTTATTCGAAAAAAACTTTGGTTTGTTTCTTAAAATATTCAAATGGGATAACAGTTTTCTTTTACATAATCTATGAGTTTATATTGATGTTTTATTATGTTTTTGGTGATTTAGTGTTTTTTTTTTCAAATTATGATTTTATATTACATATAAAGTATACACACAGGTTATTGGATACAAAAAGACAAACACTTCATACTTCATCAAGGTACCCTTGCATGACTATAGTATCTGGAACCATTTACCAATGTATTGTTTAATTGTTCATAAATTTATAGTCTTTTTCCTTTTTGCAGCTTCATGTATATGGAGGTGTAAAAGGGTGGGTACGAGAAAAGTTATTCATTTGGAGATAGACATTTATTTGGCCTATTGGTATTTCCTTTTTTAATTTCTACTTTACTAGTTTTTTTTAAACATATGATGCTTTTGTGTGATTTAATTGATACTATATATAGGCAATATAGATGCAGAGGAAATATTTGAGGAGGTATTGTTTGACAGGATTGGGCAGCAAACTTTAAGGGCTCGGATGTTTTCAACCCGCGCAAAAGATTTAAATTGATTGCGTTTATCAATACTATCGTATAAAGCATTTCACAAGGGTTCCAACCAAATTTAAATAATTGCAACATATTATGCTTATAGTACAACAACTCAATGAAGTTAGTAAAGGGAATTAGTCTTTCTACATGAGTATAAATTGATAAATACAATTAAATTGATAACTTTATAAATTAAGTATTGTTAAATACTTGATAAAGAATTAAATCATTTGACTTAGTTGAACATCATCACCTTCCTCATATTTACATTGTTTTTCCATTTCAAGTTCTCCGTAACCGATTACTTGATTGAATTTTATAATTAAGTCATTATTATTTGGTTTAGTAATTGCTAAACATCATACAAATAAGGTTACAACCTTTTTTGCAATTTTATCAGATAGTTGATGAACATCATATGAAATAAAAATAAAAATAATAATAATAATAATAATAATAATAACAATAATAATAATAATAATTAAATATAAAAAAACTTAATCAACGTTATTATCTATATATATTCTAAAGTTTAGTTATATGTTCTATTTTAAAACCAAAATTTATGGTTGTTTTAAATGCATCATCCTATAAAAATCCTATTAATTGCATTTAATTTATATTAAATATATATTCTAAAGTTTAGTTATATGTTCTATTTTAAAACCAAAATTTATGGTTGTTTTAAATGCATCATCCTATAAAAATCCTATTAATTGCATTTAATTTATATTAAATAAATAAGAGATAAGATAAAAAATAAAATAAAATAATTATATATCAATAATCATTAAAATTAATATCATCAATAACACATTATACTAAATAATATATTATAGATAAAGGTAGATTAGTTTAAAGTTAACTTTGATCTTAATTTGTTTTAATAATTGGTTTAAAGATAATTATTCCAAACTTATGATTATTCTATAAAATGATCTTTGACAAGGTAACCATAAATTTAAATTTCGAAGTAACTAATATATTAAAAGTAGCTCAAATATAATTCGTAATAAAAACACAACAATATATTTTCAAAGAAAACATATAATAAAAAAAATAGGTAAAGGGATCCAAATGATATCAAATATTAAGAACTTATCCATGATATTAGTATCAGAATTTAATAGATTAAGATAAAATTTAAACCGAAAGATCATAAGTATCATAAAAATATCATTAAATTAAAGTTAAAAAGTAAAGAAAAGAATTATTATTATAATATTAAAATAATAAAAATATATAAAAAACTATATATATTATTAAAATATTAAAATTACTATTTGTACCGATACCAAACAAGACCGTACCGGTATTTTCGATACAAGTACCGGTTGACACCAAGCTTATCCCACCCCGTGATACTAAAAAATCATTAAATTAAAGTTAAACAGTAAAAAAAAGGAATTATTATTATAATATTAAAATAATAAAAGTATTAAAATAACTATATATATATATATATATATTCTAATATATTATTAACAAGATTTTGGCTAAATTAATTAGATTATTATAAATAATAATAATAATTTACAAATAAAACAACACAATTTGCAACAAAGCAATACATGAAACACCATATTAACATATAGTACAGTACATTAATGCTAGAACCTAATCTATACTATATTATAAAGCATTTCATAAGGATACCAACCAAATTTAAGTAATTACAATCTTTTATACTTATGGTACAACAACTTAATGATGTTAGTAAGGGGTGAAATGGTCTTTCTACATTAATATTAAAAAATAAAAAAATAATTAAATGAGAATATAATCACAATTAATTATAATAATACAATAATAAGTTCGGTTCTTAAATGCAATTAATAAACGAAACCTATTGGGATAAACCGCAAAAGCACTCCAAAGGTCCAATTTCAATCAATATGTAATAAATTTGACCGATTAAGGAATCTCCTATCATTGCTATAAATTCACCATTTCACTCAACATCAACTCCTTTGTCTACTATTGTGCGAGTTAGAGTCGAAAAGAAAGAGATAAGTTGATATGAAATTTATTTATCTTGGTGGAAAGGTGTGTTCTTTTATACCCATTTCAACATTTATTCGAAAAAAACTTTGGTTTGTTTCTTAAAATATTCAAATGGGATAACAGTTTTCTTTTACATAATCTATGAGTTTATATTGATGTTTTATTATGTTTTTGGTGATTTAGTGTTTTTTTTTTCAAATTATGATTTTATATTACATATAAAGTATACACACAGGTTATTGGATACAAAAAGACAAACACTTCATACTTCATCAAGGTACCCTTGCATGACTATAGTATCTGGAACCATTTACCAATGTATTGTTTAATTGTTCATAAATTTATAGTCTTTTTCCTTTTTGCAGCTTCATGTATATGGAGGTGTAAAAGGGTGGGTACGAGAAAAGTTATTCATTTGGAGATAGACATTTATTTGGCCTATTGGTATTTCCTTTTTTAATTTCTACTTTACTAGTTTTTTTTAAACATATGATGCTTTTGTGTGATTTAATTGATACTATATATAGGCAATATAGATGCAGAGGAAATATTTGAGGAGGTATTGTTTGACAGGATTGGGCAGCAAACTTTAAGGGCTCGGATGTTTTCAACCCGCGCAAAAGATTTAAATTGATTGCGTTTATCAATACTATCGTATAAAGCATTTCACAAGGGTTCCAACCAAATTTAAATAATTGCAACATATTATGCTTATAGTACAACAACTCAATGAAGTTAGTAAAGGGAATTAGTCTTTCTACATGAGTATAAATTGATAAATACAATTAAATTGATAACTTTATAAATTAAGTATTGTTAAATACTTGATAAAGAATTAAATCATTTGACTTAGTTGAACATCATCACCTTCCTCATATTTACATTGCTTTTCCATTTCAAGTTCTCCGTAACCGATTACTTGATTGAATTTTATAATTAAGTCATTATTATTTGGTTTAGTAATTGCTAAACATCATACAAATAAGGTTACAACCTTTTTTGCAATTTTATCAGATAGTTGATGAACATCATATGAAATAAAAATAAAAATAATAATAATAATAATAATAATAATAATAACAATAATAATAATAATAATTAAATATAAAAAACTTAATCAACGTTATTATGAATTTAATTATAACTATAAATGGTTTTAAAACTTAAAAGATGCTAACCAATTAGAAACGAAAATTACTAAAAGGTAATTTCATGGGGTATTATTATCTATAATACCTAATAATTGCAACAATAATGATTAAATAATGAACTTAATTACAGATGGTTTAAAACTCAAAAGAATGCTCTTTGCATCTTACCTCAAGTCTCATGGAATAAGGTTCAAATGATAACCATTGCATAATTAGGAACCACTTTTTAGCCCTTGGATCATATTTTGATGGTTGAGACCTTTAAGTGCAATATCTATATCTCTAAGATGAAGATAATGTATGGTAATGAAGATTTGGAGCAGCAAGAGGTAAAAACAGCCCGAATTTTTCCTTTTATAAATTCGATTCGATTCGTGAGTGTTAATGTGTGTGTTTATATTGATTAGGGTTTCATCAAATGCAATGTGAGGGTTTCCAATCGGTGTTTATACAAATAATATAGAACCCAATTTTTATGTATGTGTATGTAGTGTGTAGTATGGGGTCTTGCTTACCTCATTCAAGGAATAACAATGAAAGACAGGGGTCATTGATTTCGAAAAACTCCGCCCCTTTGTTCGCCTTCTTCCTGATTTTAAGTTACGGTGAGTCAATTTCCTTTTTTCTGATTCTAATCGATTAAGAACTATACGTGATTAACCAACGAATTGTGGTAGATTTTATGTTTCTATTGCAGTATTTGGATTGAATTGACTGTTGCAATT
Organism: Helianthus annuus; assembly: GCF_002127325.2. Taxonomy (NCBI): domain Eukaryota; kingdom Viridiplantae; phylum Streptophyta; class Magnoliopsida; order Asterales; family Asteraceae; genus Helianthus; species Helianthus annuus. The sequence goes on along the minus strand of NC_035449.2, from coordinate 53,051,071 downwards.
TAATAATCGTCAGTTATAGTTCGTTTTTTGAATATAGAGAAACACTGACTTATTTAAGGTGCTTGATTTGGGTGAATAGTAGCAATATAAACTGCTATTGTAATTTGGTGTGATATTCAATTCAATATCAGCAACCTAATCAAATTGTTCCCTAAACATAGAGTAAATGTGTTCACCAGCAAGGTAATAATATGTACTAATTTTCAATTATAAGAGACTTCTAATAAGGAAATATAGCTATTAGGTTATGTCAAGGTAAGCATAGTTTATAAAGAATATGTTGCAGAATAAAGTTAATACAACATTTTAGTAATAAATAATAAACTGCTTTCTTATCTATAAAAGGGAACAAAACCTGCAATTTGACTTTTAGATGTCAAAACTGAATTTATATGTATATGTGTATGTAGTATAATATATATATTTAACATCTATTTTACACCATCTAAAACAATGAAAAAGAAAAAATAAAAATAAAAAAATTTGAAAACTGTGACGTCTTTTGAAGAGGGTTGAGAAACCACACGTCCATAGAATTGAAGTTTTGTGAGACCACATGTGGTGGGGCGCAAACCTCTCTCAAAGCGTCTTAAAAACGCGGGGGAACACTGTACCCTCGGGCGTTTTGGGCCTTTTTTTGACTGGTAGTGCTACCACAAAGCGCCGAACGAGGAGTGGACTTTGGTCAAAATAACCATGGTCAAACGGCTAACTTTAAAAAAAATCGGTTTTTGTTTTAAAAATCTATACTATATTCGCACTTTCGTACCGTGTCACGCACTATCTATATCAGTCGTCGTTCCAGGAAAAAACAATAACTATTATGCATGTCGTGCATCGCACGGGTGTTCCCCCTAGTAATATGTAATATTTAGTGTTTGGTGTTTTAATGTTTGAATGTGTAGTGTTTTAATGTTTGTTATTTTAGTGTTTGATGTTTTAATGTTCACCATATATAAATTAACATTAATATTAAACATACTTAATATGACAAATAAATTACTTAAACTAAATTACTAAAATACTAAAACTAAACTACTAATACAAACTACAATTGAACTTCTATTACGAGTTATAAAATTTCTAGCTTGGTAACTGTCTTCTATAACATGCTCACCATTTAGTTTTTCTAACTCAATCGTGCATCGGCGGTAAATTTCACTAAATCTTCTTATTGGTTGGGCCATGCTAATGATCTTTGCTTTAAGATATTTACTTTTGTGTTCGGTTAGATCATCCATTTCCTCTTCAAACCTCTCCTTAACCCGAAGCCAAAACCACTCCCAAAGTTATTGCTTGGACCCTCCATACGTAACTCTTCGGTCCTAACATGTACAAAAGCTAGACTCAACGCGTACTCCTCATTGTCACTCGATTATTGAGACATTTTCGTAAATTTGCGGTTTTTGGGATTGTTGAAGTATTTTTGTGTTGGGTAATTAACCAATACACCCCAAAGGTATTTAGGCTACAGGATGTGGTATAAAGCCCCTAGCGGCTTTATCACGCCACCTCAGCGTCACTTCACCGCTACGTCACACAGGGGGCTTTAAAGCCCCTTCCTTTAATTTGTATGCAATGGTTAAAGCCCCCATCATCATTACCTAATTATTATTTTTATTTAAATTATATATATACATTAAACCCATTAAATCTAACCAACCTTTAAATTAATCTCCACCATTAGATCTTGCTAAAACTAAATCCTGACCATTTAAACTCCATTTTTCAACTGCTATTCTGGCAGTTCTGGGCAGTTTGTTTCTCATGGTCGGTTCACCCCCACTATCCTTTTTCTCCTCCTAAATCCTTGCTACTACAACCGCACCTCCTGTACTCTATAGGTTATTTTATAGAACGGCCCCAAACCTTCCATTCTCATTCTCATATTTGCATTCTTCAACTATTCCCCCAAACCCTAAAGCTATTCAAAACACATCCAACTTTACAAGCCACAAGCCACTGGAATAGTTCGATTTCATCAACAATCCATGGGAGCCGTTACCAACAACTGATTGGTAAACCCTTACCTATTTTCTCATCTTCTTCGTTCAGTCTCCAAGAGGTTTCCATTCAATTTCACATTGACATTCTCTATCATCTAACTTTCATCACTGATTCGATGTATTCATTTTTTTTTGTTAGCGAATCACCAGTCACTGCTTGCAGCAATTGACCGTGTCACTTCGCCAGTTTCCACCAATGAATATGTGCCATCTGTACACAATGGATGTGGTGTATGGAGGGACCTCTTCGATGTTGGGGGCATTTTCGAGTTTTACTTCTTTGGGCCGTCCTTTCTTGCTGTGGTCGCCCTACTTGGTGAGTACAATATCTCGTATTTTAATGGTTTTAGTTACTGATATAATAGTTTTTTAGGTTTTATGGAATTCTTAGTTGAAAAGCCTAATACGGATGTTTATGTGTAGAAATTGGTTGTTGAGTCATGTATACATGTATACAACAGGATGATGCTGGATGGTGTGAAACCAGAAAAGGATAGAATGATGGAAACAACTTGAATGCAGAGGATGTTGCAACCCTTAAGTTGGCATGTAAGTAAATTGACCCTTTTTTATTAGATTATATGCGTTTTAAATAATTTTTCTTAATTTGCAATGTTCTTTGAAGATCTCACAACACAAAACATGGGTTACTCATGTTTTTGTAACCAAAGGAACGGGCTATGCTGGTTTTCACGCTACACTACGCCTTCTTAAGGACTCTTATCATGTAACCACAGTGGTATGTCTATGTAATTTATTAATACTATACTGATAATCAGCTTTGATACAAACTAAATTTGTATGATTGTGTTATAGGATAATCGATCTTGTGGAAACATAGGCGATGTTAAAGTTATTCAAGGCATGTTTCCTAAACCTGGGAGACTTCAGTTTATTTATGTTGTTCTAGGAGATGCAAAAGTTGTATCCTACTAAGCATAAAAAATAAATTTTCTTGACATAAGTTTTTTTGGGCATGCACTTGGACAGTTGTGTTGTTTCTTATGGAAGTTTTTAATGCTTGAATTGTCATCAATAGATTTGTTAATTTAGGCTTCAACTTCTTTTTTTGTTTAGGTTTATGGGCGTCCAATAAGACACGGATTGGTTCGATTAATTTTTTATAAGTCCTTTTTGGCGATTAAGGTAACTAATCAAACACTAATTTTTTAACAATTGCTTGAGCATGGCTTTTGGGAATGGCTTTGCCTACTAGTTGTTCGATTAAATTTCTACTAGATATAGCTAACTATCATGTGGTTATAACTTCACAATTTTCTTTTATAGAACAATTGCTCCACTTGAAGATGACGTAGCTCCTTGTGAAATCTTTTGCTGGTTTGTTACTGTGATCGCCAGAAGAAGATCTCAAGTTTTGGCCACACGGGTTCTATATTAGCCTTGCTTCGGGTGAACTTTTTTTGGCCAGGGAGTGTGGCTTCGCGCGCCCTACGGTGCCCTACACCACCCCGTCTTCGTTAATGGGGTGCTATCCTTGGCTTCCGCCAAAGGAATAGCGGGCGTGAGAGGAAGAAATCAAGGGGCCCCACCTTCATCAACAAATCAGATTTTTTTTATTTATCTTTTTTTAATATAATTAAAAGGGGCGTTATTCCACACCGTGTAAATTAGCGATAAAGCCCCTTCCTTATGTGTCGCCTACGTCACTACGTGGCGCTTACGTGGCGTAATAAAGCCCCTGGGGCTTTAAGCCACACCATCTAGCCTTGGCAACATTTTTTTTTTAAATTTTGTAAATAATCTATATTGTTTTGGAGAGGGATTAAAGAAAGAAGACATGATTATTTTAGTTGGTTAAGAATCATGCAAATCATCGCAACTGCGGTCATCTTGGGACTTCTATGGTGGCGATCAGATGTTCATAGCCCAAAAGATATGCAGAATCAGGTATAATTAGTTAATTACATGTAACCTACTCAAAAACAAATTGATGAATCTATACTTTTATTAACAACCAATGGAACTAATGATATATATGTGTATTTGCAGGCAGGATTGCTTTTTTTCATTGCTGTGTTTTGGGCGTTTTTCCCAGTTTTTACAATAATTTTTACATTTCCTCAAGAACGCGCAATGCTGAAAAAGGAGAGAGCTGCTGATATGTACAAGCTCAGTGCGTATTTCATTGCTAGGACAACGAGTGATATCCCGCTAGATCTTATTCTTCCATTGATCTTCCTGTTGATTGTTTATTTCATGGCGGGCCTCCTATTAACCGCTCAAGCGTTTTTCCTAACTATGCTTATAGTCTTTTTGTGCATTGTTGCTGCTCAGCTATGATGCCTAATTTAATATCAGATCACTATAGGTGATCCGTCGGTGAAGTCTTTACCCTGGCCCCTTTTCCAGGGGCCTTTCACTGACGGATTACCAACTGCTCCTAACTTCACTTAAAGTCCTCTGGTTCATAGTGAATTATCATTTTTCTTCTTTAACTGGTTCTATAATAAGCATACACATTACTATAGGGCTTGGACTAGCTATTGGTGCTGCAGTGATGGATTTGAACAAAGCAACAACTATGGCTTATGTAGTTGTAATGGCTTTCATGTTGGCTGGTGGTTTTTTCGTGAAGTTAACACATAGTGTTTGTAATTATTATAACTTCATGATCAGTTTGATTATATTTCTGGAAATCTGAAACACTTACAAGTTTTTGCTACTTTATGTTTTTGTAGGATGTTCCGGTTTTCATATCATGGTTAAGTTATTTGTCATTCAAAAATCACACATACAGACTTATTCTTAAAGTGCAATATTGGCATATAAGTTCTGTAGTTGATGTGATAGAATTAGACAGCGGGTTGAAGGAAGCGGGTGCACTGGCAACCATGGCTATCACCTACCGTATCTTGGCGTACATGTCTTTGCGACAAGCGGCTTAAGATGGATATTTTGATCATCAACAAGAATTGAAGAATATGTAGTATGTATGTGTGTATGTATGTATTTGCAAGGTAAGCATGGAGATACTAAAGAACATGCAAATAAGTAGGTATGGAAGAAGAATATATCATCTTCTTTGAAACTGTGTAGAGGTTTACTTGCTAATTGCTATTGTATGCAATGAGAATTGTAACTATATATTTACTGGCATCCTAAACAATTTTGGAGGACTAAACAAGACTTAAGTTGACGTTAGGGGCCAAAAGGGTTAGAAAAAAAGACGTTGGGGCTCAGATGTTAAAAAATTCCTTTTTAGGCTAAAAGGGTAAAAGTGATATAACCACAGGGGCCAAAATCGTAATTTACTCTTTGTGAGATCTTCTATCTACAGTATGAAATATATAAAAAATAAATTATAAAATGTTGTTATCTTTGTTGTTGTAGTCATCAGTGAACAAAGTACATGTCTACTTTTAAAGTAACCCGTCCACCGGACGGGTATTAAACTAGTTTAAACAGTATTTAATTTTGATATATTAATTTAGAACTCATAATTTAAATAAAAGAAATAAATCGCCAAAATTTAAATAAAAAATACAATGTCATAATTTAAATAAAAAAATACAATGTCACTAAAAAATTACTCGTCGTCTTCGTCGTCTCCTTTTTGTTCACGATAAAACCATAGGTGCTTGGTCAGATCAGCTCGAAGGCTATGTTATGTGTCTCTGTCACGTATCCTCGCTCGGATAACTTCTTTTTATGCGTATGTGAGTACTGGGTTCGTCTGTTGGTTACTTTCATCATAACTTTCTCCACGGATCGCTCTGCCCGAGTCCTCCAATATTATGTTATGCAAGATGATGCACGTATACATGACGTTTCTCATTTTCCTTTTTTCATGTATCCTCGACGGTTGGGTAATGATAAACCATCTCGGTTTTAACACACCGAAAACCCGCTCGATATCTTTTCTTGCTGACTCTTGTTTCTTCTTGTAATACATTCTTTTCTCGTCATCTGGATACGAAAGAGTTTTCATAAACGTCGCCCATTCCGGATAAATACTGTCTGTGAGATAGTACCCATACTTACACTCCATGTCGTTTGCATAGAATGAAGTATTTGGTGCAACACCATCTATGACATCGTCTAAAAGATTCGAAGATTATAAAACTGCGATGTCATTGTTCGCACCGGCTATGCCAAAATACGCATGCCAAATCGATAAATCTTGAGACGCGACCGCTTGTAATATTAGGATAGGACCATCGTGGTCACCACGATGGTGTTACCCTTTCCAAGCGGTTGGACATGTCGCCCACTCCCGGTTCGTGCAATCAAGACTATCCAACATCACAGGAAACCCGTGTACCCGCTGATCAGCCTCGTATAAAAGAGGAATGTCGGCAGTGGTTGGCATCCTCAAATATCGCCTTCTGTAAAGAAAGTTAACACCTAATATAATAGTGTTACTAAACTATAAATAATAAAAAAAATAATAATAACAAATAATAACAATACTTATAATAAAAATACCTTCACAGAAATTTTCAAAACAATCACGACAACTTCTGTCCGACATCCTTAAATATTCATCCTACGCATCACTCGCTGTGCCGTACGCTAGTTGCCTAATTGCGGCAGTTTGTATTCCAGAGAAACCAATTTTCCGACTAGCATTTTCTCTTTATGTGAAAAAAGGGAATTCGGCCGCAAGATCATTACAAATTCTTAAGAAAATACGACGGCTAATACGAAACCGACACTAAAACTGTACATCATCATACAATGGATTTTCACTAAAATAATCATGCATTAAACGTTCATGAGCACCTAACAGATCTCGTTCAAGAGGCGCTTGTCTGGTACGCGATGTAGACGATTGGGCTTCTTCTCGCAAATAATTAATCGCCTCCTGTGTCACTGTGATAAGCATATCGTCAAGAACACCGTCAGAAGAACACCGTCAGATGAAGAGCTGGACGAATCGGATGACATTTTTAAAAATGATTGGAGAATTATGTGTTTTTTTGTGATTGGTGTGTGTTTTAGATTATGATTGGTGTGTGTTTTAGTTTGTGATATGTTTATATATATATAATTAAGAAAACCTTTTTTTATATAAAATTGAACGTTTTCCAACCGTCATATTTGACCAAATGCATCGAACAAGCCAAACTTGGACCGTTAGCACATTGGCGAACAAGGGGTAGTGCCCCCTTTTAACAAGCACGGGGTGGTTGATGGCGCCCCAGGGCGCTAAAGATGTCGATGTGGCGGGGTAGCGCTAAGCCACACCGCATGGCCTTATAATGATTTTGGATGTACAAAAACCGGTTCTGATGGTCAAAAAATTAAATATTGCTTAAAGTACATTTTTTAACGTTAGGAACCAATTTTAATTTTTTTTTTACCGTTGAAACCGGTTCCTACCCGAGTAAAATCAGTTCGGGTCGGAACCAATCTTGATTAAAAATGTTAGAACTGGATACGGCTAATAGGGTATAAACGAGCATGGACCAGTTCCTCCTACTACCGGGTAGAAACTGGAACTGGCCCCGGGTCGGGTATGGTACCGATTTTTTGTGCACCTCTACATTCAACAACTGTTTTTGAAAAAGGGAGGGATGCACGACACCGACATGGAAGGTAGAACATAAGTTGAGAAGGAGAAAAAGGATTTTGGTGTTGAGGCGATAATCAAGATGGGAAATATGACTGGGATGTGAGGCTAAATCATCATGATTTCCTCCAAGTGTAGGGTTTGTGTATGTGACTTTTAATTTTACTCGTTTAACCTTGGTTTTTGGGATTGAATTGTTAACGTGTTTTGATCAGATTTAATTGTGGTTTTACATTTCAACGAGTTAGTTTTGTTTAAATATTAAATTGATAATATTGTGAATATGTTTTGTTTATTGGTTTATGTTTTTACATAATTAAATGGGTGGTTGTGCAAATAAAACCTATTAAGTTCGGTTTCATATCCATTACTTTTTAATAACATACATAGTCACCCTTAATGACTTAATTCCCATGAGGTTACTCGATTAATTGTTGTTTTGCCAAATCAAAAACCCATAGCTGATCATTCTTCTCATAATTGTTTGCAACCAATTAAAGTTCATCTGTTTTCGTAATTATCAATCTAAATGGTCAACTCTAGTTTTCAATACAGTTTTAGAATAAATATTCAAATAAAACAAGTTATACTGACCAGAAACTTCTCATGGATTCGACACACTACTTACTCTAGTTATCTAGCTAGTTTAATTAGGTTTTTTATTGACCTTTTGACATCGATCAACTATTTACTATCTATTGTCTCCTAACCTTAATGTAGGGTGTTGGCGGATTGGCTTTGCTCTGTCCATTTACCGGTGCTTCTTGGTCGTTTATAATTATATATGTATGTATGATATACGTGGCTAGGTCCATTACTTGTCTTTTCATGGCGTTTGTTTAAGTAATGTTTCTAATATTATCATACTTTCTATATGTTAAAAGCATCTGGGTCATCCATCATTTCATGGTAATTGTTCTTGTTTAAGAGCTTTTAGGTTATCTTTCATGATAATGTGTCTTATTTTAAAGAGCATCTTAGCTTTGTCTTTTGCTACATTCCTTCTGTAAGTGTGTTTAGGCCGCTTGTCATTTTGTTACTTTTGTGAGTACATTTAGAGCACTTATCTATTTTGCCACAATAGTCATATGTAAGTGGTCTTAAGCCACTTGTCATTTTAGGTTCATTCAAGTAAAACTCTTCACTGATAACTCCCTTTACGGGCATTATTTCTAAGGGTACTTGGGCCCCTTAGGTTTTTATGTGCCTGCCATTATGTTGGATGCAATCAACTTCGTCCTAGACCTATGGTCGGGCTAGCCTTCTATTTGTTAGGTATGGCAACATGTTTGGATGCTTATTTACATGTTTATTTTATGATTGTCTGGCACGTATTCCTATGTGATCCTTTTAGGTGTGTTTGCCACTATTTAATTGTGTAAATGTATGCGATAATCGTAAAATGAAAAAAGAACATATACGTTTCATTGATTGTTTCAATGGGTCACATTACCCCACCCACCTCGGTATGGTGCATGATTTTTCTCCTTATCGTGTCGTTCCTTATCCGCACCCACAAACCTAAGGGCATAAAGTGTTTTACCACTCTTCCTGCTTGCCGCAACATCCTACACGAGGTCTCGAAAGTGAGGGCAAAGAACCCACTCCTACCATCATGCCATGTCAGCCTTCCATTCCATGGAGAGCGTACTTCTCTCTATCCCCCATCCTAATCGTGTTGTGAAGCTCCAACAAATCCTTAACCAAAAATGCATAAACTTGAGGTATTTGACACCACAAGCTAATAGCTTGCCATAAAACCGAAGCAACCAAACACGCAACAAAAATATGATCCTAAGTCTATGTACCTGCATCAGAAAGAATACAACTAGAAGACTCGACTAGAATATTCCTACTGCTCAAGGCATCTAACGAAGGATTAATCTTGATATATGAATGAGTAATTAAGAGGGTGTTTGGGGTTGAGTTTTGAAGGAGATTTTTAGATTATTGAGTTTTGAAATCGTAAATAATCAGTTTTGAGTGTTTGGGTAAAAAAAAATTAAAAAAATTTGATTATTTGCGTTTAGAAAGTTACAAAATGCAGTTTTCCAAAAGTAGCTCCCCCTCAACTACAAGAAAACGCAGTTTTCCAAAAATTGATTATTTACGTTTAGAAAAGGATTTTCACTTGTTTATTTTTTTTAAATATATATTTTCCAAACACTCAAATCAAATAGTTGATTATCTGATTATTGTGATATCAAGCAACATAATCAAATCCAAACACTATCTTTCAACATCACGATTTGTTACAGTTAATTATCTGATTCTGATTACTCAAAACGCATAATCTATTTTCAAAACTCAACCCCAAACACCCTCTAAATAGTTAGAGATAATTGTTATGTTTATCTAGTTAGTTTTTTAATTTGGTAAATTAAGTATTAGAGTTGGAATAGGTTTAGGATAGCTTGTTTAGTAAGTAATTAGTTTAGTATAAATAGATAGGTTAAGTTATGTAATTCTCTGGATCTGATGCTTTCATTGATAAATAAATAAACGAGTTGAACGAGTTTGTTCAATCTCGTGTTTTTGTATTTGATCAAGAGCCTAATTTTGAACATCCAATGTGAAAAAAGGGTTCATTTCCGACCTTCATGCGAAAATGTTACACTTGGAAACCATTTACACCATTCCTTGACGTATAAATGGCTAGCATCGATCTCTTTACTCAACAATATTTTTATCGACCCCATTGTAATGCATTCTGAAGAATCCCCAATCTATTTCCGTGAGTTCATATTATTGGACCAAGTCACCGTTCCCAGCTAGTCATAACACCTATTATGTTAGGGTGAACGGAGTAGGGGCGGTAACCCACTCGGTGCCGAACCCAACTCCACCGTCAACCTTTTTACCGAGCAAATGTTACCAAAATGGGGGGCATTTTCGGTGAGTGGTCACCGATTCGGTGAGGGGAAGGGAAGGGGGAGAGAGATGGGTGTGTGATGGGGTCCATTCCTTCTCAACCAATCACATATTTTTCCTTTTTTTTAAATAATTTACCTAAACCCCATTAGGTAAACCACCGCCAACGTTTTTGAGTACTAGGTAAACAAATTAGATGACTACAAGAAAACTGGGTTTTTAGTACGCGTAAAAGCGTCCTAAAATGCTATTTTATAGGACCTTTCATTTGATAGGACCAACGATAAAAGCGTTTCATGTAAAGGGGTCGTAATAAGTCCCAGAACTAAAAAAGCGTCCTAACATCTCAAATAAGATTATGAAACCAATTTTATGGTCGCATAATATGTCTTTGAACAACCAAAATAGTGTCCTAATAAAAACATATTAGGACACTTTTACAATATTCTAACATGTGCTTACATACTTTTAATCTTTTGATACATTTACAAGCGTCCTTAGAAATTAATTGATAGGACCCTTATGTTGTTACATTATAGCTAATTTAGTACCAAGAAAAGAGTCCTAATATACCAAATAAGATTATGAAACCAATTTTATGGTCACATAATATGTCTATAGACAACTTAAATAGTGTCCTAAAAAGAACATATTAGGACACTTTTACAATGTTCTAATATGTGATTACCTACTTTTAATCTTTTGATACACATACAAGCGTCCTTAAAAATTAATTTATAGGACCCTTATGATGTAACGTTATAGCTACTTTAATATCAAGAAAATGGTTCTAATATCTCAAATAAGATTGTAAAACCAATTTTATAAACAGACCATCAACATATAACATCCTAATAGTTATTGTATAACATCAACTAATGAAAGAAATAAAAATTCATTATATTTCAAATAAGCATGTTCATAACAAAAACACTAACCATAATAAGTTATAACATTATCTAACGTAAAATCTTAACATTTAACAATGAAATTAAAAGCAATTAAAGAAATAATAAGAAGCATAAAATCTTGAGTCATCATACGTCCTCAATCCTCATGGACTACCTACAAATAAACCATCCATGTATAAGCATTAAGTTCCATGATATTAAAATTATTTGTATCACATGTTTAACAAATACATACCGAGATGAATGGATAGGGCCATGCGATGGATGCACCAATACAATCTTGAATTGTAGAAAATAAACCATATGGTCTTACCAAGTTTTCATCTTTTTTATTGGTACTTAAACGTTTACCTCACACCATTCTGGTCCAATCTCTGTACCACCAACTAGTTCATTTGGGTCCAAGCTCTGGACTCTTCCTCTTGCTACAGTCTCGGTAGAGTTTAGAATGCTTTTGAGGAAAACTTCATCTCCGACCTAGATTTTGGTTTAGAAACCCGTCTGTTACACGGGTGATCAATGTAAAATATTAATAATATATAAACCGTAAGTATATACTACATTTTTATGAATGAAAGTAAACATAACATTATATAAAATAAACGGAATTATAATTGATAAACGAAGAAAAAAAACAATGAGATCTATTAAAAAATATAACACGTGAAATTAGATTAAATTTGAAGATATAAACGTTAAATTAGAATACAATTTGAACATATAAACATTAGAATGAAAATTTAGATAAATAACACACCAATTTTTTATTAGCAAGTATGGTAGTCTCTACCCATGGCATTATAGCCTAGTGGTATCTTGGGGGTGGGATAAGACTTATGACCATTAGGTCATGGGTTCGATTCCCACAAAGGGGGTTTTCCCAAGATTTATTGGGTTTCCTCCTGAATTGGTGTATAGGCAATTAGGTATCATTGCTTAGTGGAGATGGATATGATCGGGTGGTTCTGCTGGTGACACACTGATACTCCAGTGGTCCGTCAGTGATCCAAATTTGCCGTTCAAAAAAAAAGTATGGTAGTCTCTAGAATAGACTTAAAGTTCACAAACCGGAAACCATATTCTAAACCAACATAGTTGTTATACCTTGTAACGGTTGTTTTGTCATTAAACAACAATTTATGTTCACTATCCTCAAGTTTGTATTTGTTTTCATTCGCAGCTAAGGTTGGCTTATGAATCAGTAAACATTGTTTCCTTTAACAAATGTTCATACTTAGAAGAATTTTTCCCTAAAACAATAGCTTCCAGTTTGGTACCGTTCAAGACATACGAGTTTATAGATTATAGAGTTAGAAATAATGTAATAAATAACTTTAAATAAGTAAACAAACCTTATAATCCATAATGATCATATGGTAAGAAAAGACTTTTGCCGGATACTTTAACATTGGTCTAGTCCAAAGTCTTTTGATTCGAACTTTAATCCTGGAATCAATCTTCAAAACACCCAAGTCCTTCAACAAAGTTATTGCTTGTGAATCCATAACCGGTTTATCCGCTGATGATAATCTTGACAAAGGAGTAATTAGATAAATGCATTAATATTTCTTATTCTATATAATCACAAACATCAACATACAACTAATCAGTTGCAATATTATTTTGCCTCATAAACAACAAAATAATAGGGGATGGAGAGCACAAACTTTGGGTCCACCCCATACTTAAACTTGGTCAAACATCTATAAGTACATAAAGCACTATGTGGATTTTCAGGCATATTCTAAGCCAAAGTAGTGGTTGTACAAATTCAGTTATTGGTTTCTATAATCTGTATCTCAAATTTGTTGGTGTCTATTCAAGAAGAGGTATATACATATAAAAATTTTCAAAAATTCTTTTTCTAGTGTATCGCTATATATATATATAAAATAGCGGTCGTTATTTGTCACTATTCGCTATGTAGCATATAGGTCCCTTGTCGCTATTCGCTATTAACAACTATGGTCACAGTGTCATATCCAGACTCAACATTCTTTTTCCATTCAACCCACATTTTTAATCTGCAAAACCATTCACAATTAAAGTTAAAATTATCTTAATCAGTAACCGTAATCCACAACTAAACTTGTAAATCAAAACATCCAGCTATGAATATGGTCACTGTTAAATCAAGAATTTATTAAACTCAAATGTAATCCCTCATATTTAAATCCCCAGTCACAAATTTGATTTAAGCCCTAGTTCTCTAAAAACTCAAATGTGAATACTCAAGTAACCGATCGGACATAAAAAACCATAAATCTCAAATCACTGAGAATCCAAATAAAACTCATATAGCAAAGATTAAAATATCCAATGGAATAAAGTGGGAGGAAATATCAATACTCAAAATAAACCCAATAAACTATACCTTTCTACAAGCGCTTTACAACTCGAATCAAGCAGAAAAAATTGTGATTTTTGAAAGTGACGATGATGAATTTGACAGAAAATGAATTATTGTCGGCAATTGAATGGAGTAGAAGAGGAAAGGTTGGATGGCGCCATAGAATTAGGGTTCCTGATCTAGGAGGAAGAACGACATTAATGAATATGTAAAACAAAGGGATTACTAATTTAAAAAATCGGGTCATTCAAATCAGGGCCCAAAGCAACGCGTGTTGCTCCATTTAAGAAAACGGGCATTAGGCGGGAAATTAACATTTCTGATTAGGGCTGTAAACGAGTCGAGCCGAGTCGAGTCAGGATGGGGTCGAGCTCAAGCTCAAAATTAATTCAGGCGGCTAAACATGGCTTGAGTTTTACGTCGGAGTTAAACGAGCCAATGAGCCGAGCCGAGCTTAGCTCGAGCTGAGATTGCCCCCTCTACTTATAAGGCCCAATACATATCACACTCATAAGAACGTAAAAGTTACGATATTAAAATTGTCCATAACCTTTTTTTGCTTCTAAACATCATCAATGTAACTAGGGGTGTTAATGAGTGTAGTCAATGAGCTCGTCTCGTTTAATTTGTAGAGAGTTCGATCTCGGCTAGTTTCGATATTTATTTCTAAAGCTCGAGCTCGGCTCGTGAGTGGTTTTCCAAGATCGGGCTCGGCTTGTTTATTATTTATTAATCGAAACCGGCCACCACCACCCACCGGCCACCACCTCTCACCACCGCCTCATACCACCACCACCACCATCGCCGGCCACCATCATTGTCGGCCACCAACACCGGCCACCACCACCGCCGGCCACCACCACCCCCACCACTCACATTCACCTCTCACCACCACCACCACCGTCGGCCACCACCACTACTCACAACCACCACCAGCCACCACCACTACTCACCACCACCACCACCACAACCATTGTCGGCCACCAACACAGGCCACCACCACCGCCGGCCGCCACCACCGGTCGCCACCACCGGCCACCACCACTACTCACCACCACCACTACTCACCACCACTACTCACCACCACCACCACTCACCGGCCACCACCACTACTCACCACCACCACCAGCACTCACCGGCCACCACCACCACTCACCAACCACCACCACCTCTCACCACCACCACCACCACTCACCGGCCACCACCGCCGCCGGCCACCATCACCACCACCACTCACCATCACCTCTCACCACCACCACCACCACCACCCCCACTACCACCGCCGGCCACCACCAATACTCACCACCACCAGCGACCGCCACCACTACTCACCACCACCACCACTCACCACCACCATTCACCGGCCACCACCACCACCGCTCACCGGCTACCACCACCTCTCACCACCACCACTTCTCACCAGCACCACTACCACCACCACTCACCGGCCACCACCATTACTCACCACCACCACCACCACCACTACCACCGGCCACCACCACTCACCGCCCACCACCACCACCACCACTACTCACCGCCCACCACCACTCACCGGCCACCACCACCACTCACCACCACCTCTCACCACCACCACCACTAGTCACCACCACCAGTCACCACCACCACTCACCGGCCATCATTAAGCGAGTCAATAACCTAGTGTTATTATAAAACTCTAGCGAATAAACGTCCTATAAAACTTATGTTTTACGACTCAAATATCAAGTGTCCTATTACGGTGTATTATAATAACACCCTAATGATTAAGCGCCCTATAAAGGCTAAAGTTATAAGACCCTAGTGTCAAGTGTCCTATTAAGTTATGTTATAATAGAACTCTAGCGAATAAGCGTCCTATAAAACTGATGTTTTATGACTCAAATATCAGGTGTCCTATTACAGTGTATTATAATAACACCATAAAGATTAAGCATCCTATAAAGGTTAAATTTATAAGGCCCAAATGTCAAGTGTCTTTTTAAGTTATATTATAATAAAACTCTAGCGAATAAGCGTCCTATAAAACTAATGTTTTATGACTCAAATATCAAGTGTCCTATTACAGTGTATTATAATAACAACCCAATGATTAAGCGTCTTGTAAGTTTAAAGTTATAAGACCCAAGTGTTAAGTGTCCTATTAAGTTAAGTTCTAATATGACTTCGACTAGAAAGGGTCCTATAACACTGAACATTTATGACTTAACTACCACGTGTCCTATTATGTTATGTTATAATAGGACCCCGGATGATCAAGTGTCCTAATACAGTACCACATAATGGGACACTAACAATTAAATGTCTTATAAAGTACTTTATTAGGATCTACATTTTAAGTGTTCTATTAAATTATATGATAATAGGACCTTAAAAAATCATCCATCCTATTAAATAGTTTTTTAGGACACCCGTTTAGTAGAGTGTATTATAAAAGGACCCCAAAAGTTCATTAGTCCTATTAAATAGTTTTTTAGGACCCTCTTTTACAAGCGTCCCACATAAAAGGTCCTAAAAAGCCATTTTTGTTGTAGTGAAGTGTGTTTAGGCCGCTTGTCATTTTGTTACTTTTGTGAGTACATTTAGAGCACTTATCTATTTTGCCACAATAGTCATATGTAAGTGGTCTTAAGCCACTTGTCATTTTAGGTTCATTCAAGTAAAACTCTTCACTGATAACTCCCTTTACGGGCATTATTTCTAAGGGTACTTGGGCCCCTTAGGTTTTTATGTGCCTGCCATTATGTTGGATGCAATCAACTTCGTCCTAGACCTATGGTCGGGCTAGCCTTCTATTTGTTAGGTATGGCAACATGTTTGGATGCTTATTTACATGTTTATTTTATGATTGTCTGGCACGTATTCCTATGTGATCCTTTTAGGTGTGTTTGCCACTATTTAATTGTGTAAATGTATGCGATAATCGTAAAATGAAAAAAGAACATATACGTTTCATTGATTGTTTCAATGGGTCACATTACCCCACCCACCTCGGTATGGTGCATGATTTTTCTCCTTATCGTGTCGTTCCTTATCCGCACCCACAAACCTAAGGGCATAAAGTGTTTTACCACTCTTCCTGCTTGCCGCAACATCCTACACGAGGTCTCGAAAGTGAGGGCAAAGAACCCACTCCTACCATCATGCCATGTCAGCCTTCCATTCCATGGAGAGCGTACTTCTCTCTATCCCCCATCCTAATCGTGTTGTGAAGCTCCAACAAATCCTTAACCAAAAATGCATAAACTTGAGGTATTTGACACCACAAGCTAATAGCTTGCCATAAAACCGAAGCAACCAAACACGCAACAAAAATATGATCCTAAGTCTATGTACCTGCATCAGAAAGAATACAACTAGAAGACTCGACTAGAATATTCCTACTGCTCAAGGCATCTAACGAAGGATTAATCTTGATATATGAATGAGTAATTAAGAGGGTGTTTGGGGTTGAGTTTTGAAGGAGATTTTTAGATTATTGAGTTTTGAAATCGTAAATAATCAGTTTTGAGTGTTTGGGTAAAAAAAAATTAAAAAAATTTGATTATTTGCGTTTAGAAAGTTACAAAATGCAGTTTTCCAAAAGTAGCTCCCCCTCAACTACAAGAAAACGCAGTTTTCCAAAAATTGATTATTTACGTTTAGAAAAGGATTTTCACTTGTTTATTTTTTTTAAATATATATTTTCCAAACACTCAAATCAAATAGTTGATTATCTGATTATTGTGATATCAAGCAACATAATCAAATCCAAACACTATCTTTCAACATCACGATTTGTTACAGTTAATTATCTGATTCTGATTACTCAAAACGCATAATCTATTTTCAAAACTCAACCCCAAACACCCTCTAAATAGTTAGAGATAATTGTTATGTTTATCTAGTTAGTTTTTTAATTTGGTAAATTAAGTATTAGAGTTGGAATAGGTTTAGGATAGCTTGTTTAGTAAGTAATTAGTTTAGTATAAATAGATAGGTTAAGTTATGTAATTCTCTGGATCTGATGCTTTCATTGATAAATAAATAAACGAGTTGAACGAGTTTGTTCAATCTCGTGTTTTTGTATTTGATCAAGAGCCTAATTTTGAACATCCAATGTGAAAAAAGGGTTCATTTCCGACCTTCATGCGAAAATGTTACACTTGGAAACCATTTACACCATTCCTTGACGTATAAATGGCTAGCATCGATCTCTTTACTCAACAATATTTTTATCGACCCCATTGTAATGCATTCTGAAGAATCCCCAATCTATTTCCGTGAGTTCATATTATTGGACCAAGTCACCGTTCCCAGCTAGTCATAACACCTATTATGTTAGGGTGAACGGAGTAGGGGCGGTAACCCACTCGGTGCCGAACCCAACTCCACCGTCAACCTTTTTACCGAGCAAATGTTACCAAAATGGGGGGCATTTTCGGTGAGTGGTCACCGATTCGGTGAGGGGAAGGGAAGGGGGAGAGAGATGGGTGTGTGATGGGGTCCATTCCTTCTCAACCAATCACATATTTTTCCTTTTTTTTAAATAATTTACCTAAACCCCATTAGGTAAACCACCGCCAACGTTTTTGAGTACTAGGTAAACAAATTAGATGACTTGACATGACGCTATATGATTGAGTGAATTGAAAGTTTACCTATTTGGAATAGATAACCACTCCCCTCACCCTTACTTAATTTAAGAAAATAAATTATGTTTTTAACACCACATTATCCTATGTTTTTTATTGGCCATAGGATACTTAGGGATCCAAAATTCTAAATGATAGGATTGGATGTTTTGACTTGGAGATCCAAATTGGCAATTGTCACTAACAATGTTCTTCAATAAAATCAACTGACATAACGACTTATCATCAATAAATTGTCGCCCCAAACATGGCTTCAAGTAATTGGCAAACACAATAAGTCATTTCATGGAGACACATCAAACAAATATGTACAAAAAGCATCTTGCGTGCTCGTTTTCCAATTTTATATTATCAAAACCTACTCCATTAAATAATTTTATTCATATTTTAATTAGTTATTTGATCAAATCAATATCCAAACATGAAAATCCTCTAAATGACGTATTTGTTTATCATAAAATATAAGAATCATACATTACATTTTTTGCTTCAAAGGAAACCACTAAAACACTAAAATTTAAACAAGATTTCACTTGATGGGGAATGTCCTGAATTACTTTCGTTTCCCTTTTTTGTTGGTGAATAATTATGGAGAAAAAACATATTAAAATTCACTGAAATCAATATTTTTTTAGCATAATTCGTTTTTTTTTTATTTCAATCATACTTGTCAAGTTACATCAAAAAAAAGGTAGACGAGCAACAAGCTAAGCCGCCATCCTTTTCTGAATCGCAAATCCTAATCTACTAAAGACAAAACCTGCCCCCCGAGACTGAATAATTGCTGTGGATGACCCATTAGACACTGGTCAGGAAGGGATAGCTTCCAGTGCCAGGGAACCAAATGTGTGAAAGGCAAAAGGGACAAAAGCATGCTAGTTCTCTTCACAAGCTTTAGCGTGCTTATCTAGTTTCTTCGATTCTATCTTTCTTGTTGCTTGTCCAGCTACAAACTGGTTTTCCCTTAAACCAACCAGAGAGGAAACCCCCCGTGAGGTCCACACAAGCATGTTTCCCCTAGCCCAGCCAAAGACGAGCAGATCCACTGGTCACAGAGTAGATCTCCCTTCCACAGGGTCCATGAGGAAATTCAAATTCTTAGCCGAAATTACAGTTCTTCTCAGGATGTCCCACAAAATATCGCGTACCTAGTCATGCCGATATTTGAACCCAAAGAGCTCTTTACAATGCACTGCGTGCTCCCCGTATTTATCCATACAAGCTTTCCGGCATATCGGGAAGTTTCATCTTCTGGGTACATAGGAATTATCAGCTGGTATTTAAGGATGGCTTTGTACTCTACTGCAAACATGCCTTGTCCTAGCCCCTCAATCGAGGTAACGGTCAAAAATCCTGAGCATGGGAACCCTTCAGGCACTCAAGCACCGCCTTCTAGTGAGATGACAAATCAAAAACTTCTCCCAAGCTCTGAGCGATTTTGCTAAACAGAGCATACGCTAAAGTTTTTTGTGGCTTCAAGGGGGCAGTGTCCTTGTTAGAGAAACCGCCAAAGTCAAAGTCTGGGAGAGAGACATTTAAGCGTTCGAGCGCCTGCTGATAGTCCGGGTCGAGCCCGACAACCACACTGTTTCGAAGGATATAATCATGTAGTTCCCAAAACTGGGCTCTGGATACCACAAAGGCATAAACCCCAACATCTTGAGCTAAGAGGGGGCCTAAACCACCTAAACGCATTATCAGAGATGACAAACGACATTGGAGGTCACCAAAGAAGGGGCCACCACCCACAAATATGTCTTCTATGGCCTCCCGGAGGCCATCATCGAACTGAGATACCACATCCACCATCAAATGGGGTTGATAAGTCCGCAGCCCAAATAGTATCTTAGCAACCCCTATGCACGACCTTAGCAGAAGGAGCTCACATTAGGGGAACCCTAAGGCAGGGCAAGAGTTTCATGAGTTCAACCGCCCCCGAGGCCCGCCCTGCCAACTCTCCAATAAAGTTAGGGTCATGGCTAACAGCTCCACCAAGGAGCTTAACTGTAGGTCCACTCGGTGGATCAAGTTTACCTACTTCCTTGTTATCTAAACACACCCACAAGTGCGGAATCCAAGTGGGTATGCAACCAAGCCAAAGAACACAAATACACGAAGAGATTCAACGTTTAAAGCTTCAAATGTATATTGATTCAGCAGAGTTTTAGTACAATGTTTGAACAAGAAAATCTCACAAAACTCTTTGATGTGCTCTCTTGTCTTTCTGTGTTACAAATGCTGTTTAAATTGGTGAACATGTCTCCAACCCTACGAATAACATACTGGGCCCAATGATAAGCCCAAGAAAGACCTAAACTCATGAAATACATGGTATTTCGTCCAGCACCTGTGAACAACTTAAGACTACCAAAGATGGTTCTTCTTGGTTGCATGGATTTGCTTTTCATGCATGTTCTTCGTTGGCATCTTCACCGAAAAACCAAGGCCCACAAATCTTAGGCCCATTATATACTTCGGATGACCTTTGAGACAAGCATGGAAGATTTATTTGATTTCATGATTGCATGTATTTACTTAAAGGTCATGACATCATCATGGTGATGTCATGCTGATGTCATGGTGATGACGGTTCGCGGCTCTTCATGCTTCGTGTGTCGATCTCTGGGGCGCACGACGGAGGAATGTCGTGACGTCGGTCTTGAGCCGAACCGAACCGAGCCACATCCACACAAAACTGTATCAACAAACTCCCCCTTGGATGTTGCTGGTGAACGTTCGCTCTTCATGCTATAGGATCTTCAAAGTCTTCACATTTCACAAACAAGGAGTGTATCAACAAACTCCCCCTTGAATGATGCTCATGAATCTTTTGATCTTCAATACTTCAGAGCCTTTTGGTGTTGATGAGTGGTCCACTGCAACTCAATTATCTTGATGCTCTGACTGCATTCATGTCGTGTCTTCATTCCGAAGCTTGTCATCTAACACGTTCTCTTCGCCTTTAGCTGGTTTGAATGCCACATCTGCACATACAACAGAGCTAAATGCGTAATGAGAACAACCGCTTGTAATATAGTTAAAATAAACAAACGACACACATGAGACCAACTCTCAATCAAACACCGACCGACAACAGTCTGAAGTTTAAAAATTGATCAATTTTAGATTTTTAACTTTTAAAACTTGTTAACTTCGACTGTTTATGAAGATGTAATTGTTTTCTAGCTTACAATCAGGATTTTAGGTAGGATAGACTCAAGTTCCAACATCGGGCAATCAAAAATAAAATAGAAATAAAATATTTTTGGTTTTTATAAAGTTTATATTAAAATACACCTAAAATCTTTTTGGTATTTTTGAATATTTCAAATGTAAAGACAAAAAGCACTAAATAAATATATATAGAGATGCAGAAACAGAGAAATGTAAATAAATATTTACAGACATTCTTTTTGCGAGTTTCGAGGGTAAGAGAATCATATCAGTGAACAGTCATACCAGAACACTCTTGTTGTTCAATTAGTTAATATTAAGATAAGCATCCTATAATGATTATCGGTATTGTTGTCCACTTAAGCTCAACTTACCAGATGTACTCACAATTAGGGGATACGTTAAGGTATGATTTATACTTACCAACCTGTGTTCATCCACTCACGACACATTCCCGTATTAAGGTATGCACGAGAGTTCATCTTACTGGTGAGTATACCATTTATCATCTGTTTGCAACGTATATGATGTGAGATACTCACTTATTCGAGGATGAATACAAGCCCTATGTGATAAAATCACTTATTAATGAGGAACTTGATATTCGATGCATGCAAGGCACGAGGGCAAGTCCGTGAACAGGTTAGTACCATCGTACCGACAAAGAGACGAACTTGTCTCTCGAATGATAAATGTGATTTAGAATCACTTATTCGAGGGTGAATGTGATATTTTATCACTTATTGAAGGTTGTATGCACCATGTATTATATACATGTATGTATGATATTTACACGTATGTATGGTATCATGGAAGTTATAGACTTGCGTCTCCGTTGTTTTCGGTAAAAGAAACAACCATGGTACCCAGATGATAAACAACATAAAGACCACATATCTCAGAACCTCGGCAATCTATCAAACGAAATTTCGGTACCAAGACCATATGCCAATGAGCGGTTCCCACAAAGTCTTCAGTCGATTTAGGTTTATATCACCCTGCACACTGTAAAATGATTGTGAGCCTACCGATACATCTTATATAGAGTTGTTTATCGTTTTTCATTTTAAGTTCAAAGAGGTTTTGACAGACCACTGATGTACTATCATTTTCTCTTTTTTCCAGGAAACTCATTTTTGTTTTTCTATTGTTTTTGTATTTTTCAGATTTGGATTTACTCCCCCTAAAATTCAAAAAGTAAATTTAAACTTTGAAAAACATCTTTTTGGATTTTCTAATGAAAAATATTCACAAGAACGATTTCCCGATTTGGATTAACTCATGTTTTACCTCGATGCCTTTTACCAAAATTAATTTAATCAAAAATGATTTATCAAATTTTGGAAAAATCAGTTGGCATGTCGGTAATCGGTGTGGACCAAAACAACATTGACGAGTTTCATATTGAAACGATCACGTGTGAGGTGATATTCGAGATCAACGTGTCTGGTCAAAGAGTGTTGTATGAGATGTTAGTAAAACATAAAGCAGCTTAAATATCGACAAGGATAGGAGAGATTAAAAATTCGAAACCGTAATCCTGCAACTACTTCGTGCATTGGCAGGAATCTAAGTGCTTTCCCAAACTGGATATCCACCCGATGTGGATTTCAAGATCAATTTTGCAGCTACTTCAATGAACTGAGAATTCTCTTCACAGCAACAAGATCAGAAACCTTTGGGTCCGGCTGGTAAGTGGCAAATGGAGCATGTGGGAAAGCTTGTACACATCATCATTGGTCGGTCCATACATGATGTCTTCCACATGCTTTTGCACCAGCAAATGTCTTCGTCTTTCTCCTTTAGAAGTAGTGTGCGGTTATTCAATCCATGCCAAGGTATCCGCACACCCAGTTGGTTTGATCAACAAACACATTTTCTTCAATCACACCGTGGTGAAATGTACACTGAACTTTCATCTAGCAAGGCTGAACCTTCTTGTGAAAAGTATAACCCTTGAATCTTTGAAACATCTCAAACATGCAGCAGGCGCGTACACTTCATTTGAATCTATCCTCTTGGCCCGATCAAAGCCTTCAACAATCAAACTTTGGTACGTTTTTCATTTTGTCGAAGTTTTCAAATTCTTTCATTGTCATTCAATCACCAAACATTTTTGTCTTCTTTTCCTTTTTCTCTCCATCAAAGGTAACAACTTCTCCTTGATTGAGCAATATGTTTCGGAGCCTTATGTTGCCGATCTTGTGCATGGACGCTCCACTATCAACAATCCTAAGACAATTAATAGTTCCTCCTGGAACATCCTGCACACTCACTCAGAGATTAGTTGGAGAGGGGGACCCAAGCCTTCATAGACTTCGGTCGTCCTTCATCATCGTGGATTGTGACTTCCATTTCCCGATGATTCGGAGTTGATGTAGCTCCCCATGAAACAGTTACCGATTTTGGTTTCCAAATACGTTTCTGTTTTTTGTTTTTAACATCTGATTTAATATACTGTGTTTGGATAACCTCTTGTTTCAAAGCCTTTTCAACTTCTTTTCTTTGTTTCTTTTTCTGTTTCATTTCTCGTTGTTTTACAAGACGAGGGTCCTGTTTTGGTGAAACAGATCTTGTATGCTAATTGTTACATCGGGGGGCATCAACTTTTCCTTTTCCTTTCGTGAGATCTGGACGGTTTATGACAATGTGCCTATACTCACCACATTTAAAACATGATCTCCGCTCAACAAACCTCGGAGTATCATAATCGTAAGAACTTGATGATGAGCTTCATGATCTTGAGGTACTTGGTCCTACATCACAACAGTTTGCATGTTGTGTGTAGTTGTTTCGACTGTTTCTTTTCAAAATTTGACGTTGTATAACAAAATCCGTGTTGGATTTGTTTTCAAAAGATTCAATTTTATCAGTCCCTTGAGATTTCAGAAGTTCACCTTCTAAACCTTCTTCTTGTTTTGGCTTTGCTTGCCTTTTCCCTTTGCTTGCTTAGCGTGATTTTGCTTTCGTTGATTGTTTTGTGGTTGCAACTTTTGATTCCCATATTTGTTTCTAACTTTGGATTTTGGGATAGGAGTACACTGAGTTACTACAACTCCTGGGCTCACCTTTCCCAAAAACTTACTAGTAGAATCCTCAAAAACATTATCAATCAAGGATTAATTGACATTTTTGATTGGGAAATGTTTATCTAAATATATTTTATCAAAACCAATCAACGTGTAAAGCAAGTTCACGCTCTCATAACTCTCAGCAGAAGATTTAATTGGTTTGACTGCAGCAGTCATAAACGGTTTTGCAGGTGGATCACAAAGAATGTGATTTTTGAGAGGTATGTTTTCCTCTTTTGTTACCGTTTCTGACTGTTCAGGTTTGTCCTCATCTGACTTGTCATCCGAACTATCATAATCCTCAATAATGGGAGGACTTTGATCAGTAACAAATGATGAATTTTGTCTTTTCAGATTCCTCTGAGGAAATGTCTGGTTTGAACCCTAATCCTGCTGCAAACTCTTCGGGATTAAGAGGTACAGATGGTTCATAGTGTGTCATTTCCTCCTCGTCAGGCAATTTGGTATAATTGTATCTCAAAGGCGGTGGATACGATTTATAACCAATGCACTTGACATCCCCTTTTAGTTTTTGAACTTCTATGATGTGATCTAGCACATATCGGGAGTTAGAATATCTCTCCAACTTGAGCTTGATGGCATCATGCTCGCATTTGGCAATGGCTAACACCTTTTTTGTTTCCTCAATAATATTAATATAGTTATTAATACCCGTTTGTTTGTTCAAAACTGTTTTTGTTAACTTAGACACACTTTTCTTAAGAGTTTCAATTACAGATTTGAATTCTTTTTCATTCCGAGTTAAAGCCATATTTGCCTCCTTGCATTTTGAAAGATCAACTACCAACCCTTGATTGTGACTAGTAACTATTTCAAGCTTCTTTTTTAGATCTGCACAATCATTACATATACTAGGAGTGTCGGTTTGTACCTGACTTGTCAAAGCCGCAACATTTGCCATAAAGGCAGTTTGATAAGAAAAATATCCATCCTCGGTGAAGAACTTTTCCATTTCCTTGGATGTAACCTCAGCTTTCCTTATCAACACAGATTTCTGGCTTTTCAGCTCCTCAACTTCTTTCAGCAAACTGTCAACCTTAGCATCAATGCTTTCCTTTACATCCGAATCCGAACCATAATCACCGGCACTTGAGCTTTCCTCATCAGAACTACCGCTATACCCAGAACTATCATCATCTTCAGAAAATTCCTATATGTGGACATGTTTGATGTGATTAATGATCTTAGCATAACAAGCAGTTCTTCCATTTCCCAGTTGAACTGACCAATCACATCCTTCATCTGCTTGAACTACTAAGGCTCAGTTTGAGTTTGAAGGCTCAGACTGGTTTGAGTTGCTTAGGTTGTTAACTGCTACAATACTCCTTTCATTGTTGCCGTGATTTGTGTTGGATGAGCTTGATTGATTTCGGAAAGGATTTTGGTTTCCTTGTTTGCTAGGTCGAGTGCATTCTCATTTGAAATGACCTTTCTCACCATAGTTGAAGCATGTAACGGCATCTTTATCAAAACCATACTTTGTATCCCGTTTACTCCCCAAGCTTGTTCTCCCAGTTCTTCTCATGTAATCCTTTGCTCTTCTCACCGCACTTGCAAACGCCCATTTTATATCCATCAGCTCCATCTCATCCTTGTCTATTTGTTTATAGTCTTCATCTGCCAAATTAATGTTTCCAATTTGACCGGCAACTAATTCACAATTAGCACTTACCATTTTGTTTAGAAGTTCCATACGTTCCCTGGCAACTTCCACACTGACTTTAGTAAATTTTGAGGTATCAAGTCTGACGGTGTTAGGGTTTGAAGATTGAGTGGTGTTGTTGTTAGCATAAAAAGCTTGTTGAGAGGTTTGTTGTTGGGTTTGTTGTTTTGGTGGTGGTAGAAAAGGGTTTGTATTTGATACAAACGTTGTTTGAAGCTTCGGTTGCTGATTGGTACTAACAGTGGTGTTAATATCTCCAAAGTACATCTCAGGGTTTTGTGGAACTAGAATTCGTTTTGCCTTTCGAATTTCTTCTTCATCCTTGTTCTCAAGCTTTTGAACGAATTCATAAATACTAAGCCCATCTAAAACACCGGTATGCTTTAGCAACTCAAAGAATTGACTCCACTTAGGTGGTAAAGCATCAGCAAAACGCATGACAATCCCCTATTGTGACGCGTTAACCCTGTATGAGTACATCTCACTAAGAAAATGATAAAACCGAGTAGCCATGTCGTTTAGTGTTTCATTTTCCATGAACAAGAATCCTTCAAACTCCTTCTTTAAAAGATCATGACGGATCTTTCTTGTTGCTGCATTTCCTTCCCCTCTAGCTTCCAAGACGTCCCACAGATTCTTTGTAGTGGTACAATACGCGAATTGATGATAAATATCCTTATGAAGTGCTTGAGTAAGGATAGCAAAGGCCTTCTTCTCAAGATCATAAGCCTTCTTATCAATTTCGACCATTCCTGCCAAACTAAGTGGATTGGAACCTGCTTCTTCGAGAGCTTCATTGTATGGTGTAGTAAAGCATATCCACAACTCGGTATTTTGACCTAGAATATACGTACGAAAGTGACTTTTCCATGATGGATAACCGTTCATATGATTTAACTTTGGTGGACGATTCTTGCTTCCAGTTTCACTCTCGCTTATGAAAAGGTTTTGAATACTCTAATTTTGATTAGCAACACTGTCACACCCCCAAAATCCACCATGCGGAGTACCACCGCTTGGAGGCGTGACATGACCAGGATCGAGCCACCAATCATATCGAACAACATAATTAAGTAATTAAAACCAAACACAATACGATTGGTGACCAAAAGGAAGTAAACCGATTTTAGTTAAACAGCAGAAGCATAAAACGTAAGTTCAAAACATAGTCCATAGTTCATAAGTTTAAAGTCCAAAACGTAGGTTTAATAAGTTCATAAAGTTTATTTATTAAATACGGGACATATCAGTTCGCATCCCACAACGACCACCTCCATATGCAAGCTCCAAGCATTTAACGACCTGTAAGGCATGTAACAACGAGTCAACAACAAAGTTGAGTGAATTCACAGTTGGTTGTTTAGTTATAGCATTTGTTTCGTAAATTATCTGTTCGTTTTGAAAACCATGTATCGTATGAGTTTGCATCGCGGTCTTTCTGACATGTTTGCGAAGATTAGTGGGGGTTTCCCATGTGTTACTAGACCACGCGTATCGACTGCTACGAAAATATAAGAGGTGCCCTAAGTCAATGTCTATCAGCATTGACCCTTTGCCCATAGTCCATTAGTACACGCCCGTCCGACTGGCACGGTGTGAGGTTTGTTAAACCTAATAGCGCTATTAACTAATGACCCGCTCGCCATAGGCCTCGGCGATTAAGTCGATAAATGAGGGACTTAAAGTGATAGAGTTGATGGTCTTAGGATCGTGTACGTAGGTTTTACGTACGTGCCCTTCAATCCGAGGACAGTAAAAAGTAGTTTAACAGTAATGATAGTACAAGTAGTTAATCAATCCCATTCCCAAACCCCTGGGAATCCCATGCCTTAGAAAGAGTGTGAACTCATCTCGGTTTGCTCGGTTAGATTCTCAATATAGCTAACAGTCAAGGTCGGTCAATCTCGTCCTAATATAATTTACCAGTTAGTCATTTAGTGGCTTTCAAATAGAACACAAAGTTCCTACACGTATCTATCACATAACATTCATCACTTTAACGGTTTATGCTCTCTAAGTTTCCCATCCATTCCCCACTCAAAATCAAACATACGATAATGCACATAACATATATAACATGTTAGATCATTCACGGATAGCATACTCGACATTTAGACATGCAAGTCACAACTTATCTCAATTCAGCATTTATATTCAAAACCCGCTGTTTTCGGACATCTTAATAAAATATTTATATTATTCCAAAAATTCCCAAATTTCTACAAGATGTCTTAAACGTTCCATATTTTGTTGTGTAAAAATATCGGAGTCCAGTTCACTACCAATATTTTATAAAAAATCATATTCCGGACTGAACTCAGATTTATGTATTTCTGACCACAGTCCACGGAACAATTTATTAAAAATTCATCGAGTGTCCGATTTACGAAATTCCAGTGGGGTAATTACACATGCATCGGTTGTCATCTACTGTATAAATTTCATGGTCCGATTCCTCACAAAACTCAGGTTACGATTGAAAGTATGACACCCATGTATTGCTGGTCAAAATTCAGCTTAAGTTGCTGTTACAAATTAACACTTTAAAAATAGTAAACGGAGTCCAAAAATTACGATTCCGGTGCCATTAGAACCGTATTTCCTAATATCACATTTTAGACTCAAAATATCGGTTTTTCGTTAAGTTTATGACCTGTTTACAGCCAACTGAAGTTGGCTGTAAAGTATGGACAGATTGCTGGTTTTTAGTCTCTAGCTTACTAGTTTGTGTTCGGTTGATCCCGTTAATCATATTTAGTGATCGTAACAACATCCCACATCAATATCGACAAGTAAATCAGCAAATACTCAGTACATATCAAAACAACTTCATACTAACATAAATACATCATGCTTCATCTTCTTGTTTAAGCCCCTTTTTAGTGTTTTTGTAGATTTAACATATTATATTTTTCTCTACACAAAATGGACATGAACAAGGGTTAAATAGAGACTTACTACTAGCTTAAAGCTAGGGAAAAATCTAGTGAAGAAGATGATGAGAAAAAGATGAGGAATCAAGCAAGAACAAGGCTCCTTTGAAGCTCCACAAGTTGCAAGCTCCTACAACCCTTCTTCTACACTTGAATGATGCTCCAAGATGGATGAATATGGTGGTTGTGTGGTGGTGATGGTGGCGGTTTGGGGTGAGCCGAAAGAGGGAGAGAGGGAGTGAGTGAGGAGAGAGGGTAAATCTTGTGAATGATGGTTGTGATCTTTGGCCTTGCTTCTTATAGATATGATCATATATTATGGCAACTCCAACAAGTAAACAATCTATTAAAATAATAGGATAAAATATTGCACAAGATTTGGGCATGATTGTGATGGTCCTTGTAATCTTTTCATATCCTACAAGATCCTTACAAAATCAAATAAAATCCAAACAAATCCAAGGAAAATCAAAATAGATCAAATGGGATATGGTAGGATTTGGAGAAATATTTGGTGGGTCCATTATATGACCGTCCATATGTAATGGGGGGTTAAGTGTAAATTTCGAACCATGTGGTTACCTTGTAATCATATACCAAGTATCTAGTTAGTGTAGTTAGTTACTAGATATTTTAGTGTGCGTTAGGGTGTTCGGGGACCATGACTACCTCAGAAATAATTAAACAATGCTTTTAATAATATTTTGATGTTCCGGGTTATGTCCAGTTGTTCGGTCAGATACTGTTCCGTTAAATTGTTTAAATTGTTCCGTAAGGCGTCTTATATATATATTTTTGTAACACAATTAATTCCTAACACATAGGAAAATATTCAGGACTATTTATTAACTTTTCTGTATACCACTAGTATGTTAACACGGACATGTAAGTATAACACGGTATTCAGAGAGCAGTTAAATGATTCAGCACAGTCATCAAGCACTTTAATTATTACTAATAAATTGTACGGATACATGGAATTACGAGGGTTGTCACATTCTCCCCCTGTTAAGAAAATTTCGTCCCGAAATTTAGCGCGTGGTTACCGAGGAAGCTAATTAAGTTGCGTTGTTTTCCTGATTTTCCTTGGGTGTCACATCATCCCCCCGTTGATTTGGAATTTCGTCCCGAAATTCTGCGGTAGCTTCAGCCTCAGTAGTGGTTGCATTTTTCTTAAACAGCTGGGGATACTTGAGTTTCATTTGGTCTTCTCGTTCCCAGATATGCTCTGGGCCACGACGGGAATTCCAAGGAACTCGAACGAGAGGTATTCTGGTGTGCTTGAGAATCTTAACGTCTTGATCCGTAATCTCTACTGGTTCCTCGGCGAATCGCAGTTTGTCGTCGATTGTGAGCTCTTTGAGAGGAACTATGAGGGTCTCATCTGACAAACACTTCTTCAGATTTGACACGTGGAATACGTTGTGAACTCCGCTGAGTTCTTCGGGTAGATTTAACCTGTAGGCGACCTTGCCAATTCTCTCGGTGATTTCGAAGGGTCCAACGTATCGCGGGTTGAGTTTGCCTCGTTTTCCGAAACGAACTACACCTTTCCAAGGTGAAACTTTGAGTAGCACCCGATCCCCAACCTGGAACTCGAGTGGCTTTCTTCGCTTATCGGCATAGCTTTTCTAACGGTCACGAGCTGCCGCCATTCGTTGTCGTATCTGAGCAATCTTCTCGGTTGTATCTACTACGAGTTCTGGGCCAGTGATTTGGCTGTCACCAACTTCTGCCCAACAAAGAGGTGATCGGCATTTACGTCCGTATAATGCCTCAAACGGAGCGGCCTGGATGCTGGTGTGGTAGCTGTTGTTATACGAAAATTCCACTAACGGGAGATGCTTTTCCCAGCCGTTGCCGAAGTCGATCACGCATGCCCTAAGCATGTCTTCGAGAGTCTGAATGGTGCGTTCAGATTGCCCATCCGTTTGTGGATGATAAGCGGTGCTCATGTCTAATCGTGAGCCAAAAGACTTATGCATAGCTTGCCATAGTTCAGAGGTAAAACGAGCGTCACGATCAGAAATGATGGAGGTTGGCACTCTGTGCCTTGATACCACTTCTTTTAGGTAGATGTCTGCTAGAGTAGAAAACTTATCCGTTTCCTTGATAGGCAGAAAATGTGCAGACTTGGTCAGTCGATCCACGATCACCCAAATGGTATCATTTCCGCGTTGAGATCTGGGCAGACCTGTAACAAAATCCATGGAAATTTGCTCCCATTTCCATTTTGGGATCTCTGGTTGTTGAAGTGGGCCTGATGGTTTCTGGTGTTCGACCTTGACTCTAGCACAAGTCAAGCATTTACTGACGTAGGTCGCTATGCTGGCTTTCATACCAGGCCACCAGTATGTAGTCTTGAGATCATGGTACATCTTGTCCGAACCAGGATGTACTGAGTAACGAGACTTATGCGCTTCATCCATCACAAGCTCGCGCAAGTCTCTATACAGCGGAACCCAGATGCGTCCGTTAACATAGTAGGTGCCGTTTTCTTTTTGTTCTAGCCGTTGCCTCGATCCTCGTAGGGACTCAGCCCTAATGTTCTCTGCTTTCAACGCTTCAACCTGAGCATCACGAATCTGAGCTGGAAGGTTGGATTGGATGGTAAGTTGTAACGCACGTACACGCCTAGGTATAGTATCCTTCCGGCTGAGGGCATCAGCCACAACATTGGCCTTGCCCGGATGATACTTGATCGCGCATTCGTAGTCATTCAAGAGTTCGACCCATCGACGTTGACGCATGTTTAACTCCTTTTGCTTGAAAATATGCTCAAGACTCCTGTGATCGGGGTAAATGGTGCACTTGGTACCGTACAGGTAATGTCTCCATATCTTAAGCGCGAAAACAACTGCTCCCAATTCCAAGTCGTGCGTAGTGTAGTTCCTTTCGTGAACCTTAAGTTGGCGCGATGCGTAGGCAATGACCTTGTCACGTTGCATCAACACACAACCAAGTCCTTGGATGGAAGCGTCGCAATAAACCACAAAATCATCTGTGCCTTCAGGCAATGAGAGGATAGGCGCGCTACAGAGTCTATCTTTCAAGTGCTGAAATGCGGACTCCTGTGCATCACCCCAACGATAGGTAACACCTTTCTGAGTCAGTGAAGTGAGAGGTTGCGCAATCTTTGAGAAATCTTTGATAAACCTTCTGTAATATCCTGCCAGACCTAAGAATTTGCGGATCTCTGTTGGTGTGCGGGGTGCAGGCCAATTCTTAATCGATTTAACCTTAGATGGATCCACATGAATCCCATCCTTGTTTACCACATGGCCCAGAAAATGGACTTCCCAAAGCCAGAAGTCACATTTCAAAAACTTGGCATACAGCTGCTCTTTACGAAGTAGTTCCAGAATAAGCCTCAGGTGTTGCTCGTGTTCCTCCTGACTCTTAGAATAGATCAGGATGTCGTCGATGAAGACTATGACAAATTTATCCAAGTAAGGTTTGTACACTCGGTTCATGAGGTCCATGAAGACCGCTGGTGCATTCGTCAATCCGAAAGGCATAACCAGAAACTCGTAATGGCCGTAACGAGTTCTGAATGCTGTTTTAGAGACGTCCTCCTCTCGGACCCTCAGCTGATGGTATCCCAATCTCAAATCAATCTTAGAATAGAAGCTCGACCCTTGCAACTGGTCGAACAAGTCATCAATGCGTGGAAGGGGGTAACGATTCTTCACGGTCACCTTGTTGAGTTCGCGGTAATCAATACACATCCTGAAGGTACCGTCTTTCTTCTTTACGAATAACACTGGAGCTCCCCATGGCGAAGAGCTAGGACGTATGAAACCCTTTTCCAAGAGTTCTTGTAGTTGAGTGGACAGTTCTTCAAGTTCCGATGGAGCTAGACGATAAGGGGCTCGAGCTATGGGCGCTGCTCCAGGAGCTAGCTCGATTAGAAACTCAACTTGGCGATGAGGCGGAAGACCAGGTAATTCCTCAGGAAATACCTCAGGAAAGTCGCGCACAATAGGAATGTCTTCTATCTTCCTTTCTTCCGAGGATGCCTCAGTAACGAGGGCTAGGATAGCGGTGTGGCCCTTCCGTAAACACTTCTGGGCTTTAAGGAAAAAGATGATGCCTACAACAGCACCACTCTTGTCGCCACGAATCACGAGGGGTTCTTTACCTGGGCGAGGGATGCGGACGATTTTCTCCTTGCAAATAATCTCCGCTTGGTGTCGAGATAACCAATCCATCCCAATAACAACGTCAAAACTACCCAGAACGATAGGAATGAGGTTGAAAGAAAAGGTCTGATCGGCAAGGACAAGCTTGCAACCTTTAACTATATGTGTAGCCTCTAAACTTTTGCCATTTGCTATTTCTACCATGTGCTTGGTGTTCAAAAGTGTTGGAGTGCGCATAAGCATTTGGCTAACTTTTAAGGACACGTAGCTAGTATCGGCACCCGAATCAAATAAAACAGTAACAAAGAAATCATCCAGAAGAAACTTACCCATCACAACGTTGGGATCGTTCCTTGCATCACCCTGAGCAATCACGAACGCACGACCTCTTGCTCCATTACCATTGTTGTTACCCCCGTTGTTACCTCCATTGTTGTTCCCGTTTCCCTGGTTGTTGTTGTTGTTCTGATTTTGGTTAAGCTGGGGACAATTCTTCTTAAAGTGGCCTTCAGCGCCACACTGAAAGCATCCCCTGTTGCCCCGTTGCTGTTGTTGATTTTGTGGTGCTTGCTGTTGCTGCTGGCGATTCTGATTTGCAGGCCGTGAGCTCCTGCAATCCTTGGCTTCGTGACCCATCTTAAGACACCTCTGACAACGTCCTTTTTTGCATTGACCACTATGGTGTCTGTTACATTTGTTGCACTTCGGGTGGTTTCCTCGATACCCACCCTGTCCTTGATTACCGGAGGATTGCTGACCAGGACTCTGGTAGCCATCAGTCTTTCTCTGCTGAGACTGAACCGAAGCAGAACCCTTACTGGAGTTTTCATCCCATTTTCGCTTGTTGTCGTTGGGAGCATCAGAAGTAGTGGCGCTAATACGTTTGGGCAGTTTGTTCTGCTCAACTGCCTGATCAGTGAGTCGGTGAGCCAACTTGACGATTTGCTGTATAGTGCCAAGGTTAGCTGAGGTTACATGGCTTTGAATTTCTGGCACCATGCCCTTAAGGTACAGCTCAGTGCGTTTGTAGGGAGGGTCCACCATAGTAGGACACAGGATGGCCAGTTCGTTTGACCTTTTAGTATACGCCTCAATCTCAGACCCCGTCATCTTCAGATTGAAAAATTCCACCTCTAGCTTGTGGATGTCGTCACGACTGCAATATTCTTCTCTAACCATTTCTTTGAAGCCGTTCCATGGAGTGACATTAGCAACCACCAACCCAAGCAATTGGACCTGTGCTTTCCACCAGGTTAACGCAGCTCCTTCGAGTGTTCCAGTAACATACTTCACCTTACGATCTTCCGGGCAATCACACATTTCGAAAACAGACTCGAGCTTCTCGAACCAGTGAAGAAGGCCTACAGCACCTTCTGTGCAGCTGAAGGTGCTTGGTCAGCAATCCATGAAGGTTTTGAATGTGCACACAGGAGGCTGAGCATGTTGACCTATGGTGCGAGAATAAATGACAAGGTTAAGCACGAGGGTAGGTTTGCGAAGGTAAGATCTAAATGTCCTAAGATAGGTCGAAGTAGTAGGTTATACCTCCTGCAGGAACAGCTGCGAGTGCCTCAGCAACTCGTTCGTTGATCAGAGCCGTCAACTGGGCTTGAGTAAGGTTGATACGTCCTCCGCGTCCGCTCATGATCTTCATAACGAAGCAACGTAAGTGAGGAAAGTGTCGTGAAAGTGCGTAGGTGTGGGACGACAGTAGAGAGTAAGCACACAAGGTTCAAGTAGCAGTTATCACGTTACCTAATGCACAGTGTGAGCTATCTAACCGACAATATAACATAAATCATACCACCTATTGTGTCGAGTCTTGCACGTGGAGCGAAGCGTCGTTGTGGATCGTTGAGCACTGTACAGGTTATAGTCTGGTTTTATCAAAAATCTTTTCCCTTTCTAAAACCAAGTTCGCTATAACCAATGGCTCTGATACCAATCTGTCACACCCCCAAAATCCACCATGCAGAGTACCACCGCTTGCAGGCGTGACATGACCAGGATCGAGCCACCAATCATATCGAACAACATAATTAAGTAATTAAAACCAAACACAATACGATTGGTGACCAAAAGGAAGTAAACCGATTTTAGTTAAACAGCGGAAGCATAAAACGTAAGTTCAAAACATAGTCCATAGTTCATAAGTTTAAAGTCCAAAACGTAGGTTTAATAAGTTCATAAAGTTTATTTATTAAATACGGGACATATCAGTTCGCATCCCACAACGACCACCTCCATATGCAAGCTCCAAGCATTTAACGACCTGTAAGGCATGTAACAACGAGTCAACAACAAAGATGAGTGAATTCACAGTTGGTTGTTTAGTTATAGCATTTGTTTCGTAAATTATTTGTTCGTTTTGAAAACCATGTATCGTATAAGTTTGCATCGCGGTCTTTCTGACATGTTTGCGAAGATTAGTGGGTGTTTCCCATGTGTTACTAGACCACGCGTATCAACTGCTACGAAAATATAAGAGGTGCCCTAAGTCAATGTCTATCAGCATTGACCCTTTGCCCATAGTCCATTAGTACACGCCCGTCCGACTGGCACGGTGTGAGGTTTGTTAAACCTAATAGCGTTATTAACTAATGACCCGCTCGCCATAGGCCTCGGCGATTAAGTCGATAAATGAGGGACTTAAAGTGATAGAGTTGATGGTCTTATGATCGTGCACGTAGGTTTTACGTACGTGCCCTTCTATCCGAGGACAGTAAAAAAGTAGTTTAACAGTAATGATAGTACAAGTAGTTAATCAATCCCATTCCCAAACCCCTGGGAATCCCATGCCTTAGAAAGAGTGTGAACTCACCTCGGTTTGCTCGGTTAGATTCTCAATATAGCTAACAGTCAAGGTCGGTCAATCTCGTCCTAATATAATTTACCAGTTAGTCATTTAGTGGCTTTCAAATAGAACACAAAGTTCCTACACGTATCTATCACATAACATTCATCACTTTAACGGTTTATGCCCTCTAAGTTTCCCATCCATTCCCCACTCAAAATCAAACATACGATAATGCACATAACATATATAACATGTTAGATCATTCACGGATAGCATACTTGACATTTAGACACGCAAGTCACAACTTATCTCAGTTCAGCATTTATATTCAAAACCGGCTGTTTTCGGACATCTTAATAAAATATTTATATTATTCCAAAAATTCCCAAATTTCTACAAGATGTCTTAAACGTTCCATATTTATTGTGTAAAAATATCGGAGTCCGGTTCACTACCAATATTTTATAAAAAATCATATTCCGGACTGAACTCAGATTTATGTATTTCTGACCATAGTCCACGGAACAATTTATTAAAAATTCATCGAATGTCCGATTTACGAAATTCAAGTGGGGTAATTACACATGCATCGGTTGTCATCTACTATATAAATTTCATGGTCCGATTCCTCACAAAACTCAGGTTACGACTGAAAGTATGACACCCATGTATTGCTGGTCAAAATTCAGCTTAAGTTGCTGTTACAAATTAACATTTTAAAAATAGTAAACGGAGTCCAAAAATTACGATTCTGGTGCCATTAGAACCGTATTTCCTAATATCACATTTTAGACTCAAAATATCGGTTTTTCGTTAAGTTTATGACCTGTTTACAGCCAACTGAAGTTGGCTGTAAAGTATGGATAGATTGCTGTTTTTAGTCTCTAGCTTACTAGTTTGTGTTCGGTTGATCCCGTTAATCATATTTAGTGATCGTAACAACATCCCACATCAATATCGACAAGTAAATCAGCAAATACTCAGTATATATCAAAACAACTTCATACTAACATAAATACATCATGCTTCATCTTCTTGTTTAAGCCCCTTTTTAGTGTTTTTGTAGATTTAACATATTACATTTTTCTCTACACAAAATGGACATGAACAAGGGTTAAATAGAGACTTACTACTAGCTTAAAGCTAGGGAAAAATCTAGTGAAGAAGATGATGAGAAAAAGATGAGGAATCAATCAAGAACAAGGCTCCTTCGAAGCTCCACAAGTTGCAAGCTCCTACAACCCTTCTTCTACACTTGAATGATGCTCCAAGATGGATGAATATGGTGGTTGTGTGGTGGTGATGGTGGCGGTTTGGGGTGAGCCGAAAGAGGGAGAGAGGGAGTGAGTGAGGAGAGAGGGTAAATCTTGTGAATGATGGTTGTGATCTTTGGCCTTGCTTCTTATAGATATGATCATATATTATGGCAACTCCAACAAGTAAACAATCTATTAAAATAATAGGATAAAATATTGCACAAGATTTGGGCATGATTGTGATGGTCCTTGTAATCTTTTCATATCCTACAAGATCCTTACAAAATCAAATAAAATCCAAACAAATCCAAGGAAAATCAAAATAGATCAAATGGGATATGGTAGGATTTGGAGAAATATTTGGTGGGTCCATCATATGACCGTCCATATGTAATGGGGGGGGGGGGGGTTAAGTGTAAATTTCGAACCATGTGGTTACCTTGTAATCATATACCAAGTATCTAGTTAGTGTAGTTAGTTACTAGATATTTTAGTGTGCGTTAGGGTGTTCGGGGACCATGACTACCCAGAAATAATTAAACAATGCTTTTAATAATATTTTGATGTTCCGGTTATGTCCGGTTGTTCGGTCGGATACTGTTCCGTTAAATTGTTTAAATTGTTCCGTAAGGCGTCTTATATATATATTTTTGTAACACAATTAATTCCTAACACATAGGAAAATATTCAGGACTATTTATTAACTTTTCTGTATACCACTAGTATGTTAACACGCACATGTAAGTATAACACGGTATTCAGAGAGCAGTTAAATGATTCAGCACAGTCATCAAGCACTTTAATTATTATTAATAAATTGTACGGATACATGGAATTACGAGTGTTGTCACATTCTCCCCCTGTTAAGAAAATTTCGTCACGAAATTTAGCGCGTGGTTACCGAGGAAGCTAGTTAAGTTGCGTTGTTTTCCTGATTTTCCTTGGGTGTCACATCATCCCCCCGTTGATTTGGAATTTCGTCCCGAAATTCTGCGGTAGCTTCAACCTCAGTAGTGGTTGCATTTTTCTTAAACAGCTGGGGATACTTGAGTTTCATTTGGTCTTCTCGTTCCCAGGTATGCTCTGGGCCACGACGGGAATTCCAAGGAACTCGAACGAGAGGTATTCTGGTGTGCTTGAGAATCTTAACGTCTTGATCCGTAATCTCTACTGGTTCCTCGGCGAATCGCAGTTTTTCGTCGATTGTGAGCTCTTTGAGAGGAACTATGAGGGTCTCATCTGACAAACACTTCTTCAGATTTGACACGTGGAATACGTTGTGAACTCCGCTGAGTTCTTCGGGTAGATTTAACCTGTAGGCGACCTTGCCAATTCTCTCGGTGATTTCGAAGGGTCCAACGTATCGCGGGTTGAGTTTGCCTCGTTTTCCGAAACGAACTACACCTTTCCAAGGTGAAACTTTGAGTAGCACCCGATCCCCAACCTGGAACTCGAGTGGCTTTCTTCGCTTATCGGCATAGCTTTTCTAACGGTCACGAGCTACCGCCATTCGTTGTCGTATCTGAGCAATCTTCTCGGTTGTATCTACTACGAGTTCTGGGCCAGTGATTTGGCTGTCACCAACTTCTGCCCAACAAAGAGGTGATCGGCATTTACGTCCGTATAATGCCTCAAACGGAGCGGCCTGGATGCTAGTGTGGTAGCTGTTGTTATACGAAAATTCCACTAACGGGAGATGCTTTTCCCAGCCGTTGCCGAAGTCGATCACGCATGCCCTAAGCATGTCTTCGAGAGTCTGAATGGTGCATTCAGATTGCCCATCCGTTTGTGGATGATAAGCGGTGCTCATGTCTAATCGTGAGCCAAAAGACTTATGCATAGCTTGCCATAGTTCAGAGGTAAAACGAGCGTCACGATCAGAAATGATGGAGGTTGGCACTCCGTGCCTTGATACCACTTCTTTTAGGTAGATGTCTGCTAGAGTAGAAAACTTATCCGTTTCTGATAGGCAGAAAATGTGCAGACTTGGTCAGTCGATCCACGATCACCCAAATGGTATCATTTCCGCGTTGAGATCTGGGCAGACCTGTAACAAAATCCATGGAAATTTGCTCCCATTTCCATTTCGGGATCTCTGGTTGTTGAAGTGGGCCTGATGGTTTCTGGTATTCGACCTTGACTCCAGCACAAGTCAAGCATTTACTGACGTAGGTCGCTATGCTGGCTTTCATACCAGGCCACCAGTATGTAGTCTTGAGATCATGGTACATCTTGTCCGAACCAGGATGTACTGAGTAACGAGACTTATGCGCTTCATCCATCACAAGCTCGCGCAAGTCTCCATACAGCGGAACCCAGATGCGTCCGTTAACATAGTAGGTGCCGTTTTCTTTTTGTTCTAGCTGTTGCCTCGATCCTCGTAGGGACTCAGCCCTAATGTTCTCTGCTTTCAACGCTTCAACCTGAGCATCACGAATCTGAGCTGGAAGGTTGGATTGGATGGTAAGTTGTAACGCACGTACACGCCTAGGTATAGTATCCTTCCGGCTGAGGGCATCAGCCACAACATTGGCCTTGCCCGGATGATGCTTGATCGCGCATTCGTAGTCATTCAAGAGTTCGACCCATCGACGTTGACGCATGTTTAACTCCTTTTGCATGAAAATATGCTCGAGACTCCTGTGATCGGGGTAAATGGTGCACTTGGTACCGTACAGGTAATGTCTCCATATCTTAAGCACGAAAACAACTGCTCCCAATTCCAAGTCGTGCGTAGTGTAGTTCCTTTCGTGAACCTTAAGTTGGCGCGATGCGTAGGCAATGGCCTTGTCACGTTGCATCAACACACAACCAAGTCCTTGGATGGAAGCGTCGCAATAAACCACAAAATCATCTGTGCCTTCAGGCAATGAGAGGATAGGCGCGCTACAGAGTCTATCTTTCAAGTGCTGAAATGCGGACTCCTGTGCATCACCCCAACGATAGGTAACACCTTTCTGAGTCAGTGAAGTGAGAGGTTGCGCAATCTTTGAGAAATCTTTGATAAACCTTCTATAATATCCTGCCAGACCTAAGAATTTGCGGATCTCTGTTGGTGTGCGGGGTGCAGGCCAATTCTTAATCGATTTAACCTTAGATGGATCCACATGAATCCCATCCTTGTTTACCACATGGCCCAGAAAATGGACTTCCCGAAGCCAGAAGTCACATTTCGAAAACTTGGCATACAGCTGCTCTTTACGAAGTAGTTCCAGAATAAGCCTCAGGTGTTGCTCGTGTTCCTCCTGACTCTTAGAATAGATCAGGATGTCGTCGATGAAGACTATGACAAATTTATCCAAGTAAGGTTTGTACACTCGGTTCATGAGGTCCATGAAGATCGCTGGTGCATTCGTCAATCCGAAAGGCATAACCAGAAACTCGTAATGTCGTAACGAGTTCTGAATGCTGTTTTAGAGACGTCCTCCTCTCGGACCCTCAGCTGATGGTATCCCGATCTCAAATCAATCTTAGAATAGAAGCTCGACCCTTGCAACTGGTCGAACAAGTCATCAATGCGTGGAAGGGGGTAACGATTCTTCACGGTCACCTTGTTGAGTTCGCGGTAATCAATACACATCCTGAAGGTACCGTCTTTCTTCTTTACGAATAACACTGGAGCTCCCCATGGCGAAGAGCTAGGACGTATGAAACCCTTTTCCAAGAGTTCTTGTAGTTGAGTGGACAGTTCTTCAAGTTCCGATGGAGCTAGACGATAAGGGGCTCGAGCTATGGGCGCTGCTCCAGGAGCTAGCTCGATTAGAAACTCAACTTGGCGATGAGGCGGAAGACCAGGTAATTCCTCAGGAAATACCTCAGGAAGGTCGCGCACAATAGGAATGTCTTCTATCTTCCTTTCTTCCGAGGATGCCTTAGTAACGAGGGCTAGGATAGCGGTGTGGCCCTTCCGTAAACACTTCTGGACTTTAAGGAAAAAGATGATGCCTACAACAGCACCACTCTTGTCGCCACGAATCACGAGGGGTTCTTTACCTGGGCGAGGGATGCGGACGATTTTCTCCTTGCAAATAATCTCCGCTTGGTGTCGAGATAACCAATCCATCCCAATAACAACGTCAAAACTACCCAGAACGATAGGAATGAGGTTGATAGAAAAGGTCTGATCGGCAAGGACAAGCTTGCAACCTTTAACTATATGTGTAGCCTCTAAACTTTTGCCATTTGCTATTTCTACCGTGTGCTTGGTGTTCAAAAGTGTTGGAGTGCGCTTAAGCATTTGGCTAACTTTTAAGGACACGTAGCTAGTATCGGCACCCGAATCAAATAAAACAGTAACAAAGAAATCATCCAGAAGAAACTTACCCATCACAACGTTGGGATCGTTCCTTGCATCACCCTGAGCAATCACGAAAGCACGACCTCTTGCTCCATTACCATTGTTGTTACCCCCGTTGTTACCTCCATTGTTGTTCCCGTTTCCCTGGTTGTTGTTGTTGTTCTGATTTTGGTTAAGCTGGGGACAATTCTTCTTAAAGTGGCCTTCAGCGCCACACTGAAAGCATCCCCTGTTGCCCCGTTGCTGTTGTTGATTTTGTGGTGCTTGCTGTTGCTGCTGGCGATTCTGATTTGCAGGCCGTGAGCTCCTGCAATCCTTGGCTTCGTGACCCATCTTGAGACACCTCTGACAACGTCCTTTGTTGCATTGACCACTATGGTGTCTGTTACATTTGTTGCACTTCGGGTGGTTTCCTCGATACCCACCCTGTCCTTGATTACCGGAGGATTGCTGACCAGGACTCTGGTAGCCATCAGTCTTTCTCTGCTGAGACTGAACCGAAGCAGAACCCTTACTGGAGTTTTCATCCCATTTTCGCTTGTTGTCGTTGGGAGCATCAGAAGTAGTGGCGCTAATACGTTTGGGCAGTTTGTTCTGCTCAACTGCCTGATCAGTGAGTCGGTGAGCCAACTTGACGATTTGCTGTATAGTGCCAAGGTTAGCTGAGGTTACATGGCTTTGAATTTCTGGCACCAAGCCCTTAAGGTACAGCTCAGTGCGTTTGTAGGGAGGGTCCACCATAGTAGGACACAGGATGGCCAGTTCGTTTGACCTTTTAGTATACGCCTCAATCTCAGACCCCGTCATCTTCAGATTGAAAAATTCCACCTCTAGCTTGTGGATGTCGTCACGACTGCAATATTCTTCTCTAACCAGTTCTTTGAAGCCGTTCCATGGGGTGACATTAGCAACCACCAACCCAAGCAATTGGACCTGTGCTTTCCACCAGGTTAACGCAGCTCCTTCGAGTGTTCCAGTAGCATACTTCACCTTACGATCTTCCGGGCAATCACACATTTCGAAAACAGACTCGTGCTTCTCGAACCAGTGAAGAAGGCCTACAGCACCTTCTGTGCCGCTGAAGGTGCTTGGTCAGCAATCCATGAAGGTTTTGAATGTGCACACAGGAGGCTGAGCATGTTGACCTGTGGTGCGAGAATAAATGACAAGGTTAAGCACGAGGGTAGGTTTGCGAAGGTAAGATCTAAACGTCCTAAGATAGGTCGAAGTAGTAGGTTATACCTCCTGCAGGAACAGCTGCGAGTGCCTCAGCAACTCGTTCGTTGATCAGAGCCGTCAACTGGGCTTGAGTAAGGTTGATACGTCCTCCGCGTCCGCTCATGATCTTCATAACGAAGCAACGTAAGTGAGGAAAGTGTCGTGAAAGTGTGTAGGTGTGGGACGACAGTAGAGAGTAAGCACACAAGGTTCAAGTAGCAGTTATCACGTTAACTAATGCACAGTGTGAGCTATCTAACCGATAATATAACATAAATCATACCACCTATTGTGTCGAGTCTTGCACGTGGAGCGAAGCGTCGTTGTGGATCGTTGAGCACTGTACAGGTTATAGTCTGGTTTTATCAAAAATCTTTTCCCTTTCTAAAACCAAGTTCGCTATAACCAATGGCTCTGATACCAATCTGTCACACCCCCAAAATCCACCATGCAGAGTACCACCGCTTGGAGGCGTGACATGACCAGGATCGAGCCACCAATCATATCGAACAACATAATTAAGTAATTAAAACCAAACACAATACGATTGGTGAC
The DNA here is from genome assembly GCF_002127325.2 of Helianthus annuus. Lineage (NCBI taxonomy): Eukaryota > Viridiplantae > Streptophyta > Magnoliopsida > Asterales > Asteraceae > Helianthus > Helianthus annuus. Next base: position 53,007,642 of record NC_035449.2, on the reverse strand, counting down.
CAAAAGGAAGTAAACCGATTTTAGTTAAACAGCGGAAGCATAAAACGTAAGTTCAAAACATAGTCCATAGTTCATAAGTTTAAAGTCCAAAACGTAGGTTTAATAAGTTCATAAAGTTTATTTATTAAATACGGGACATATCAGTTCGCATCCCACAACGACCACCTCCATATGCAAGCTCCAAGCATTTAACGACCTGTAAGGCATGTAACAACGAGTCAACAACAAAGATGAGTGAATTCACAGTTGGTTGTTTAGTTATAGCATTTGTTTCGTAAATTATCTGTTCGTTTTGAAAACCATGTATCGTATAAGTTTGCATCGCGGTCTTTCTGACATGTTTGCGAAGATTAGTGGGGGTTTCCCATGTGTTACTAGACCACGCGTATCAACTGCTACGAAAATATAAGAGGTGCCCTAAGTCAATGTCTATCAGCATTGACCCTTTGCCCATAGTCCATTAGTACACGCCCGTCCAACTGGCACGGTGTGAGGTTTGTTAAACCTAATAGCGTTATTAACTAATGACCCGCTCGCCATAGGCCTCGGCGATTAAGTCGATAAATGAGGGACTTAAAGTGATAGAGTTGATGGTCTTATGATCTTGTACGTAGGTTTTACGTACGTGCCCTTCAATCTGAGGACAGTAAAAAGTAGTTTAACAGTAATGATAGTACAAGTAGTTAATCAATCCCATTCCCAAACCCCTGGGAATCCCATGCCTTAGAAAGAGTGTGAACTCACCTCGGTTTGCTCGGTTAGATTCTCAATATAGCTAACAGTCAAGGTCGGTCAATCTCGTCCTAATATAATTTACCAGTTAGTCATTTAGTGGCTTTCAAATAGAACACAAAGTTCCTACACGTATCTATCACATAACATTCATCACTTTAACGGTTTATGCCCTCTAAGTTTCCCATCCATTCCCCACTCAAAATCAAACATACGATAATGCACATAACATATATAACATGTTAGATCATTCACGGATAGCATACTTGACATTTAGACACGCAAGTCACAACTTATCTCAATTCAGCATTTATATTCAAAACCGGCTGTTTTCGGACATCTTAATAAAATATTTATATTATTCCAAAAATTCCCAAATTTCTACAAGATGTCTTAAACGTTCCATATTTTATTGTGTAAATATCGGAGTCCGGTTCACTACCAATATTTTATAAAAAATCATATTCCGGACTGAACTCAGAGTTATGTATTTCTGACCATAGTCCACGGAACAATTTATTAAAAATTCATCGAGTGTCCGATTTACGAAATTCAAGTGGGGTAATTACACATGCATCGGTTGTCATCTACTGTATAAATTTCATGGTCCGATTCCTCACAAAACTCAGGTTACGACTGAAAGTATGACACCCATGTATTGCTGCTCAAAATTCAGCTTAAGTTGCTGTTACAAATTAACATTTTAAAAATAGTAAACGGAGTCCAAAAATTACGATTCCGGTGCCATTAGAACCGTATTTCCTAATATCACATTTTAGACTCAAAATATCGGTTTTTCGTTAAGTTTATGACCTGTTTACAGCCAACTGAAGTTGGCTGTAAAGTATGGACAGATTGCTGTTTTTAGTCTCTAGCTTACTAGTTTGTGTTCGGTTGATCCCGTTAATCATATTTAGTGATCGTAACAACATCCCACATCAATATCAACAAGTAAATCAGCAAATACTCAGTACATATCAAAACAACTTCATACTAACATAAATACATCATGCTTCATCTTCTTGTTTAAGCCCCTTTTTAGTGTTTTTGTAGATTTAACATATTACATTTTTCTCTACACAAAATGCACATGAACAAGGATTAAATAGAGACTTACTACTAGCTTAAAGCTAGGGAAAAATCTAGTGAAGAAGATGATGAGAAAAAGATGAGGAATCAAGCAAGAACAAGGCTCCTTCGAAGCTCCACAAGTTGCAAGCTCCTACAACCCTTCTTCTACACTTGAATGATGCTCCAAGATGGATGAATATGGTGGTTGTGTGGTGGTGATGGTGGCGGTTTGGGGTGAGCCGAAAGAGGGAGAGAGGGAGTGAGTGAGGAGAGAGGGTAAATCTTGTGAATGATGGTTGTGATCTTTGGCCTTGCTTCTTATAGATATGATCATATATTATGGCAACTCCAACAAGTAAACAATCTATTAAAATAATAGGATAAAATATTGCACAAGATTTGGGCATGATTGTGATGGTCCTTGTAATCTTTTCATATCCTACAAGATCCTTACAAAATCAAATAAAATCCAAACAAATCCAAGGAAAATCAAAATAGATCAAATGGGATATGGTAGGATTTGGAGAAATATTTGGTGGGTCCATCATATGACCGTCCATATGTAATGGGGGGGGGGGGTTAAGTGTAAATTTCGAACCATGTGGTTACCTTGTAATCATATACCAAGTATCTAGTTAGTGTAGTTAGTTACTAGATATTTTAGTGTGCGTTAGGGTGTTCGGGGACCATGACTACCCAGAAATAATTAAACAATGCTTTTAATAATATTTTGATGTTCCGGGTTATGTCCGGTTGTTCGGTCGGATACTGTTCCGTTAAATTGTTTAAATTGTTCCGTAAGGCGTCTTATATATATATTTTTGTAACACAATTAATTCCTAACACATAGGAAAATATTCAGGACTATTTATTAACTTTTCTGTATACCACTAGTATGTTAACACGCACATGTAAGTATAACACGGTATTCAGAGAGCAGTTAAATGATTCAGCACAGTCATCAAGCACTTTAATTATTTTTAATAAATTGTACGGATACATGGAATTACGAGGGTTGTCACAAACACATGCCCATTGACTAGCGGTAATCGATTTTTGAGGCATTAAATAGTTTATCCATTGTGAAGGATCTTGACTTGTACTCGAGCTATCACCCCAATCCCAAGGATTTGTACTCATATTGGATTGAAAACAAACAATTGTGAACCAACTGTGATGCTACTGTGAAAAGACAAAGAGACCACGAAAGATTGAAGTCCACGAAAGACTTTCAAAGTATAAAGCTTACGAAAAACACAAGTGACATGCAACTCATGATTAACCTCATGTATTTCGTGAGGCCTAAGTCTAAATCCCAAAACATAATATAAGTCCCTTTAAGAATTATAGCCACTAATCTTTCGTATAAGCCCATAAAAAAACATGTGCGTTGGGCCTGATAAGGAGTCCACAAAGCAAGACAAGTATTTCGTCCAAATTTAAACCAATCAAACACAAGATGAAAGATGTTTTTCGTGGGTTATAATGTTTCGTGAGAATGTTGGTATTTTGTGAGAATGAGACAAAAAACAGTATGTTTCATGAGGAAAGAATTTCGCAGATGTGGATAAGATGTGAAATGGTTTTTCGTAAGGAAGTTGGTGAATACTTTCTATTTTAAGTAGAATCTTATCTCTGAATTTAGAAAGTAAGTTGGTGATATACACAAATATGGTTAACAACAAAATTCGAAATTTCAACTTTTCAGAAAAGGTACAAGAATATTCTTCAACAAAAGGAATATTCTGGTGACTTTTCTGGCCAAACACTACACCGGAAAAATTGTTGAACAAGAATTTTTGCAAGAAATTTTAAGAAAAACCTTATATTAACATGTCTCCATGCATTTGAACAAGGTTTTTGTAAAAAAATTTTGGCAAACAACATGTTTTCCAAAGCTTTTAATCCATTTTTCTTTCAAAAACACAAGATAAAGCTTGTTTTTAACAAGGAAGAGAGCCAATGCTCTGATACCAGTTGTAGGTCCACTCGAAGGATCAAGTTTTCCTACTTCCTTGTTATCTAAACACACCCGCAAGTGCGGAATCCAAGTGGGTATGCAACCAAGCCAAAGAACACAAATACACAAAGAGATTCAACTTTTAAAGCTTCAAATGTATATTGATTCAGCATAGTTTTAGTACAATGTTTGAACAAGAAAATCTCACAAAACTCTCTAATGTGCTCTCTTGTCTTTCTGTGTTACAAATGTTGTTTAAATAGTTGAACACGTCTGCAACACTACGAATAACATATTGGGCCCAATGATAAGCCCAAGAAAGACCTAAACTCACGAAATACATGGTATTTCGTCCAGCACCTGCGAACAACTTAAGCCTACGAAAGATGGTTCTTCTTGGTTGCATGGATTTGCTTTTCATGCATGTTCTTCGTTGGCATCTTCACCGAAAAACCAAGGCCCACAAATCTTAGGCCCATTATATACTTCGGATGACCTTTGAGACATGCATGGCAAATTCATTTGATTTCATGGTTGCATGTATTTACTTAAAGGTCATGACATCATCATGGTGATGTCATGGTGATGAAGGTTCGCGGCTCTTCGTGCTTCATGTGTCAATCTCTGGGGTGCACGACGGAGGAATGTCGCGACGTCGGTCTTGAGCCGAACCGAACCGAGCCACATCCACACAAAACTGTATCAACATTAACCCCTCTCTGGTCTTCCAATCCCTCTCTAGAAAAGCCCGTCCTGAACGTTCTACCCATCATATGTCGGCCAAAAAATCCTATTTTCTTAATGTTTAGGTAAAGCCCCAGAGATGGCCCCTCCTCGTTGATGATGTCTAAGGCCCTAGAAACCTCAGTCGCGTTGCCGATAATCATCCCATCATCCAAGTACCAAGCTTGAAATGGGAGGTTACAACGGTCCTGCAATCGGAGAATGAGGGGGTGTAAGGCAAGGGAAAAGAGAAGGGGCCCTAAGGGATCTCCTTATTCCACTCCAGCAGTAGCCCCAATACATGCATTACCAACATACAACCGAGCAGGCTGGACGTAAAGGAATTGGACCCACCGATAGATTGACGGGCAACGCTGATGAAACTCTTTGAGGAAGGTTGTGCCGTCAACCGTGTTGAACGCATTGGAGAAGTCCACAGTAAGCAAGGCCAAGGAACCATATGCGTGAAGGCGTTGAGAAATCTGTTCGCACTATAAAGCACTACCTCTGCAGCATTTGGCATCCCCACCCCAAATTGAAAGTCTCCTAAGTAAGGGGGTCATGTTTTTCCCGACCTTCTTCATTACCAACTTGGAAACCAATCTTCTCTAGATGCCCCCCACAACAACAGGTCAAATTCCTTTATCGGGCTTCAATGAGGGGGTAAGGGGGTCGAGGCAACAAACTCAGCCAGCACCTTTGGGCAGGATCCTCCAAGCCATAATATGACAACTTCAGTAATGCTCGCTAGCAAACCCGGGGAAGTCATTAAGCCCTCGCCCCTAATAGCATCCAACATGTGTTGGGCCCGCATCCCATCTCTACCACAAGATGTCCCTTTAGGAAAGAATCGGATACATTTGAGTACACACTCCTCATCAACAACAAGAGTGGGTTGGGCGTGAGGGTTGAGAGGCAAGGACGGGGATATGTGGTAGGGCCAACACATAGTATTGAAAATATTCATCCATCTCTATGTATTTTATACGTACCAAATTTACCAATAGGGTCCATTTCGTTTTTCTTACATACAAGAGAGAAATGTTTACTCCATGAAAACAAAAAATTGGGATAATGTCAAGCAATTTAATCATTACTAACATACTTAAAAGTGTTTCTTGTGTAGAAATCATTTGAAACATCACTTGCGGGAAGTGTGTGACCATGGGGGATGTATGAATGAATTAATGATTATTTAGAGTTTGTTATTATAATAATGTACTTTTTATAACTATTGGATCAATAGTTTATAAAGCAACACATATAAGTTGCAACTTTAGAGTTTGTTATTAGAATAATGTAATTTTTATAACCTTTGGATCAATAGTTTATAAAGCAACACATACAAGTTGCAACAAGATTCATTGGTTTTATACATGTTATCTTTACTAGATGTTTTATAAGTTACCTTTTCAATATCCACTAATTTTTTTTTTCATTTGAACTAGTAATAAAATATTATTGTTAAGTAAACTCCATTAAAAAAAAAGTGGACATGCAACATAAAACAAAGGTCCGAAAACTAAATCATATCACATATCATTTTTGCGATCTATGCGAGTTACACAATTTACAACTCTCATGTTGATTATTAGATCTAACGAACGGGACCCCAAAAAGAGGGTTACCAAAAAGATGTCAAGATGATATGACCATTTATAATTATATCTTTCTAGCTAGCTTTACATGAAAAGAATATGAAATTCAAAAGTCTTTTATGTATGGAGCCCAAAGTTACAAAATTGCCGTGCATCTCTAAGTCATCAATACTCAATTGTTAGTACCATATGAATGATTCAAGTTGAAAAGTATCAACTAGTTTTCAGTTGTATGTCAATTAGTTTTAGTTTTGGTAGTACATCAATGTGGTATTAGTTGTGCATCATTGACATATATATTTATTAGGCATCAATGAAATATTGATTGTGAATCAATAAAATATTAGTCAATGCATAGTGCATCATTATTGTAATAGTTGTACATCACTAAGTAAATATTTGTATGTTACCGAGTCCATAGTTTTGCACCGTTGGATTGATATTTTTAGTGAGTCCATAGTATGCATCAATATGATCTATAAACTATGCATCATAGTTATGATTTGTGCATTGCAATTCTAATATGTGAATTAAAAACAATTTGGTTATGTATTACCTATGATCACAATTTTAATCTGTGCATTCATTTAGTTTAGTTATGCATCGATAATATGGATAATAACTGATTCACAAGCATAAAACTGTGAATCAAAGCTATAAATCTGGGTAAATAGATAAGGTGAATCAAAGCTATAAATCTGGGTTAGACGCACCATTTTTAATCAATAACCATGCTCAAAAAATATCTACTCGTGTGTCTTAAGAAACTTTGAGATTGTCAAGCATTTTGAATTACATATTTATGCTTTTAGAAAACAAATATATCTTTTGGAGGCATTACGCTATGTAGCACTTGGCTTTTATTTTTTCTTGTTATCCCACACTTCCCACATTGGCTTTCCACTCATCTTTGTGGTTAATGTAACAAATACTTTTTTATATAGAAAACGTAGATAAGATTTGCTGTGTCGATCTGATCTGATCTAATCAAATCTAAGTAGAGATTGATATGGTGGCAAATTAGTGTATTTAATAGGAAGTTAAAAAAACGCATGCAATGAAAAACGATGAAGAAATAAAATATGTACTTAAAGAGTTGAGGGGTTCCTTTCGTATAGATTGAATATATAATAGTTCTCATATTATTTTAATTTACATGTCTTTAACATACTTTAATTTTTCGTATAGATTGAATATATAATAGTTTTCACATTATTTTAATTTAAATATCTTTAACATACTTTAATTTTTAAAAGAACTAGGTTTATCACCGTCGCCGTGTTACGGCGAACTTCTTTTATTATTTAGTCTGTGTTTACATGTGTTTTGAAATCACTACGAGCGCGTTGCACACGTAACCGTTGACAAGATAAAAAGAAAATGTAGAAAAAACACTAAAAGATAACCGAAAGAGAATCAATAAATAAGTTGTATGGTAATGATGTTGTTCGTATGAAATCCGTTGTCAAAGATAAGCAAACAATACTGGGTACCGATACCGAATTTCCCGAACCGAAAGATATTAAGTACCAATTTGGTACCGACCTTTGGCGTTCCTGATACCGATTTTTACCTTCATATACCTGTACCGTAATCGATATTTTCGGTACCAGTATCGATTTGGTATCGGTTAGCACCAAGCTCATCCCTACCCTTGAAACTAAAAAAAGAAATCATTAAAAGTTAAAGAAAATCTACGACACCCGTGATCAAGGATGAGCAAATGGTACCGGGTAGCAGTACCGAAATTCCGGAACTAAAAGATTTTCAATATCAATTCGGTACCGACTTTTGACGTTTTCTATACCAGGCTGATACCAGTTTTTACCTTCTTGTACCGATACCAAACAGAACCATCCATGTATTTTATTATAATATCAAAAGTAATATTCATTAATAATAATAAGATAAAAGATTTTCAATATCAAATGGTACCGGGTAGCAGTACCGAAATTCCCGAACTAAAAGATTTTCAATATCAATTCGGTACCGACTTTTGACGTTTTCTATACCAGGCTGATACCAGTTTTTACCTTCTTGTACCGATACCAAACAGAACCATCCATGTATTTTATTATAATATCAAAAGTACTATTCATTAATAATAATAAGATAAAAGATTTTCAATATCAAATGGTACCGGGTAGCAGTACCGAAATTCCCGAACTAAAAGATTTTCAATATCAGTTCGGTACCGACTTTTGACGTTTTCTATACCAGACTGATACCAGGTTTTACCTTCTTGTACCGATACCAAACAGAACCATCCATGTATTTTATTATAATATCAAAAGTAATATTCATTAATAATAATAAGATAAAAGAAGAACTGTTCATTCAGTTCTTCTTTTATCATATATGAATTTCTACCACTAATCTAGAATACTTATATCATTTAATTTGATATATACAATTTTATACGATACTAGAATTAAGCCTCTGCGTTGCAGTGGGTGTCGTAAAATTGTGTCAAGTAGTACCAATGTTATACCACTGCCAGCGACCACCAATACCTGAAAAACTCGTAAAAACAAAATAAATAAAAACGAAAAAAACAACGTCGCGCGAAAAGCAGACGTAAAATCTTTGAATCACGCACGCTCATGGCAGAGAAATTAAACCGAGACGTAAAACACACAAAAAATAACTAAGTCAATCCAGGACTCGCGCGTTGCGACGAACTTGTCAAACGGAGAAAAATAGATGTGTTGTGACGGGCCAGTCAAACCGGAAAAAACATACGAAAAAATGTTGAACCTCACACGTACGTTGCGGTGTGTTAACTCACAAAATTTTGAACAAAAATAAAAACTTAGGAAAGATGAAATCTATGATGGACCAAAATTGAAAATAAAAAATAGTTGTGGTTAAATTGCAAAGATGAAAAGCTTTAGGTTAAAAGTAAAAATAAAAAGAGTCTAAACTGCAAAAGAAGAAACGTTTTGGGTTAGAAATGAAAAAAAAAACGAAAAAGAAAAAACCTATAATGAGATGAGGTACAACACCATAAATTACAAAAAAGTTAAAAAATTTATTTTTGTAAAATTTGAATAAACTATTATATATTAATAGAGTAAACTCTTGTTAATGCTTAAATATTTATTTATTATCTGCATAATACACGATATGGTTTCAATTTATTTTTTGTCCATTGATTAGTTTAATATTTTTGAATTAATTCTTTTCATATTGGTTTAAGAGATATTAATAATTTATCATATTAGTTTAAGATAGGGCTGTAAACGAACCGAACGTTCAGCGAACAGTTCGTGAACCGTTCGACGGGAAGTTCGTTTATGTCCGTTCGTTTAATAAACGAACGAACATGAACAAGAAATTTCGTTCGATTAGTTAAATGAACGAACATGAACAGAGATCTCGTTCGTTCGATTGTGTTCGTGAACGTTCGGTAAGATGTTCGTGAACATTCGTTCATTTGCGTTTGTTTATGTTCGTATGTTTGTGTTTTAATTGAATATATTTGTACTTTCATATATTTTATCTATAATTTTTATATAACTATTAAACTAGGAAACCCTATTTCACCTTGTTTATGCATCATTTCTCTTTCATTTCTCATTATTTACATCGACGAATACGGTCGACCTCCGTTCCACAATAAGGGATTCAAGTTCCAATGCTACTCTCTGAGCCATCTACCTTTATCCTTCATCGTGTTCGCCAAATTTATTTGTGTTCGTTTGTGTTCGTGAACCGTTCGCGAACACGCTCATTTCCTTAATGAACGAACATGAACATAAAATCTCGTTCGGTAAGTGTTCATGAGCCGTTCGTGAACACATTTATTTCCTTAACGAACGAACATGAACAAGGCGTTGTTCGTGTTCGTTCGGTTCGTTTACAGCCCTACTTTAAGAGATATTAATAATTTATTAGATATTAGATTTAGATATTAATAATATTATTAAAAGATTGAAGGAGAAAATACCATGTGCCATTAATTAAAGTTATTTATTAATCTTAAGTAAAGTTAACGATAAAGATAAGTGATATTTATATATTAGTTATTAATACTAGAAAAAAATATTAAATAAAATTTATAAAATTGAAGAAAAAAAATGACATGTGACATTATTTGTAGTCTTTTATTATAAGTTAGATTTTGAGCATAGTTTTATGCAAAATTGATTTATAACGGTACGTATAACCCTTTTGCATCAATTACAAGGTTGTCAAGGGTAAGGTTTTTGTTTTGGTCAAAAATCAATCAATGAAAATGCAACCAAACTTTCTGTAGTGAGGTATGATGCTTGAATTGAAAAATAACAATAAGGATCACTCAGAAATGAAATGCACAAGTGACACAAACATTTATACGAGGAAAAAGCCCTTGATCAATGAATGATCTCCGGCATAAAAAAACTCGGGTGATGGAAACTACCGATCACCAACTCAAATTAAACAATAAACGTGTTACAACTTCGGATGATAGCGAGCTAAATACAAGGATCACTATAGTGTATTGTGCAAAAAATGTGTGAAATTGCTAAGTAAATTGCCGAGAGCTGGCGAGAGCAGTTGTACGAGTGTGTGTGTAGCCAAAAAAATAGCCAAGTGTTTTCTAATTAGCTCGCTACCCCTTTAAAATAGAAAAATAACTACACTAACTAACATTCCGCAAATCATGCAAGTCCTCCACGACTCCATAACGTCCACTTCCAGCCAAGCAGGTGCGGAATAATCATGGAATATTCTCCAGGAACGTTGCCAAGACCAAGTCCAAGCTGGTACTGCTGCAAAATAATACCATATTCAAAGTAGACAATCATTAGTATAAGGATCCTGAGAACATTCTTAATTGGAAAATTAGTTTTAACAATAATAGCATGAGTTTCAAAATAATGTCTCAATTTAGTAGATGCCATGATTAAAGCTAGGATAAGTTTTTCCAAATGAGAATACCTGGACTCGGCATCTAGCAAACTCTTACTTACATAGTAAACAGGATATTGTGTACCTTCGTGATCCTTAACAAGGACGGCACTTACTGCTTTTGAGGATACCGCAAGATATCATAGAACTCTTTACATTTCTCTGAGGATTTGGGTATGAATCTATTTAAAGCTGCAATCCTGCCTGTTAGCCTCTGGACATCCTTAGCATTAGCAGGGGATTTGATGTTTATTATAGCTTTGATTTGCTCTGGACTAGCTTCAATGCCCCTCTTTGTCACCATATACCCTAAGAATTTACCTGCTTTAACACCAAAGTGACACTTTGAAGGGTTAAGTTTCATATTATATTTGTCAAGGATATTGAATGCTTCCTCCAAGTCTCTCAGGTGATCCTCAGCCTTTTTGGATGTTACCACCATGTCGTCTATATAAACTTCCATAGAGTGTCCAATCTGATCCTTGAACATCATATTCACTAGCCTTTGATAAGTTGCACTTGCAGTTATTAGTCCAAACGGCATAGCAATATAACAGTATATACCAGTTGGAGTCATAAAGGCTGTATCCTCTTGATCAGATGGTTCCATCTGAATTTGTTGAAATCCAGATGAAGCATCCATAAAAGTTAACAGTTCATGACCCGCGGTTGCATCCACCATGGAGTCAATGTGGGGTAATGGGAAAGGATCCTTGGGACATGCCTTATTTAAATCAGTGAAATCGACACATACCCTCCACTTTCCGTTTTTCTTTTGAACAACAACCACATTGGCCAACCATCTTGGATACTTAACCTCTCTAATCATACCTGCTCGGAGTAATTTTTCTACCTCCTCCTGGATAATGGCATTTCTCTCTGGTGCAAACTTCCTCCTCTTTTGATGGATTGATTTGAATGACCTGTCAATACCAAGTTTGTGAGTGATTATATCTTTAGATATACCTGTCATGTCTTCGTGTTTCCATGCAAAGTTAGTTTTCCTCCTTTTGAGGAAGGATACTAGGTCTTCTTTCATTTCGCCAAGGATCCCTGATCCTATGTAAACTTTAGATTCGGGATCATCAGGATCCATAAGGATTTCTACTACATCCTGCTCTCTTGCCTCCAAGACATCTCTCGGAGGTTGCTTTGATTGCTATTGCTCCCTTGACTTTGAGGCTGGTTTCATTGATGAAGTGTAGCAGTTCTTAGCCTCCTGCTGATCACTATCAATTTTCACTATCCCCCATGGGCTAGGAAGCTTCACACATTGATGATAAGTGGATGGGACTGCCTTCATGTCATGTATCCAAGGACTGCCAAGGATAACATTACAACAAGATAAACAATCAATAACACAAAATTTTTGGTAAAAATGCAGCCCTTCGATATAAATTGGGAGTTTAATGTCCCCCAGAGTATTTTTAGTCTCGCCACTGAATCCCACAAGCACAGAAGATCTTGGTATGATATCGGATTCGGGAATATTCATCTTCTTAAGAACATCAAGCTGGATGATATTCACAGAGCTTCCTCCGTCTATAAGGATCCTGCGAATAAAATGGTTAGAAATAAAAAGAGTAATAACCAAACCATCGTGATGAGGATCCTGAATGTCAACACGATCATCCTCATCAAAAGTTATGATTTTTCCTTCGGAGACACTGGATGTTCGAATGGGTCTATCCCCATTATCCATCTTGGTTTCCTTTGCATGTCTTTTGGCTGCTGAAAAGGATGTTCCACAAATGTCTAATCCTCCAGATATGAAGTTTATAACTTGTGCATCTGCTGGAGGGGCTGGAGCTTTCTCTGGGATCCTTTCAGGATCCTGAGTTCTTGATTTCTTTCTCCCCAATAATTCTTTCAAGTGCCCCTTGCTTAACAAGTATCCAATTTCTTTTCTCAATGCGATGCATTCTTCTGTGAGATGCCCAAAATCTTCGTGGTATGCACACCACTTTGACTTATCTTTAGTTGCAGCTGGTTTGTCATTTTTTCTCGGCCACCTAGCTTTGTCACCTAGATTTTGCATCGCAAGGATTAGCTCATTGTTATCAACAGAAAAACAATATTCAGAAATTGGAGGATAATCCTCATCATCCTCTTCCTGTTCTACATCATGCACATTCTGGTTATCAGACTTGTTATAGGATCTGGACTTGTTGTTCTTGAATGAGGATCCTTGCTTTTCTTGCTTTGAGGATCCTGCTAACCTCTCCTGGATCCTCTTGTCATCCTCAAGCCGGATGAACCTAAGTGCCCGGGTTCTTACCTCATCTAGGTTCCTGCATGGTGTCATAACAAGATCATCATAGAATAATGAATCCCTAAGCAATCCCATTTTAAAAGCTTCAACAGCCGTTGCTATATCTAGGTTAGGGATATCTAAGGATTCTTTACTAAACTTAGTGATATAATCTCTTAATGATTCATTATTGTTAGGACTGGATTTTTATGACTTATGATCCTTACATGTGATCCTAACCAGTGATCCTAACCAGTGATCCTTGTTTCTTTGGCAGATAGTGATCCTCAGAAGAGTTCCAGGATCAGGATCACGGAGTATCCTAGGGATCCTCATACTAACGGTTGTTCTCTTTGGATTTAATGTTGTCTTGCAGGAATTTCGAGTAGGATCCGCTCTTCACAACGTAAACAAGGAACCTGTCACGCTACTTTGGCATGTGCATAATCAAAGATGGACGTTGTGGACGATATGGAAACTCAGGATAATTTAAGGGCGATAATTTAGGCTAGATTTACTTCTATTCCTAAAGGGGTAACGAGCTAATAGTTAGGTTATTTACCTAAAATACGAACATTTACACTTGTATAAGTAGCACTCTTCCACATTTAGAAGACACAACACACTTCCCACACACTTTGACACACGATACTATAGTGATCCTTGTACTTAGCTCGTTACCATCCGAAATTGTAACCTTTATTTGTTATATTGAAGTTTGGTGATCGGTAGTTTCCATCACCCGAGGTTTTTTATGTCGGAGATCATTCATTGATCAAGGGCTTTTTCCTCGTATAAATCCTTGTGTCAATTGTGCATTTTACATTTAAGTGATCCTTCACTTTGTTCAACAAACCAAGCATCATTCCCCGTTTTCATAAGAGTTTGGTTGCATTATCCTTGTGTGATTTTTGACCAAAACAGTTTGGCGCCCATCGTGGGGCAATTGGTGCTTCATTCATAAGAAAGCTTTTCTGTTGGTGATCATTCCGGAAGTGTTGCATGGCTTCATCATTGAAGAATACTTCCACAGCGGTGTCTGCAGTCAATTCATCTAATGGCATTCCACCTTTGCCTCCACCACCAGCTAGATCTCAAAAAAATGCTGAGAAGAGACCAACTCCTATCTCCTCTAAACCATCATCTTCTGCTCTAACTTTTTCTATTCCCAGTACTAGTGATATATTTACTTTGATTTTGCAGATGAGGGATCGTATGCAGCAGCAGGATGAAACTAATGACAGGATCCTCAAGGAAATCAGAGATCTCAAAAAGCAAAAGAAAACGGCAGAGGATCATTCCCCTCTGATGCCCAAATCTTTGAATTTTGATACTCCGATGATTACTTCTCAGCCATCAGAGGTCCCAGACGTTCAACACATGTGTGGATCAAAAGGATTGCACCTCGGCTCAGCAATAATGACTCAGGCATCAGGCTCATATTTCCAGCCGGCAGGACCCTATCCTCAGCATATGGGATCCTTCGTGAATTCAGGAGCCTACCCGGGAGCACAGCAACTTCAAGGATCCTCCTTTGTTCCAGGATCATCCCAGGTTCAAGGATCCTCCTTTGTTCCAGGATCATCCCAGATTCAAGGATCCTCTTTCATTTAAGGATCATCTCAGATACCGGGATCCTTCCAAATGCCAGGATCCTTAAAGAGTTTGCAAACAGGAAGTCTAGATGTCCATCAAGGAGATTTTATTCCAATGCAGACCATTGCTTCCACTAGTCCCTCCATCATCCCGGAATCCCAACAATATGGATTCACATCCAATGTTCCTAACTTGAACCCGATGGGAGGTAACACTTTTAATAATTCTTATACCACTAACCATGGATTCGTGCAGGATACAGGTATCAATCATGCTATGGCCAGAGAACTACAAAAACTGAAGGATATGATATCAAGTGTTCCAGGGGTAGTCAAACCTATCCCGGAGATTGCAGATGGAAGCCATAAGGTATCTCGTTTTGCACCACCGATTTGTGATGCTGAGATACCCAAAAGGTTCCATATCCCTACTATGAAGCTGTATGATGGTACAACGGATCCTGAGGAACACATAGCACAATACAGGGAGAGGATGGAGATCAATCCAATTCCAGAAAAATTAAAGGAAGCATGCCTATGCAAAGGATTTGGATCCACTCTTACTGGATCAGCTCTTAAATGGCTGCTAAGTCTTCCCCCTTACTCTATTACTTCATTTGCTAATTTAGTTAATTTATTCAATAATCAATTCTCTTGTAGTAGAAAATTTGAAAGATTGACTAGTGATTTATATAGGGTAACTCAGGGTCATAATTAATCATTAAGGGACTATATAACCAAATTCAGTAAAGAATCCTTGGACATTCCCAACTTGGATATGGCCACAGCTGTTGAGGCCTTCAAAATGGGATTGCTTAGGGGTTCATTGTTCTATGATGATCTTGTTATGACAGCATGCAGGAACCTAGATGAAGTAAGAACTCGTGCACTCAGGTTCATCCGGCTAGAAGATGACAAAAGGATCCAGGAAAGACAAGTAGGATCCTCAAAACAAGAAAAGCAAGGATCCTCTTTCAAAAGCAACAGATTCAAATCTTACAATAGGAATGACAACCAGAACGTGCATGTCGTTGACCAAGAAGAGGATGATGAGGATTATCCTCCGATTTCTGAATATTGTTTTTCCGTTGATAATCATGAACTAATCCTTGCAATGCAGAATCCAGGAGAAAAAGCCAGATGGCCCAGAAAAAACGACAAACCAACTTGAACTAAAGACAAATCAAAGTGGTGTGCATACCACGAGGATTTTGGGCATTTAACCGAAGAATGCATCGCGTTAAGAAAGGAAATTGGATATCTGCTAAGCAAGGGGCATCTAAAAGAGTTGTTGGGAAGAAAAAAGCAAAGGACTCAGGATCCTGAGAGGATCCCTGAGAAAGCTCCAGCCCCTCCAGCAGATGCACAAGTAATCAACTTTATTTCTGGAGGATCAGACATATGTGGTACATCCTTCTCGGCAGCTAAAAGGCATGCAAAGGAAGCTAAAATGGATAACGGAGAAAGACCTATTCGAACATCAAGTGTCTCAGAAGGAAAAGTTATAACCTTCGATGAGGATGATAGAATTAACATCAAGGATCCTCATCATGATAGTCTAGTCATCACTCTCTTTATCTCCAACCATTTTGTGCGCAGGATCCTTATCGACGGAGGAAGCTCAGTAAACATTATCAAGCTTGATGTTCTGAAGAAGATGGGTATCCCTGAATCAGATATCACACCAAGATCCTCCGTACTTGTGGGATTCGGTGGCGAAACTAAGAAAACCCTGGGGGACATCAAACTCCCAATCTATGTGGAAGGATTACATAATTATCAAAAATTTTGTGTTATTGACTGTTTGTCTTGTTGTAATGTTATCCTTGGCAGGCCCTGGATACATGATATGAAAGCAGTCCCATCCACCTACCATCAATGTGTGAAGCTCCCTAGCCCATGGGGAATAATCAAGATCGACAGTGATCAGCAGGAGGCTAAGGATTGTTATACCTCATCAATGAAACCAGCCTCGAAGCCAAGGGAGCAATAGCAATTACAGTATCCTCCAAGGAATGTCTTGGAGGCGAGAGAACAGGATGTGGACGAAATCCTTTTGGATCCTAATGATCCTGAATCAAAAATCTATATCGGATCAGGGATCCTTGGCAAGATGAAAGAAGACATAATATCCTTCCTCAAAAGAAGAAAATCTACCTTTGCATGGAAACATGAAGATATGACAGGTATATCTAAGAATATTATCACTCATAAACTTGGCATTGACAGGTCAATCAAACCAATCCATCAAAAAAGAAGGAAGTTTGCACCGGAAAGAAATGCCATTATCCAGGAAGAAGTAGAAAGACTACTTCGAGCAGGTATGATCAGAGAGGTAAAATATCCAAAATGGCTAGCCAATGTGGTTGTTGTTCAAAAGAAAAAGGGAAAGTGGAGGGTATGTGTCGATTTCACTGATTTAAATAAGGCATGTCCCAAGGATCCTTTCCCATTACCCCACATTGACTCCATGGTGGATGCAACGGCGGGGCATGAACTGTTAACCTTTATGGATGCATCATCTGGATTCCAACAAATTCAGATGGAGCCATCTGACCAAGAGGATACAGCTTTTATGACCCCAACCGGTTTATATTGTTATATTGCTATGCCTTTTGGATTAAGAAATGCAGGTGCAACATATCAAAGGCTGGTGAATATGATGTTCAAAGATCAAATTGGACAAACTATGGAAGTATACATAGACGATATGGTTGTAAAATCAAAGAAGGCTGAGGATCACCTAAGGGACTTGGAGGAAGCATTTGATATCCTTGATAATTATAACATGAAGCTTAATCCTTCAAAATGTCACTTCGGTGTTAAGGCAGGCAAATTCTTAGGATATATGGTAACTCAGAGGGGCATTGAAGCAAGCCCGGAACAAATCAAAGCATTGGTGAATATCAAATCCCCTGCCAACGCTAAGGATGTGCAAAGGCTAACAGGCAGGATAGCAGCTCTAAACAGATTCATATCCAAATCCTCAGAAAAGTGTAAAGAATTCTATGATATCCTAAGAAAGAACAAGAAATTTGAATGGACTGAAAAGCATGAGAATGCTTTACAAGTCCTAAAAGAATACATGTCCTCAGCCCCAGCATTGATGAAGCCAGAAAAAGGAGATGTGTTATCCTTATACCTTGCGGTATCCTCAAAAGCAGTAAGTGCAGTCCTTATTAAGGATCATGAAGGTACACAATATCATGTCTATTATGTAAGTAAGAGTTTACTTGATGCTGAATCCAGGTATTCACACCTTGAAAAACTTATCCTTGCACTAATTATGGCATCCACTAAACTAAGACATTATTTTGAAACCCATGTTATTGTTGTTAGAACTAATTTCCCAATTAAGAATGTCCTCAGGAAACCAGAGATGTCTGGAAGAATGGCTAAGTGGGCAGTAAAGCTTAGTTCCCATGATATAAGATATGAGCCCAGAACAGCCATTAAATCTCAAGCACTAGCAGATTTTGTGGCTGATTTCAGTAGTGATCTACAAAAGGAAGCAGAATTGGAGGTCCAGCAGCTGGATGAGACCAAGGATCCTTGGATACTACATACTGACGGATCCTCAAATGTCAAAGGCACGGGGCTTGGTATACTACTAAAATCGCCACAGGGGGACATAATACCCCATTCCATAGCTTG
This sequence comes from Helianthus annuus, assembly GCF_002127325.2. NCBI lineage: Eukaryota > Viridiplantae > Streptophyta > Magnoliopsida > Asterales > Asteraceae > Helianthus > Helianthus annuus. The sequence goes on along the minus strand of NC_035449.2, from coordinate 52,989,165 downwards.
TGAGTTCCAAGCCACTAATAATGAGGCTGAATATGAAGCCTTAATCGTTGGCTTACAAATTGCTAAGCATATGGGGATCAGGTATCTTGAGGTATACGTAGATTCATTGTTAATCACTAATCACTTTAATGGATCCTATGCTGTGAAAGGTGAAAAGCTAACCAAATATTTAGAGATAGTCAGAGAATTGGCACTCTCCTTTGTTTCCTTCAGTTTGACACAGGTACCAAGGGAAGAAAATACAGAAGCTGATGCATTGGCCAATCTAGGATCATCTTTGAAGATCCCAGAGGATATAAGTGTTAGGGCTGGATTTTTATAACACGTGATCCTTACTTGTGATCCTAACCAGTGATCCTTGTTTCTTTGGCAGATAGTGATCCTCAGCAGAGTTCCAGGATCAGGATCACGGACCATCATAGGGATCCTCATGCTAACAGTTGTTTTCATTGAATTTAATGTTATCTTGCAGGAATGTCTAGCAGGATCCGCTCTTAGCATCGCAAACAAGGGACGCGTCTTCACAACTTTGGCATATGCTTAATCAGAGATGAACGTTGTAGAGGATATGGAAACTCAGCATGATTTAAGGGCGATAATTTAGGCTAGATTTACTTTTATTTCTAAAGGGGTAATGAGCTGATTGTTAGTCTATTTACCTAAAATAGGTCACTCACACTTGTATATATAACACTCTTCCCCATTCGGAAGACACACAACACATTTCTCACACGCTTAGACACTCGATACTATAATGATCCTTATACTCAGCTCATTATCATCCGAAGTTGTAACCATTTTTTGTTATATTGAAGTTTGGTGATCGGTAGTTGCCATCACCCGAGGTTTTTTATGCCGGAGATCATACATTGATCAAGGGCTTTTTCCTCGTATAAATCCTTGTGTCACTTGCATATTTCTTACCAAAGTGATCCTTTACTTTTTCAACAAACCAAGCATCATTCCCCGTTTACTTAGAGTTTGGTTGCATTATCCTTGTGTGATTTTTGACCAAAACAGTTTGGCGCCCACCGTGGGGCAATTGGTGCTTCATTCATAAGAAAACTTTCTGTTCGAAATTATTTCAAAGAGTTACATGGCTTCATCATTGAAGAATACATCCACAGCGATGTCGGCAGTCAATTCATCCACTGGCATTCCACCTTTGCCTCCACCACCAGCTGGATCTCAGAAAAATGCTGAGAAGAGACCAACTTCTATCTCCTCTAAACCATCATCTTCTGCTCTAACTTCTTCTGTTCCCAGTACTAGTGATATATTTACTTTGATTTTGCAGATGAGGGATCGTATGCAGCAGCAGGATGAAACTAATGACAGGATCCTCAGAGAAATCGGAGATCTCAAAAGGCAAAAGAAAACGGCAGAGGATCATTCCCCACTAATGCCCAAATCTTTGAATTTTGATACTCCAATGATTACTTCTCAGCCATCAGAGGTCCCAGACATTCAATATATGGGTGTATCAAGAGGAGTGCATTTCGGCCCAGCAACAATGACTCAGGCATCAGGATCATATTTCCAACCGGCGGGATCTTACGCCCAGCATTTGGGATCCTTCATGAGCTTAGGATCCTCCTTTGTTCCAGGATCATCCCAGGTTCAAGGATCCTCCTACGTTCCAGGATCATCCCAGGTTCAAGGATCCTCCTTTGTTCCAGGATCATCCCAGGTTCAAGGATCCTCCTTCGTTCCAGGAGCATCCCAGGTTCAAGGATCCTCCTTCGTCCCAGGATAATCCCAGATTCAAGAATCCCTACAGATACCAGGATCCTTGAAGAATTTGCAAACAGGAAGCCTAGATGTCCATCAAGGAGATTTTATTCCAATGCAGACCATTGCTTCCACTGGTCCATCCATTATCCCAGAATCCCAGCAATATGGATTCACACCCAATGTTCCTAACTTGAACCCGATGGGTGGTAACACCTGAAATAATTATCTTACCACTAACCATGGATTCGTGCAGGATACAGGTATCAATCATGCTATGGCCAGGGAGTTGCAGAAGCTAAAGGATATGATCTCAAGGGTTCCACGGGTAGTCAAGCCTATCCCGGAGATTGCAGATGGAAGCCATAAGGTATCTCGTTTTGCACCACCAATTTGTGATGCAGAGGTACCCAAAAGGTTCCATATCCCTACTATGAAGCTGTATGATGGTACAACGGATCCTGAGGAGCACATAGCACAATACAGGGAGAGGATGGAGATCAATCCAATCCTAGAAAAGTTAAAGGAAGCATGCCTATGTAAAGGATTTGGATCCACTCTTACTGGATCAGCTCTTAAATGGCTGCTAAGTCTTCCCCCTTACTCTATCACTTCATTTGCTAATTTAGTTAATTTGTTCAATAATCAATTCTCTTGTAGTAGAAAATTTGAAAGATTAACTAGTGATTTATATAGGGTAACTCAAAGTCATAATGAATCGTTAAGGGATTATATAACTAAATTCAGTAAAGAATCCTTGGACATTCCCAACTTGGATATGGCCACGGCTGTTGAGGCCTTCAAAATGGGACTTCTTAAGGATTTATTGTTCTATGATGATCTTGTTATGACACCGTGCAGGAACCTAGATGAAGTAAGAACTCGGGCACTCAGGTTCATCCGGCTAGAGGATGACAAGAGGATCCAGGAGAGACAAGTAGGATCCTCAAAACAGGAGAAGCAAGGATCCTCCTTCAAGAGCAATAAATTCAAATCCTACCATAGAAATGACAACCAGAACGTGCATGCTGTTGACCAAGAAGAGGATGATGAGGATTATCCTCCGATTTCTGAATATTGTTTTTCTGTTGACAATCATGAACTAATCCTTGCAATGCAGAATCTAGGAGAAAAAGCCAGGTGGCCCAGAAAGAATGATAAACCATCCGGGACTAAAGACAAGTCAAAGTGGTGTGCATACCACGAGGATTTCGGGCATCTAACCGAGGAGTGCATCGCATTAAGAAAGGAAATTGGATATCTGCTAAGCAAGGGACATTTGAAAGAATTGTTGGGAAGGAAAAAGCAAAAGACTCAGGATCCTGAAAGGATCCCTGAAAAAGCTCCAGCCCCTCCGGCAAACGCACAAGTGATCAACTTTATTTCCGGAGGATCAGACATCTGTGGTACATCCTTCTCAGCGGCTAAAAGGCATGCAAAGGAAGCCAAAATGGATAATGGAGAAAGACCTATTCGAACATCAAGTGTCTCGGAAGGAAAAACGATAACGTTTGATGAGGATGATCGCATTAACATCCAGGATCCTCATCATGATAGTTTAGTTATTACTCTCTTTATCTCTAACCATTTTGTCCGCAGGATCCTTATCGACGGAGGAAGCTCAGTAAACATTATCCAGCTTGATGTTCTAAAGAAGACGGGTATCCCGGAATCAGACATCACACCAAGATCCTCCGTGCTTGTGGGATTCAGTGGAGAAACTAAGAAAACCCTGGGGGACATTAAACTCCCAATCTACGTGGAAGGATTACATAATTATCAAAAATTTTGTGTCATTGACTGTTTATCTTGTTGTAATGTTATCCTTGGCAGGCCCTGGATACATGATATGAAAGCAGTCCCATCCACCTACCATCAATGTGTGAAACTCCCTAGCCCATGGGGGATAATCAAGATCGACAGTGACCAGCAAGAGGCTAAGGATTGTTATACCTCATCCATGAAACCAACCTCGAAGCCAAGGGAGCAATAGCAATTACAGTATCCTCCAAGGAGTGTCTTGGAGGCAAGGGAACAGGATGTGGATGAAATCCTTTTGGATCCTAGTGATCCTGAATCAAAAATCTATATCGGATCAGGGATCCTTGGCAAGTTGAAAGAAGACATAATATCCTTCCTCAAAAGAAGAAAATCTACCTTTACATGGAAACATGAAGATATGACAGGTATATTTAAGGATATCATCACTCATAAACTTGGCATTGACAGGTCGATCAAACCAATCCATCAAAAAAGGAGGAAGTTTGCACCAGAAAGGAATGCCATTATCCAGGAAGAAGTAGAGAGACTACTTCGAGCAGGTATGATCAGAGAGGTAAAATATCCAAAATGGTTAGCCAATGTGGTTGTTGTCCAAAAGAAAAACGGAAAGTGGAGGGTATGTGTCGATTTCACTGATCTGAATAAGGCATGTCCCAAGGATCCTTTCCCATTACCCCACATTGACTCCATGGTGGATGCAACGGCGGGGCATGAACTGTTAACCTTTATGGATGCATCATCTGGATTCCAACAAATTCAGATGGAGCCATCTGACCAAGAGGATACGGCTTTTATGACCCCAACCGGTTTATATTGCTATATTGCCATGCCTTTTGGACTAAGAAATGCAGGTGCAACATATCAAAGGCTGGTGAATATGATGTTCAAAGACCAAATTGGACAAACTATGGAAGTGTACATAGATGATATGGTAGTAAAGTCAAAGAAAGCTGAGGATCACCTAAGGGACTTGGAGGAAGCATTTGATATCCTTGATAATTATAACATGAAGCTTAATCCTTCGAAATGTCACTTTGGTGTTAAAGCAGGTAAATTTCTAGGATATATGGTAACTCAGAGGGGCATTGAAGCAAGCCCGGAACAAATTAAAGCATTGGTGAATATCAAATCCCCTGCCAATGCTAAGGATGTGCAAAGGCTAACAGGCAGGATAGCAGCTCTAAACAGGTTCATATCAAAATCCTCAGAAAGATGTAAAGAATTTTATGATATCCTAAGGAAAAACAAGAAATTTGAATGGACTGAAAAGCATGAGAATGCTTTACAAGCCCTTAAAGAATATATGTCCTCAGCACCAGCATTAATGAAACCCGGAAAAGGAGATGTGTTATCCTTATACCTGGCGGTATCCTCAACCGCTGTAAGTGCAGTCCTTGTTAAGGATCACGAAGGTACACAACATCCTATCTACTATGTAAGTAAGAGCTTACTTGATGCCGAATCCAGGTACTCACACCTTGAAAAACTTATTCTTGCATTAATTATGGCATCAACTAAGTTAAGACATTATTTTGAAACCCATACTATTGTTGTTAGAACTAATTTTCCAATCAAGAATGTCCTCAAAAAACCAGAGATGTCCGAAAGGATGGCTAAGTGGCCAGTAAAGCTTAGTGCCCATGATATAAGATATGAGCCTAGAACAGCCATTAAATCCCAAGCACTAGCAGACTTTGTGGCTGATTTCAGTAGTGATCTACAAAAGGAAGCAGAATTGGAGGTCCAGCAGCTAGATGAAACCAAGGATCCTTGGATACTACACACTGATGGATCCTCAAATATCAAAGGCACAGGACTCGGCATACTACTAAAATCGCCACAGGGGGACATAATACCCCACTCCATAGCCTGTGAGTTCAAAGCAACCAACAATGAGGCTGAATATGAAGCCTTAATTGCTGGTTTACAAATTGCTAAGGATATGGGGGTCAGATACTTTAAAGTATACGTAGACTCATTACTAATCACTAATCACTTTAATGGATCCTATGCTGTTAAAGGAGAAAAACTAACCAAATACTTAGAGATAGTCAAAGAATTGGCACTCTCTTTTGTTTCTTTCAGTTTAACACAGGTACCAAGGGAGGAAAATACAGAAGCTGATGCATTGGCCAATCTAGGATCATCCTTGAAGATCCCAGAAGATATAAGTATCCCCATCATCCATATCCTGGCTCCTGCTATTGAAAATCAGGTGGCCATGGAAATAGAAGAGGATACTGCAATGATCCCTAGTGAAGAAACTCAATCATATTCAGGATCATGGATCTCGCCAATCATGAGATACTTACAACACGGGGAGATTCCTATGGGAGAAAATCCTAGGGCTTTCAGGATTAAGGTATCTCAATTCACAATCTTAAATAATGTATTATATAAGCAATCTCTTGCAGGACCATATTTAAGATGTATCGAGGATCCTGAAATTCAAGAAGTGTTGAGAGACTTCCATGAAGGAGATTGTGGAAACCACACTGGGGGCAGGGCATTGTTCTCAAGGATCCTTAGAACAGGATACTACTGGCCAACTATGAAAAGGGATGCTGTAGAATATGCTAAGAAGTGTGATCCTTGTCAAAGACACAGCAATATCCTTCATCAGCCAGGTGAATTTCTACATCCTATACCATCCTCTTGGCCATTCATGAGATGGGGGATGGATATAGTTGGCAAGCTCCCTAAAGCACCTGGTGGAAAAGTATTTATGCTTGCCATGACCGACTACTTCTCCAAGTGGATAGAAGCTGAAGCTTTTGCTCAAGTCAGAGAAAAGGAAGTTATATCCTTTATTAAGAGAAACATTATAACCAGATTTGGCATTCCCTCTGAAATTGTATGTGATAATGGTTCCCAATTCATTGGGAGCAGAACCACTAACTTTTGTGACAGTTGGGGAATTAAGATGATAACATCAACACCAGTCCATCCACAAGCCAATGGTCAAGCAGAATCATCCAACAAGATCATCATCAACAACCTGAAGAAGAAATTAGGATCCAAGAAGGGGAAATGGGCAGAGGAATTGCCTTATGTGCTGTGGGCTGATAGGACAACTCCCAAGAATGCCACTGGTCAAACACCCTTCTCCTTAGTATTTGGGGCAGAGGCAGTGATCCCAACAGAAATGGTGATTCCAACTACTAGAACAAGTACTCGTGATCCGGAAGAGAATGCTGCAAACCTAGCTCAAGACTTGGATACTATTGAGGAAATCAGGGATCTGGCTAGAATAAGGATGGCAAGCTACCAACAAAGAATGGCTGGTGCCTACAACAAAAATGTCAGGATAAGGAAGTTCCAAGTCGGGGATATGGTGTTGAGAAAAGCATTCCAAAATACCATCAATCCTGCTGACGGAAAATTGGCACCAAAGTGGGAAGGCCCTTACTTGATTGAAGCCGAAGCAGGAAAGGGGGCATACAGATTGCTAACCATGGAAGGAAATTTGTTACCAAGAGCCTGGAATGCTATTCACTTAAAGAAGTATTTCATGTGAACAGGATCTTTCAAGCATATGATCCTTACATTGGAAGCATCCTCGAAGGATCCCGGCGACATCAGTGATCCTTACTCTGGTAAAGTCCTTATCTCAAAACTTTTCCGTTTTCTTATTTTTACCTAAGGATAAGGATCACGTATCCTTCATCCTTCTCTCACGAGAATTTGAGTTCTGATAGTCCAGGTATCCTCAGCATATTTTCGATAGTCTTCAAAAGCATCTCAGATCCTTGGGTTCAACCCCAGTTATCCTTGGGCTTGTCCCCAGTTATCCTTGGGCTTGTCCCCAGTTTTCGCCTGTAGCGCACGATGATCCTGGTATAGTTCACGTCTTTGGGACCAGTACCCACTTTAGGGGCTGACAACCTCATCGTACTGGCTATATCTAGGATCCTACGTATAATGGTAGACGTACCATACATCCGTTCCTAAGGTTTCTAACGTTTTCACGTTAGCTAAGGTTTTGACATTTTCATGTCACCAAGTTTGGATAGTCGCCAGTAAGGGCCATACTCCAGTTTACATACGATCCTTGGGCTTGTCCCCAGTTATCCTTCGGGCTTGTCCCCAGTTATCCTTTGGGCTTGTCCCCAATGATCCTTTGGGATCATCCCCAGTTATCCTTTGGGCTTGTCCCCAGTTACTAACTTATCTTTTATATTGGCTTAGTCCCAAGTTATGTCCTATTTTCAGGTTTTCGAAGACTAAACTTTTAAGGATCCTTAATCCTTGTTATCCTATTTCACTTACGATTAACCTGATCAAAGGATAGGATCCTAACTTGGATTCTCAGGTATGATCCGTGACTATACTCATTATTCTGAACAACCCTTACACTTTGACAACTAAGCCTATGATCCTTGAAATAGACTACCTTGATAATTTTCGAATACAGGATATTTGATCTAGGATCATACCCTAAATTTCTTAAACATGATTTGCTCAACTTTCGTTACTCTAACAAATATGTTTCTAAAACAATTGGAAAATAAGAGGATAAATAAAGGATAACAAAACAAGATAAGCCAGAAAGATTAGAGTTATTTTATTAACAAAGCCCTTTCAAAAGTTGTCAAAATTGCCAACCCACGTTTCTACCAGCAAAACGTGGCCCGTCCACATGGGTTGGCAAAGGGTGTCCATTGTTTATGCGGTCATAGCAGGTGCAGGAAAGTAAAAGCGGCAGGATCACAAAGGCTTCATCCCCCAAACAGAGGATCCCTCCACCATTTGCGATCCTACCTATTGTCCAAAGGATCCAGGATCCTTAACCCTAAAAACTATTGTTTGAAGTTACAGACCATAAATTGTTTCAAAACATCAACAACCACAAAAACCACTATCAAACAAAAAAAATGGGCTCCGGCTATGTCTAGAAATTTCCATCATTGCCCAATCCTGCAGCTCAAACCTTCGCTGCACCATCACCACCGGCTCCACTTGCTTCCCCCTGATCCTTGCCAACATCACCGCCTTCAAGCATTGGGATCTCCTCAGCCTCCTCATCATCCTCCAACTCTGCCAGTCTTGCCTTCCAGCCTTCCACGTCCCATGTGCCTTTGTCGAAGGAAGGATCCTGAGCCTCCGCAGCCATCTGCAGCTGGATCTTATACATGGTTATCGCAGCAGAGACCTTGGCATCCTGGGTGATGTCATGCTTCTCATAGTCAAAATTGATCAGCATTCTGGCAGCTTTATCCTTGGTGGCCCGGAGCTCCTTCTCAAGATCAGCAATCTTGAGATCCTTCAGCACACCCATTTGTTGGAGGTCGGCAATTTGGCGGTCTTGATCCTCAACATGGCCGATATATGTTTCTATTTCAGCGAGTTTCTGCAGAAAGGGAAAAGGGTAAGTTCAGGACCAGGTGATCCTGAAACAAGCAGGATATACGAGCAGGAGCGGTGATCCTTACTTCGTTAACGTAATCAAGAAACTGTTGGCGAAGCAGGGGAAATCCTTGAAGATCCTCAAAGGCCTTCCTTTTCTTTCCTTTACCCCTAATAGGTGCTTTAGGGGCTGAAGCGGTTGGACTGGCAGCAGGGGTCTTCTTCCTCGTAGATTTGACATTAGCAAGATCATCAATGCCAAACTTGGAGGCAGATTTAGCAGATTTTCCAGCACCTACACAACCAAAATCAGATAAGTATTCTAACTAATTTAAAAAATCCTACATGAAACTACTTTTTAATCAGGATACTTACTTGACATCGTGACAGAGGCAGAGGATACTTCTTGGGAATCTTGAGTAGCAACTTGGAAAGTTCTTGGCTCCGGATCAAGCTTCTTGAAGGCTAAAAGTCTCTCTTTTGTAGCAGGTGTCAACTTCAGACGAGAGATGGAAACAGCTGCACAATAAACAAAAAACAAAAGAAAATATTAGTGATCCTCATCCTAAGGAACAAATCTTATGGTGATCCTTCCAGGATCCTCTATCCTACCATGAGTAGCCCACTCTTTGGGCAGGTCCTTCCCATCAGGGATGGTATCCCTCCTAACAAAGAAGAACCGTCGCTTCCAATTCGTGTCGTTCTTGGTGACCTTGAAGACAGGATGATCCTCTCCCGCTTTTCGCTTAAATAGATAACGATGGGGTCCGAAAGTGGTAAGATCGTACATCTCAGCCAGCTCCGCCATACCAAGGTCAATCCCTTCTTGTTCAATGATCCTCTCGAGGGTATACAATACCCTCCAGATCATGGGTATAGCCTGGATATAGCAGATGCCGGTGAGAGAGAAGAAGGATTGAGTGAACTGTGGGAAAGGATATGAATATCCTATCAAGAACGGAGTAACAGGAAAGGTCACCCAAGTATCAGAGATAAAATCACTCAAAGCAGTGGGAGTGAAGGACTTGAAGATGGTGTTCGCCGGAAAACAGTGACGGATTCTATCAACCTGAGGATCAGTGAAACAGCACCTCTCGGTGGGAGAGTCTTTGATGATCCCTTGACCTTTCAAGGGACTGTTCTTCTCAGGATCCTTATGAGGGGAATTCCGGAGCAACATATTTGTAGAAGAAAAACAAAGAAGCAGAAAAACAGAGTAAGAGAAGGAAGAAGGAAGAAGAGAGATACCTGATTGATCTTCGGACGAGATTATAAAGGGAGTTTCTTTGATTTTAAATGCGAATTGATCCTATCTCTATCTCCTATTTATAATAATGATCTGCAGGGCTGTCACCTCTGTGACGTAAGAATTGCAACGGCTAGTTCGACTTTAACGGCTAGTTATCCGATTAGCTCGTTGCAGATAAGATCAAGCAAAATATAACTCATTTATTTACAATATCACTCCTTATATTTTGGGGGCAATTGTTAGGGATGGATTTTTATAACACGTGATCCTTACTTGTGATCCTAACCAGTGATCCTTGTTTCTTTGGCAGATAGTGATCCTCAGCAGAGTTCCAGGATCAGGATCACGGACCATCATAGGGATCCTCATGCTAACAGTTGTTTTCATTGAATTTAATGTTATCTTGCAGGAATGTCTAGCAGGATCCGCTCTTAGCATCGCAAACAAGGGACGCGTCTTCACAACTTTGGCATATGCTTAATCAGAGATGAACGTTGTAGAGGATATGGAAACTCAGCATGATTTAAGGGCGATAATTTAGGCTAGATTTACTTTTATTTCTAAAGGGGTAATGAGCTGATTGTTAGTCTATTTACCTAAAATAGGTCACTCACACTTGTATATATAACACTCTTCCCCATTCGGAAGACACACAACACATTTCTCACACGCTTAGACACTCGATACTATAGTGATCCTTGTACTCAGCTCATTATCATCCGAAGTTGTAACCATTTTTTGTTATATTGAAGTTTGGTGATCGGTAGTTGCCATCACCCGAGGTTTTTTATGCCGGAGATCATACATTGATCAAGGGCTTTTTCCTCGTATAAATCCTTGTGTCACTTGCATATTTCTTACCAAAGTGATCCTTTACTTTTTCAACAAACCAAGCATCATTCCCCGTTTACTTAGAGTTTGGTTGCATTATCCTTGTGTGATTTTTGACCAAAACAATAAGTATCCCCATCATCCATATCCTGGCTCCTGCTATTGAAAATCAGGTGGCCATGGAAATAGAAGAGGATACTGCAATGATCCCTAGTGAGGATACTCAATCTTATTCAGGATCATGGATCTCACCAATCATGAGATACTTACAACACGGGGAAATTCCTATGGGAGAAAATCCTAGGGCTTTCAGGATTAAGGTATCTCAATTCACTATCTTAAATAACGTGCTATATAAGCGATCTCTTGCAGGACCATATTTAAGATGTATCAAGGATCCTGAAGTTCAAGAAGTGTTAAAAGACTTCCATGAAGGAGATTGTGGAAACCACACTAGGGGCAGGGCATTGTTCTCAAGGATCCTTAGAACAGGATACTACTGGCCAACTATGAAAAGGGATGCTGTGGAGTATGCTAAGAAGTGTGATCCTTGTCAAAGACACAGCAATATCCTTCATCAGCCGGCTGAATTTCTACATCCTATACCATCCTCTTGGCCATTCATGAGATGGGGAATGGATATAGTTGGCAAGCTCCCTAAAGCACCTGGTGGAAAAGTATTTATGCTTGCCATGACTGACTACTTCTCCAAGTGGATAGAGGCTGAAGCTTTTGCCCAAGTCAGAGAAAAGGAAGTTATATCCTTTATTAAGAGAAACATTACAACCAGATTTGGCATTCCTTCTGAAATTGTATGTGATAATGGTTCCCAATTTATTGGGAGCAGGACTACTAACTTTTGTGACAGTTGGGGAATTAAGATGATAACATCAACACCAGTCCATCCACAAGCTAATGGTCAGGCAGAATCATCCAACAAGATCATCATCAACAATCTGAAGAAGAAACTTGGATCCAAGAAGGGGAAATGGGCAGAGGAATTGCCTTATGTGCTTTGGGCTGATAGGACAACTCCCAAGAATGCTACTGGTCAAACACCCTTCTCTTTGGTGTTTGGGGCAGAAGCAGTGATCCCAACAGAAATGGTGGTTCCAACTGCTAGAACAAGTACTCGTGATCCTGAAGAGAATGCTGCAAACTTGGCTCAGGACTTGGATACTATTGAGGAAATTAGGGATTTGGCTAGGATAAGGATGGCAAGCTACCAACAAAGAATGGCTGGTACTTACAACAAAAATGTCAGGATAAGGAAATTCCAAGTGGAGGATATGGTATTGAGAAAAGCATTCCAAAATACCATCAATCCTGCTGATGGGAAATTAGCACCAAAGTGGGAAGGCCCTTACTTGATTGAAGCTGAAGCAGGAAAGGGGGCATATAGATTGCTAACCATGGAAGGAAATTTGTTACCAAGAGCCTGGAATGCTGTTCACTTAAAGAAATATTTCATGTGAACAGGATCCTCCTGGCACATATGATCCTTACATTGAAAGCATCCTCGAAGGATCCCAGTGATATCAATGATCCTTACTCTGGTAAAATCCTAATCCTAAACTATTCCATTTTATTATTTTTACCTAAGGATAAGGATCATGTATCCTTCATCCTCCTCTCACGAGAATTTGAGTTCTGATAGTCCAGGTACCCTCAGCATATTATTGATAGTCTTCAAAAGCATCTCAGATCCTTGGGTTCAACCCCAGTTATCCTTGGGCTTGTCCCCAGTTTTCGCCTGTAGCGCACGATGATCCTGGTATAGTTCATGTCTTTGGGACCAGTACCCACTCCAGGGGCTGATAACCTCATCGTACTGGCTATGCCTAGGATCCTACGTATAATGGTAGACGTACCATACATCCGTTCCTAAGGTTTCTAACGTTTTCACGTTAGCTAAGGTTTTGGCATTTTCATGTCACTAAGTATGGATAGTCGCCAGTAAGGGCCATACTCCAGTTTACATACGATCCTTGGGCTTGTCCCCAGTTATCCTTGGGCTTGTCCCCAGTTATCCTTGGGCTTGTCCCCAGTTATCCTTGGGCTTGTCCCCAGTTATCCTTTGGGCTTGTCCTCAGTTACTAACTTATCTTTTATATTGGCTTAGTCCCAAGTTATATTCCATTTTTTCAGGTTTTCGAAGTTAAACAATTAAGGATCCTTAATCCTTATTATCGATTAAAGTTTTACTTATGGTTATCCTGATTAAAGGTTAGGATCCTAACTTGGATCCTCAGGTATGATCCTTAACTATTTTTAGTTTCATTCATTATTCATTTGAATAACCCTTAGACCTTGACAACTGAACCTATGATCCTTAAAATAAACTACTTTGAAAATTCTCGATTATAGGATATTTGATCCAGGATCATATCCTAAAATTCTTAAACATAATTTGCTCAACTTTTCTTACTCAAACAAACATGTATCAAAACAATTGGAAATTAAAAGGATAACAACACAAGATAAGCCAAAAAGATCAGAGTTATTTTATTAACAAAGGTTTAAAACCCTTCATAAGTTGTCAAAATTGCCAATCCACGTTTCTACCAGCAAAACGTGGCCCGTCCACATGGGTTGGCAAAGGGTGTCCATTGTTTGTGCGGTCATAGCATGCAGGTAAATAAAAGGCGGCAGGATCACAATGGCTTCATCCCCCAAACAGAGGATCCCTCAACCATTTGCAATCCTACCTATTGTCTGAAGGATCCTGGATCCTTAATCCTAAAACTATTGTTCAGAGTTACAGACCATAATTGTTTCTAAAAAACACCAACAATCACAAAAAAAAAATTTGGGCTCCGGCTATGTCTAGAAGTTTCCTTCATCGCCCAATTCTGCAGCTCAAACCTTCGCTGCACCATCACCACCAGCTCCACTTGCTTCTCCACCCTGATCCTTGCCAGCATCACCACCTTCAAGCATTGGGATCTCCTCAGCCTCCTCATCATCCTCCAACTCTGCCAGCCTCGCCTTCCAGCCCTCCACGTCCCATGTGCTCTTGTCGAAGGCAGGATCCTGAGCCTCCATAGCCATCTGCAGCTGGATCTTATACATGGTTATTGCAGCAGAGACCTTGGCATCCTGGGTGATCTCATGCTTCTCATAATCAAAATTGATCAGCATCCTGGCAGCTTTATCCTTGGTGGCCCGGAGCTCCTTCTCAAGATCAGCAATCTTGAGATCCTTCAGCACACCCATCTGTTGGAGGTCAGCAATTTGGCGATCTTGATCCTCGACGTGGCCAACATAAGTCTCTATTTCAGCAAATTTCTGCAAGGAAAACAAGGCATAACGTCAGAAACAAGTGATCCTCAAAACTGTCAGGATAACAAACAGGGGCAGTGATCCTTACCTCATTGAAGTAGTCCAGAAACTGTTGGCGGAGCAGGGGCTGGCCTTGTAAATCCTCAGAAGCCTTTCTCTTCTTTCCTTTACCCCTAATAGGTGCTTTAGGGGCTGAAGCAGTTGGGCTAGCAGCAGGAGTCTTCTTCCTTGCAGATTTGACATTAGCAAGATCATCAATGCCAAACTTTGAGGCAGACTTAGAAGATTTTCCAGCACCTACACAACCAAAATAAGATAAGTATTCTAATTAAACTTGAAAATCCTACATAGAATTACTTTCTAAATGAGGATACTTACTTGACATTGTGACAGAGGCAGATGATACTTCTTGGGAATCTTGGGTAGCAACCTGGAAAGTTCTTGTCTCTGGATCAAGCTTCTTGAAGGCCAAAAGTCTCTCTTTTGCAGCAGGTGTCAACTTCAAACGAGAGATGGAGATAGCTGCACAATAAACAAAAAAAATATATCAGTGATCCTCATCCTAAGGAACATGTCTTATGATGATCCTTCCAGGATCCTCTATCCTACCATGAGTAGCCCACTCTTTGGGCAGATCCTCCCCATCAGGGACGGTATCTCTCCTAACAAAAAAGAACCGTCGCTTCCAGTTCGTGTCATTCTTGGTAACCTTGAAGACAGGGTGATCCTCCCCAGTTTTTCGCTTAAACAAATAGCGATGGGATCCGAAAGTGGTAAGATCATACATCTCAGCCAGCTCCGCCATACCAAGGTCTATCCCCTCTTGTTCAATGATCCTCTCAAGGGTATATAACACCCTCCAGATCATGGGCATGGCTTGGATATAGCAGATGCCGGTGAGAGAGAAGAAGGATTGAGTGAACTGTGGGAAAGGATACGAATATCCTATCAAGAACGGAGTAACAGGAAAAGCTACCCAAGTGTCAGAAGTAAAATCACTCAAAGCAGTAGGAGTGAAAGATTTGAAAAGGGTGTTCGCCGGAAAGCAATGACGAATTTTGTCGATCTGAGAGTCGGTAAAACAACACCTCTCAGTGGGAGAATCCTTGATGATCCCTTGACCCTTCAAGGGACTGTTCTTCTTAGGATCCTTGTGCGGGGAGTTCCGGAGCAACATCTTTGCAGAATGATGGAAAGAGATAGAAAAACAGAGTAAGAGAAGGAAGAAAGAAGAAAAGAGATACCTGATTGATCTTCGGACGAGAATATAAAGGGATTCTCTCTTGAATTTAAATGCAAATTGATCCTATCTCTAACTCCTATTTATAATGATGATTTGCAGGGCTGTCACTTCTGTGACGTAAGGTTTGCAACGGCTAGTCCGTCTTCAACAGCTAGTTATCCGTTAACTTGTTGCGGATAAGATCAAACAAAATACAACTCGTTTATTTACAATATTACTCCTTATATTTTGGGGGCAATTGTTAGGACTGGATTTTTATGACTTATGATCCTTACATGTGATCCTAACTAGTGATCCTTGTTTCTTTGGCAGATAGTGATCCTCAGAAGAGTTCCAGGATCAGGATCACGGAGTATCCTAGGGATCCTCATACTAACGGTTGTTCTCTTTGGATTTAATGTTGTCTTGCAGGAATTTCGAGTAGGATCCGCTCTTCACAACGTAAACAAGGAACCTGTCACGCTACTTTGGCATGTGCATAATCAAAGATGGACGTTGTGGACGATATGGAAACTCAGCATAATTTAAGGGCGATAATTTAGGCTAGATTTACTTCTATTCCTAAAGGGGTAACGAGCTAATAGTTAGGTTATTTACCTAAAATACGAACATTTACACTTGTATAAGTAGCACTCTTCCACATTCAGAAGACACAACACACTTCCCACACACTTTGACACACGATACTATAGTGATCCTTGTACTTAGCTCGTTACCATCCGAAATTGTAACCTTTATTTGTTATATTGAAGTTTGGTGATCGGTAGTTTCCATCACCCGAGGTTTTTTATGCCGGAGATCATTCATTGATCAAGGGCTTTTTCCTCGTATAAATCCTTGTGTCAATTGTGCATTTTACATTTAAGTGATCCTTCACTTTGTTCAACAAACCAAGCATCATTCCCCGTTTTCATAAGAGTTTGGTTGCATTATCCTTGTGTGATTTTTGACCAAAACAATTATGACCTTGGGTTATCCTATATAAATCACTATTTAAACGCTCAAATTTTCTACTACAAGAAAACTTATTATTAAACAGGTTAACTAGATTAGCAAACGAGATAATAGAATAAGGGGGAAGACTTAGCAGCCATTTAAGAGCCGATCCAGTAAGAGTGGATTTAAATCCCTTGCACAGACATGCTTCCTTTAACCTTTCTGGGATGGGATTGATCTCCGTTCTTTCCCTGTATTGTGCTATGTGTTCTTCAGGATCCGTTGAGCCATCATATAACTTCATGGTTGGCACGTGGAACCTCTTGGGTATCTCAGCATCACAGATGGGTGGTGCAAAACGAGATATCTTATGGCTCCCATCTGCAATCTCTGGTATAGGCTTGACCACTCCTGGAACACTTGATATCATATCCTTCTACTTTTGCAACTCTCTGGCCATGGCATGATTGATACATGTATCCTGCATAAGGCCATGGTTAGTGGTATAAGAATTATTGAAAGTGTTACCTCCCGTTGGGTTCAAATTAGGAACACCGGATGTGAATCCATATTGTTGAGACTCTAGAATGACTTAAGGACCAGTAGAAGCAATGGTCTGCATTGGAATGAAATCTCCCTGATGGATATTTGAATTCCCTGGTTGCAAACTCCTTAAGGATCCAGGAAACTGGAAGGATCCTTGAACATGAGAGGATCCTTGAACTTGAGAGGATCCTTGAACCTGCGAGGATCCTTGAATCTGAGAGGATCCTTGAACCTGAGAGGATCCTTGAACCTGAGAGGATCCTTGAACCTGAGAGGATCCTTGAACCTACGAGGATCCTTGAACCTGTGAGGATCCTTGAAACGGCCAGAACCCTTGTATCTGCTGCGCTCCCAAGTATCCTCCTGAGCTAGCGAAGGATCCTATATGCTGAGGGAGGGATCCTGCTGGTTGGAAGTATGATCCCGATGCCTGAGTCATTGCTGATGATCCGTAGTGCACTCCTTTTGGTCCTCCCACATATTGAACGTCTGGAACCACTGAAGGCTGAGAAGTCATGATCGGAGTATCGAAATTCAAAGATCTGGGCATCAATGGGGAATGATCCTTTGCCGATCTCTTCTGTTTCTTGATATCTCTAATTTCTCTGAGAATCCTCTCATTGGTCTTATCCTGCTGCTGTATATGCTCCTTCATCTTCAAAATTAAAGTAAACAAGTCACTAGTAGTTGGAGTATAAGAAGCAGAAGAAGTTGGAGGTTTTGAGAAAATGGGAGTTGGTTTCTTCTCGGCATTTTTCTGAGGTCCAGAAGGTGGTGGAGGCAAAGGTGGAATGCCCTGGGATGAATTGGCTGCAGACATCGCACTGGAAGTGTTCTTTGATGATGAAGCCATCTGCTTGGACGCAATGAACCAAAATGATCACAAAGAGAAAAATTTCTTAGGAATGAAGCACCAATTGCCCCACGGTGGGCGCCAAACTGTTTTGGTCAAAAATCAATCAATGAAAATGCAACCAAACTTTCTGTAGTGAGGTATGATGCTTGAATTGAAGAATAACAATAAGGATCACTCAGAAATGAAATCCACAAGTGACACAAAGATTTATACGAGGAAAAAGCCCTTGATCAATGAATGATCTCCAGCATAAAAAACCTCGGGTGATGGAAACTACCGATCACCAACTCAAATTAAAAATTAAACGTGTTACAACTTTGGATGATAGCGAGCTAAGTATAAGGATCACTATAGTGTATTGTGCAAAAAATGTGTGAAATTGCTAAGTAAATTGCTGAGAGCTGGTGAGAGCAGTTGTACGAGTGTGTGTGTAGCCAAAAAAATAGCCAAGTGTTTTCTAATTAGCTCGCTACCCCTTTAAAATAAAAAAATAACTACACTAACTAACATTCCGCAAATCATGCAAGTCCTCCATGACTCCATAACGTCCACTTCCATCCAAGCACGTGCGGAATAATCATGGAATATTCTCCAGGAACGTTGCCAAGACCAAGTCCAAGCTGGTACTCCTGCAAAATAATACCATATTCAAAGTAGACAATTATTAGTATAAGGATCCTTAGGATGATCCATGATCTTGATCCTGAAGCACTTCTGAGGATCACTAATTGACACAGAAGTAAGGATCACCAAACCCAACAATAATTAAGGATCACAGGTCATTTAGAAATCCTCCCTTAATAGTTTTTAGACTTTGGGGTGTGGGGGTTTGGGAGGACATTGCTCTACACGTGGCGGGTGTGGGGTTTATATGGTAATTCTTCAAAACAAGGGGTGTGGGGTGGTGTGACTTCTGCTGGCTTGGCCAGCCATATGGATTTTGATATATTTTTTTAAATAAAGTAGCCATTTGGCAACGGCTAGACCAAACGGTTATCTCTCATCAGCCAATCCAAGCCAGCCACCTCACCTCTCCCCCCGCCCCACACCATGCTTCAAATCCACGTCAGCGGAGCAACGCCGTGGCCAACGACGGTCCGGTGTTGTTTAGCTAGCGTTGCTTGACAACCCCCGCCCCAACCAACGCCCCACACCCGTAGCGTTACAATTTTATAATTGGTTTTGAGACAAATTAATGGTGTGTCAAGCGCAACGTTATTACAATTCTATAATTGGTTTTGAGGCAAATTATTGATGTATCAAATATTTTCAATATTTGGTTAACTTTATAGGTTTGGTACACTATTGTAGTATGTTGCCTAACATATTAAGGGGCTGTTTGGTAGCCTCTAATTGATCATTCAGATGCTACCTCTTAATGGTTTAAAACCTCTGAATGAATAAGAGGTAACCTCAAGTCTGAATGATTAATAGGTAACCTCTGAATGGTAAATCATCACATGTCACATTCTTCTACCATCTCATTGGTAAAATTCTTAATAGTTCCATTAAGAGGTAGCCTCTTAATAACCATTCAAAGGCTACCAAACAGCCCCTAAAACTGTGAATATAAGTATTAAAACGTGACATAAAACTTCTTAGGCTTAAGTTACTGTTGTAATGTTTTTTTTATAAACCAAGATATAACGATGTGTCTAATTTTACGTGATTGATTCACTATTGTAGTCGGTTTGTTGCACAAATTCAAATCAGTTTCCCAAATCCGATAGCTTAATTATTTTATTAAGCAATTTCATAAGATAAAAGAATAAGCTCTGCCTACTATGATTACAATTCGGAACATAAAAACATATATTAAACGATATAACAATTCATGCTACATTTCTTAGAGGAAAAACTATTACACATGAATGCAAATCTTACTATATAATAAAAGAAACCATTTTAGGGACACTTGTCATCATATTAAGCTATCTCTTATAGATAATTATTATTTTAATTTAATCTCTTCAAATTAATTATAGATAACCTTTCTACTAAATATTATTTAGTTTAATATCTTATATTATAAATAACCCTTCTACTAAATATTATTAGTTTAATATCTTATAGATAATTATTAATTAGTTTAATCTCCATCTCATTTATAATATTATTTATTTGAATTAATTATATTTGAACTTTTTTTTAGTTTGTTATCAAATAGATTTTACGAAACTTAAAATAAAATTAACTAATATTATTTATCATTTATACATTTACGAAGTTTTAAATAAAGGGTTAAATTTATTGAGACTTTGTTAACAAATTTTGCAACAACAGAATAATCTATTTTTATCACGAAAACCAAACTTTGTATTAATATATTAAATACTTTTATTTTCAATATACAAAATTACGTTTACTCGACCCACGTAATACATGGGGTTTTTTAAAATATAACTTTTTATTATTTGATATATAAAATTAGATTTATTCAATTCATACAATACACGGGTTTTTCTAAGGATATATATTTTTTATTATTTAGTACAGAAAATTACATTTATTCAAACCGTGTAATGCGCATATTTTTAAAGATGTATTTTTTATTGTTTGGTATATAAAATTACATTTATGTTCAACCCGTACAATATGGTTCTTATATATATATAACTTTTTATTATTTAATATATAAAACTATTTTTATTCAACCCGTACGATAAATAAGGTTTTTAAAGATAGATTGTTTTATTATTTAGTATATAAAATTTATTTATTCAACCCCGTGTAATACACGGGGTTATAACCTAGTGTAAATGATATTACAACGATGATGTAGAGGGCTCAAATGACAACAAATGTTTTGTAAGAATATAAAGAATAAGTTATAAAATTATAGAAAAATATTCTATTTAATATGTGTATTTAATGTTATTGTAAAGACATATAGGTAAATTTACAAATTTAATTAATTTATTGTATTCTCTTAAATTAGCAAATTAATTAAACTTGTAACTCATTTTTAAAATATACCTTGTCAAGACAAGCTATTTTATGGTGAATGACAATTTTCAATATATGTACAATAAATTTTCGAGATATGTGTATGATGAATTTTGAAATGTATAGAATAAAATACTTTTACCTAACTAATAGAGATCAAATAATTAGTAGATGAGGTATAAACTATTTATTATTTTACTGTAACTTAATTTTTTGTTTTTTTTTTTCTCCCAATAAGTTTCTTCTTAATTGATCTTCTTATTGCGATAATTACATAATGACATTCACAAAAGACAATTACCTTATATCTTAAAATAAAAAGTCGGTGGTTGCCACATCACAGCCACCGCCTTTACTTTTTTATATATACACTATTTGAGCTAAAGAAAATCAAGTTGTAGTGTGGTTTGGTGGTTGTTGCGTCTCATGTTGAAGGATTAATAAGTTCGACTCCTCCTCCTCCTCTTTTTTTAAATGGAGTTAAAATTTTCATTTTCCCAGTTAGTTTTTTTTTCTTATTTCAAATGTGTTTAATTTTTTTTTAATTGGAGTTTAAATTTTTTTAAATGCAGTTTAAATTTCCTTTTACTTAATTGGAGTTTAAATTTTATGTGATTTTATTATTCCTGAATCAAAACTTACTAAAATTAATTATTTACATATAATTTAATATTTGTTTACTTGTCTTAAAAATAAAAGTTGGTCTCTTCACATTTTAATTTGACACCTACACCTCCTATTCTTTAAATAAGTTACACATTCATTTCTAATTTTTGGTAATTGATAACTTTGACCCGTCAACCATTCTTCTTAATAACTTGACGTCTCATTTTATTTGAATTCCTTTTACGACTTTACACCATAGCGTGTCACACATCAATATATTTTTTTTATCTATGTCTAACTATGTTAATGTCTAAATAACTTTTACAATTTTGCATGTTTGTCTAAGTTACTATTACAACTTTACATCGCAACAACGGAGACATTCTCTTTTTTATCTATGTCAAATGACGTTAATATCACAAACATACCGTGTGTAACAATGTAAAAACGTGTAATTTCTCGTGCGGGCATTACACGTTAATGTCATCATCGTACATTGTAACCGCAATACTTATATAGGTTATACTAAGGTAGATCGGATACGTCGAAACACGTGTTTTTCTATGATTAACACACCACATAACGTACCACCAACTATAAACAACTAAGGTGTCGCAGCCGTAACACGCGACGTATAGCAGTTTTAGCGTACCTGTCGGTTTAAATTCGTGTTTCAATGGAAACGACTAACGTTTGACATAAACTTTTTCCTGAAACGAGTATAGTCAAATACAATACGTTTTTATCCTTATTTTGTGTACGAAAGCGAGTTGAGTCAAATATAATAGTTTTTCATTCAATGGTGATGTAATATTTTTCAAGTTGGATCAATACGGTATAAATTCGAGTTATTTTAACTTTCGACGCCGCCGCAACGCGCAACGGTTCAAATTCCTAGTGACATATTGAAAAGAAAGGTTTCACAAAACCAAAATCATCATAAATAAAGTATGAACAAAAAAAAATAAAAGTAAAAAAATAAACATCGTCAATTGCAAAAGAAATCAAAATGTAAATTGTCAACATCGACTTGTAGTCGTAATAAAGAAAATTGTCATCGTCGTTGAGAGAAAAGTGACATTGATACGAGGAAAAAGGAAGAATGGAAGCATATAACAAAACATCAGATTTTTGTTTGTGATTAAAAGAAAATAACAAAAAACCTTGTTAGCTATTTATAATCTAGAATATATAACACGTTAGTCCAGATATTCTTTCTTTTCTCTTTTTTAATCAAATCCTCTTTCTATTTAGAGACACAAATATCGATAAGTTTCTTGAAAAATAGTTTAATCTTACACTTAAAAATGACACAAACTTCTTACCAGGGGTGTGTAAAAAACCGAATTAACCGAACCTGTTGAAAATATCCTTATATGTTCATTCATATTCTAGACTGCTTATTTATTGGGCTTATGTTGTTGTTGGGCCCGGTCAAGTTATAACTAATACAAGCTGGGCTTGTGATTAATTCATTCGGTTATAACAACTTCTAAATGCATCAGTGTTATTGTTTTAAGTTCAAGGGTGTAATATGAAACTTCTCAGGGGTTCCGATCATATGTGATGATTTATGTGGGTGCAAAGTGTAAATGTATTTTTGCAGGTGTATAAAAGGCCTCTTGTGAGCTAGGGTTTCTGGAACGTTCATTCATCTTATCTCACACTCTCTAACTTTGGGGTTTTTGTTCATACCAGTTGAAGACGAATCAAGTTGAAGACGAATCAAGGTCTGTTCGTTTTAGTTGATGTTCGTTTGATCTGCTGGTGATATGTCGAAGATTTAGTGAAGATTAATCTCTTCGTCTGTTTAGTATTATTTTCCAGATCTTGCAAATCTTCTTTGTTCAGGTTGTAACATTTCATTCTAGTTGTTTTTTTGTTTTGATTAATCAACTGATCGTTATCAGTTGATTGTGAACTTTGTATTGTTCGTTTTTCTGATCTTACAGTTCTGTAAGATCTTGGGTGGTTTGGGTGTTTTTCGGGTTGGTAAAGATAATAAAAGTTACGTCATGTTTTGTCGCTTCCTCTGTGTTCTTTGTTATTTCTGTGTTTGTGCTGTATATTTTATACCATTTTGACATGGTATCAGAGCTAATAGCTCATGAGTCTGATTTATGGGATTTCCGCTGTGCGTTGAGTTCGTTTTTTGGTTTGTCCTTGTCTCGTTTTTTTTAATCCGTTTCTTGTAGTGTGTACAGGTACAGATCTGGTGGTTCATAGTTCGGAATCAAGATTGGATAGTTTTTTGTTTTTATTAGATTTGATGATCTGGAAAGGGTTTTGATCAGAAAATTGGGAATTTTGATTCTGTTCGATTATTCTCTTGGGTTGTGTTGAAATTGTGGATCTGTTTTTGGTGTTATTTGTGAGTGAAAAAAAAAAAAACCTAAAAATTAGGGTTTCGTTCATTTTTTTTTCTTGTGCAAACTCCTCGGTTCCAATATCTGACCATTCAATTTTTTGTTTTGTTTTGTTTCAATCATCATTTTTTAACTCATCATCCATAAGAAAGGTTATCCTTTATTCGTTCGAGCTTTAACAAATGTAATCTGCACTCTGTATGTAGTGTTTCTGTTACTGTTGATAGTCTTGGTGCTGCTTATGGTCTCTTTTGTTTTTCGTTGTTTCCAGCCAGTGGTTCGATTTTCTTGTCTTTTTTGTCGCCGGAGTTGTTCTGGTCGCTCAGTGGACCTTGTCTGTTCATGTCACCTGGAGTTTCTTGACCCGTGGTTGTGTGCGGAGATGAGAAATGTGGGAACTAGATCTGATCGGGTTTTTTGGGTGAAAGAGTGCTTTGTAGACTGCTCGTTAAGATCTAAGTCCGTGCTTATGGTTCTTGATATTAAAAGTCAAGGTTAGACATGTTGTTTACCAGATCTGAAGGTGTTCTTCGGAGATCCACAATCCACCAAAAGAACTATTCACAGGGAATCATGAGAAACTTGTTACAGAAGGCCTGTGTGGTGTTACAAGATCAGGTTATTTCTCTTCATTTTTGGTGTTAAGGTTGCTTAAAAATCTCATAACCCTTAGTGAAGGTGTTTTTACCTCTGTTGGATTAAGCACTGTGAGATCTTCCTTATTCCTTTTTTATTTTTTGTCACACGCTTTTGTATTGTTAGGCATATCTTGGCTGGGTTAGGTGGACCAACAATTGGATTAGATAACAGGGTGTGTCATATCCTGTTCTTATGTGTTTGTATATACATGTTGCATTTCTTTGTGATTGTTATAGTTACAGTTGATCACATTAAACACTTATTATATGTTCATCATTTGTGTGATAAGTTTTTATCGATTGTGTGTTTGCATCAACTTTAATTAATCCTTGATATGCCACACTGAGTTGTGTAACTACCTGCATCTTGTTCTGGTTGATTTATTGAGTATGCTATTTGTACCTTCATACTATAGTTGGAGGATTTTGTTGATAACAATTGACAACTATATTATATGGGTCAATAATATGAATTTAACTTGCAAGTTAAAAGAAAATTAGCTTTATTGATAGGACATGCTTTAAATCTCCCAAGATGAGGTATTTTTACTAGACAATGGGAAATATATTTTATGTTCTCTCGTGTGATTCTCTCAAAACGTTTTCATTGTTATAGATTCATTTTTGTTGAATTGGCTGATATCATTAAATTGAAAGGTTGATATCTATGATGATTCTAAGTGATTATTCATGAGGATTGAGCATATTTGGTTTTGTTTTCCTGTTAGATCTAGTTGTGTGAGCTATAAGTTTTTTGTTGAGACTTTCAGTTTGTTTTGGTCATATTTAGTCATGTATATCGTTCAGTTTCAGTTGCGTTTCTAAGTGTTAGGGTTTGGTGTTAATTGGTGAAATATATCAGATCTTGAATTTCGATTTTACAAGATTGTTGATCCTTATTAATTCTACATGTATTTGGAACTGGTATAGTATATTGTGTTGAATTTCCGTTGTTGTCTTGTGTTCAGATCAGTTGTTTGGTTTCTTCTTCTTGTCTGTTCTTTTTTTTAGCGATTGCAGGTAAAGATCTTGTAAGATCTGTTTGGATTTGGATTTTGTGAGACGCAATCTATTTGATGTTTGGATACCTGCAAAGTCTTGTAACAGTAGTTTGGTGCTGAAGAAGGAGTTCTTCTATCGATTGCTTATTGAAGACCTGTGTTGGTCTCTAAAACCCTTGAAGGTTTTAGGGCAAACCAACCAGAGATATTTTGCTGTGACTTGGCTAGTTTTTTGTAGTTCTTGAAAACTACAGTTGTGATCTCTATTGATATTATACGCACCCTCTGTAAGATCTTTTCTGTCTCGTCACTGTTTTTTTTAATTTTTGTTGTTGTTGGTTAGTTGAAGTCGGGGTAGTGAGGACCGGCATTGTTGTTTGTTTGTTATTTTTGATTACGTGACTATTTTGTGTCTTAGATCGTGGCTCCTGTATTAAGACCTGTCCAGGCACTATGAGTGATGAACCTGGAATCTGGAAACTGATACAGCTTCGCCTTAGGATTTTACATCTAGGTTTTTTGTCTATTTGTATTTTTTGTTCCTTGGCTGGTTTATTGGTTGATTCTGTTTGTCTATGTGGTTTCTTGTATAGAAGTGGTTTAAAAATCTGTCATTATATGACTATTAAAATTGCTGAATGTAACTTTGTTTTTTTAAATACCATAAAAGGTTTATAACGGAGTTTTGGTTTTTTAAATTTCAAGGGTTATCCAGGATCTCGAAATTGTGTGTTATAAGAACCATGTCTACTGTATTTTGCATGTCTGTCTGGTCGCTTGATTATCATGATAGAGGATGTTGTCTAAGTAAAAAAATGTTTACCAACTCATACGTTGTTTAGTTTGAAAGGTTGTATTCTGATTGTTG
The DNA here is from genome assembly GCF_002127325.2 of Helianthus annuus. NCBI lineage: Eukaryota > Viridiplantae > Streptophyta > Magnoliopsida > Asterales > Asteraceae > Helianthus > Helianthus annuus. The sequence goes on along the minus strand of NC_035449.2, from coordinate 52,962,938 downwards.
AATCATGTGGTTCAGTGTATTGGTTCAAGATTGTTTCTTGAATTATGTTCTATCTTGTCTAAGAGTTATTGTCTCTTGTTGTATGGTTAGGTGAACCATGTGGTTCGAGTGTTTCTAACCAGTTGTGTTGTCTCAAGATTGTTCTTGGATATGTTTTACAGCCTTGTTTATCTCTTTGGTAGGTGAGTTGGTTCTTTATCTAGTTGAAAAAGTTCTCTGTTTTTATTCTCCTAGGGGTTTTTTAGCTGTAAAATTGTTATGTGACATAGAATTGTGTGATTCTAAGTTTTGTCATAACTGTTTTTTGAATCGTGTGATTCAAAAGTTTCAGACTTGGTTCTGTTTTTTTAAAGTCGTGTGACTTTTTATGGTCTTGAAACATGTGATTCAAGTTTTCAGACATCGTTCTGAGTTGTATAGAGGTTTATATCTCTTTGTTTTTCATCAGATATGTTTCTTGAATTATGATAGAACCATGTGGTTCTTCATTCTTTGTACTATTAGTATTGTATCTGATAGTTGTTTTGTATGGGGATTTGTAATTCCATGTTTGATACTCATGTTTGCGAGTTTTGTCTTAGTTGTGAAAGTCGTGTGACTTTATGATTGTCAGATGTGTATCTGATTGTGTTATGCATTTGGTATGGCTCTTGTGATTTTGTATTTGTTGTGGAGTTGTAAAAAGTTTTTTGCTTTATTCAAATTATCTTTGAGTTCTTCACACGTATTGTTTTTTGGACTTGGTTCTGAATTCTTAGAATCGTATGATTTGTTGTTTTCAGTCTTTGTTCCGAGTTATGTTGTCTCGTGTGAGATATGTTATTCTGGTTACAAATTGTGTAATTCTGTGTTTAACCAGGATTTGTTTGGCTGTGTCTTATAGTCTTGGTTTTTTGAATGTATGTAATGTTAGCCTTGTAAGTTTTCTCTTGTGTAAGAGATATGTTTCTGGTTGCCAGAACCATGTAGGCTTTCATCGTTGTCTGGTGTTCTTATCATAACAGTTTTGTCTGTTTTGTTAGTTGTCTGTTTTGTTAACTGTCTGGTGTGTTCTTGTCATATCGTTTGTAAGAATCCTGTTATACATCAGAGGTCTGTTCACTTTGAAATTGATCTGTATTTTTTGAGAAAGGGATTTTACGCTAGTATTATTGAACCTGAAAATTTTTTTTGCGAAGGAATTGTGTGTTAACCGATGTCAATCTCTTTGTAAGGAACTTGGTAATTTTTGCCATGTTTACCCCTGAATGAAGGGGGCGTGTTAAAAGTGGCTTTTTAGGCTGTCATTCAGGTTACAACACACTATGTGTCATAAACTGGGAAAATTGACATGTACAGAATATGAATGATGGGGGCATGTTGAAAATATCCTTATATGTTCATTCATATTCTAGACTGCTTATTTATTGGGCTTATGTTGTTGTTGGGCCCGGTCAAGTTATAACTAATACAAGCTGGGCTTGTGATTAATTCATTCGGTTATAACAACTTCTAAATGCATCAGTGTTATTGTTTTAAGTTCAAGGGTGTAATATGAAACTTCTCAGGGGTTCCGATCATATGTGATGATTTATGTGGGTGCAAAGTGTAAATGTATTTTTGCAGGTGTATAAAAGGCCTCTTGTGAGCTAGGGTTTCTGGAACGTTCATTCATCTTATCTCACACTCTCTAACTTTGGGGTTTTTGTTCATACCAGTTGAAGACGAATCAAGTTGAAGACGAATCAAGGTCTGTTCGTTTTAGTTGATGTTCGTTTGATCTGCTGGTGATATGTCGAAGATTTAGTGAAGATTAATCTCTTCGTCTGTTTAGTATTATTTTCCAGATCTTGCAAATCTTCTTTGTTCAGGTTGTAACATTTCATTCTAGTTGTTTTTTTGTTTTGATTAATCAACTGATCGTTATCAGTTGATTGTGAACTTTGTATTGTTCGTTTTTCTGATCTTACAGTTCTGTAAGATCTTGGGTGGTTTGGGTGTTTTTCGGGTTGGTAAAGATAATAAAAGTTACGTCATGTTTTGTCGCTTCCTCTGTGTTCTTTGTTATTTCTGTGTTTGTGCTGTATATTTTATACCATTTTGACAGAACCATAATCAAATTAACCGACAAAACTGAACCTGAAAAATCAAACCAAATAAAAAACCCGGTGGGTCGGTTAATGGTTTTTTTGAAACCGAATATAGCTGGTCGGTTATGGTTATCATTAATTCATTATACCCACCATAACTGAACTGACATGCAATAAATCTTTATAGGATTTATGACTTTTCACCATATTTTTAATATTTGATGTTTTTTATCGAAAATTTTTAGTAAACTTATTGGTTTTTCATATTATTTTGTGGTTTTGGTTGAATTTTTTATTTGAATTTATAAAATGTATCATATCACTTTATTTGAATATTCGGGGTATTAATATTATAGATTATATATATTTTTTAATACTATGTAATCTACTAATATATACAAATATGCAATAAAAATTTATTTCATGTTAAAAAAATTAAGTTATTTTTAGTTAAGCTAAATACACGGTTAACCATCCATAACCGACCCGCTATAACCATCAAAACCGAATAACCATAACCACCATAGCCGATCGGTTATGGTTATGGTTATCCAATAACCGACATCACGGTATTGGTTTTTGATCAAAACCGACCCAAACCAACCCATGCACACCCTTAGTTCTTACAACATATTTTTTATTTTTCAAGTATACGCATTTGTCTAATATAATTTTTATAACAAATTGAAACGTGCTATTATTATTATTATTATTATTATTATTATTATTATTATTATTATTATTATTATTATTATTATTATTATTATTATTATTATTATTATCTGTATAATTATTTTATATATTTTTTCCGCAAGAGATTACAATTCTATACTTATAAAATTGAGCTACTTTCAACTTATATAAAATTGAGCTATACTTTCAATTATATTTATATATTTTTTTCCACAAGAGATTACAATTCTATTCTTACAACATATTTTTCATTTTCATGTATACACATTCAAATGCGTCAAATCAAAATTCACATCAAATTTCTACTAATCTTTCCAACATGGTCATTTTCTGTTTATTACATCCACTTTAAACACCTGTTTCTATATAAAATATAAAAAAAATATTAAATATGTGTGAGAGAGAGGAATCCACCTCCATCCACTCTCTCGTTTGAAAGTATGGACGGCTAGACAAACATAAACAAGCAGATGATAACTCTAGTCAAGGGGTTTTTTTTTTCAAACGTCCCTTCAATCTGATATAAACATAAGTTTAGGACAAACATTGTAATTTACCCAATCTTTTTCCAACATATGTGTGAGAGAGACCAAGAATTCATTGAATTAAAGAGGAAGAAGTTAGGCATGGATCATTTGTAGCCTTCACCATCATTTAATTTATTTAAAAGATATTTATTTTGCCAATATTAATGAAAAAAAGACAAGAGGGTATGTGTGAGTTAGCCCACAGAATATTTTTTATTGAGATATGAAAGCAACAAATGATAATGAAGATAGAGATGGGCATGTTGTCATCCATGAAACCTATTCTACAATTACCTATTTCTTCGCGAATCAAGATTCACATTCTAACAATAATTTCGATTTTTCTGTTTGTATTTTGTAGATTTTGTGGCGCCATAGCTTCTTGTTGTGTGCCAATTCTTAGGAAATTCTCAGCCGTTCAAAAAAAAAATCAATTTCTCAGAATTTTTCATGTTACTTTAAATTAAAAAGAAATATATTAATTATGAAGACATTTCCAACATACAAAATCCTACCTGGGTTTGTATGAAGTATATAATATAAAACGCTCAAACGCACAAAACAGTTTGTTTAAATTCTAGAGTAAAGCTATCGTATAAATATAGTTATCGTACAAAACGTATGAATGGCGTAGAAAAATAAAAAAAAAAAATACGATGTCATTTTCGTAATTATTCTATTAGTAGAGTAATTAGTTCATCAAACAACATACAATTCAAAATTAATCTACAAGTGAATCATAATTACTTTATAGTTCATCATTAATACACTACAAGATATCTTTTAAAATTACTCCACAAGTGCATTAAATAACATAAATTTCAAAATTGCTCTTAAAGTTTATCAAACAACATACAATTTAAAATTACTCTATAAATGCATTATAACTACTCCATGGTTTATCACAATACTACAATATATTATTCAAAATTACTTTATAAGTGCATCAAAAACATAAATTTCAAAATTATTACTCTATAAGTGTATCAAAATATTTGTCATTCAAATGTAATCTAAAAATGCATTATAATTACTCTACTTTTAATAATTACTCTACTAATAGACTTAGGGGGTAGGGGTGGTCATCACTCACTTATCACTCACAAAATACAATCAAGTTCCGCCATGTCATCAACTATTATTCCATCACTCACAACCTTTTTTAGTTTAAATGGTTATCACTTGTTTAAAGGGGTTTTTTTTTAATTAAACATAACATGCAAACGATCGGATTTAAGAATTTATAACGTGTCAAAAATATAACACGAATTAAGTTTCACGCGTTGAATTAGAGGGGTGGCGGTGGTGTTTGGCCTTGTTCCACGTGTGAAGAAAATCCATCACGCACAAAATTTGCACCACCCCGGGTGGCCTTATTGTGAAATTGCTACCACCTTTCTTTTACTTTTTTACGCCATTCGTACGTTAACCGTATTTGTATGTGATCTTTTGTCTTAAAATCAATTCTATATTAATTTTTAATGTGTGTATATATACATATATGTGTGTGTATGTATGTCTGTGTGTATGCATACTCAATTTTTAAATTCTGTTACTAAAAGGAGAGTTGTACTTTTAAAATGTAGACAAAAGTTGATAGATTTTAAAAAAAAAAAATTAAATTCTGCTAATAAAAGGAGAGTTGTACTTTTAAAATAGAGACAAAAGTTGATGGATTTTAAAATTTTAAATTCATTCCCAACGCAACATGAAAACGAATTAATAGTAGTTATTATAAAATTTTCAATATCAAACACCTATGTATTTAATAAACTTCATGCTTGTATTTTAAGTCACATTTCTAAACAACGAAGTTTTGTTTTTGTTAAGCGGTGTTTTTTTTTTTAAATTAAAATATATACGTATCAATTTTCCATTGATTAGATGTAAACACTTATCAACATCACATACGAAAGAAGAATCTAGCATTTAGTCAATGCATTTTAGCACTAGCGAATCTTGAAGTAGATCGGTAAAGATTTTATAGAAGAAAAATGGTCTGGCGTTGGTATAAAACAAGGGAAAATACAATTACTTTGTTTTTAGCATTCAACACATGTATTTAAAACTTATTTCCCATTGTTCCTACATCCTCTTTAAATTCTTTAAGGAATATGCGTAGAACCAAATTATGAACAAAAGTTATTCTTGATTATTGTATGGATTTGTGTAACTTAGAGTTAAACCAATTGCATAATATAAAATTGTTTTTTACCAATAGTGTTCGTCCATTTTTTTTGAAGAATTTATGCTTATTGACATGATAGATGTAAGTGTAACTTCCACCCAATATTACTCCTAAGATTAACTTAGAAAAATGTTTCTACAATGTCCGGGTAAGTCAAGACACGTTCGGATGATCCTCAAATGGCCGGTCAATAGTTTGAGGCCTAGACAAACTAGAGGCTATAAAGAAACAATACATGCTATGCCAGGACATATATCTTAATGAGTAAATTACAAAAATCTTCTTTTATATATACACGAGATTGCAAACTATCTCATTTATCTTCTGATGACGGGGGTAGCTCAAACCTTAATAAACTGATTAGAGACACAACAGCTTAAAAGGTTAAAAGGTTAAAAGGTTCGGAAATGTTCCAACGGTCATAAACAGTAAAAGGACAAGCACAGTGTCCTGTCACATCAACACTTAACGTGTGAAACCTCCTGCCCAGCTGCAACCAGACCATGTGGGAGAGCACACCCTTTTGTCCGCAGGTCCAAACCCTTCAACCCCCAAAATGGACAAACCCCTCACTGCAAGCACAGATTCACTAGTCACGGGTTTCTCCTTTGAGAAACACCTTCCCCTATAAAATGCAGGCCATTTCACCATACAAAACACCCCAGGATCAGCAGATATCACCCCAACTCTCTGATTCTCCTTCTCTCTCTTGAGAACTAGCTTCATGCTTGCTTCTCTTCTTCACACTAAATAATTCATCTTCTCCAACGATCGCTTTCTGGGTTGATTTCTAATCAGCTCAAGATCTAAGGAGGATAAAAACAATACTAGTGAACCTCTCTCCACGTCTTGCAAACGTGGGGGGACCCCATGACCTGCGTTAGGCTAATCTAACCCCTGAACCCTTTTACCCAGAGATATCGCTACAGGCCTTGGTCTTGTATTTGTTGCATCAACAAGTTGGCGCCCACCGTGGGTCCACGCCGCTTACTTTATCTTAAAGACCAGTTGTGTAGCTCCATTTTCTCTTTACATCATGTCTGAAAGCGAGTCTCTCGGTCAGGTAAATCAGGTTCCTAACAACACCGATTTAACACCAAGTTCCGGTCGGATCTCACCGGTCAAATCTACATTTCTTTCTACTCCCGGAAGTACTCCACTGGGATATGTTCCCGGAGTTCACTTCTTTTCAAACACCAACCCCTTCTCGGTCAGGGGTTGCACCTACTCAAATCGATGCAATGCATACGCCGGAACGCATAGATCTAACACCCGAGGGAGTAGCTAGAAATTTCTTACAACTGAGATTTCTTCTCAACTAGCATGTGAGCTTAGAAAGGGAAAAAAGGTGAGAATAAGACTAAATTATGAGGAGTCCAAACCCTCATTATCACCTGGCCGTCCATCTCTTCTTTTTAGCAGCTCACGTTCAGCCACATCTTACCTTGAAGCTGGTCCTAGTGTGACAGACCAACCACTCAAGCCTTTAAGGTTTTGGGAGGCCAAGTCCAACCGTTTTTCCCTTATTTACCTCCCAACCCATTACAACCGGTGCACCTATAGGGCATAAAACCACTCTTGATCAATTATGGCAGTCACCAGCTTCAAGTGTTCCCCCTCCCATTGCTACTTCGTGAAAACAAGCCATGGCCACCCTGCCTTTGGCTCGAGGTGCGGTCATGAGGACATACATGGGAGTGACTTATACAGTAAGCCTTTAAGGCTTTAACCTTATGACACAGATAATGCCATCTTTTATGAGTACCATCAGAAAGCCTTTAAGGCTTTAACCTTATGCCCTAGCTCATGACACAGATGATGGCACAATCTCCTTTGCAGCACATGAAAGCTGGATGATGACAAAGAAAGCCTTCAAGGCTTTAACCTTAACTTCATCAACCAAGTGCCAATCACTCACCAAGGTACCTCAAATGGTAACCCAGCTTCAAGGGTAGTAAAATACCTCTCAAAACCTTACAAGCCCAACAACTTGTCTTGCTTCTTCCAACAAATTGTTGAGTACGGATTTTAAACCCAGATAAAGATGCCATCACGGTACTAAAGACTACTTCCAAATCTTCGCCGAGACTGCAAGAATTGAAAAATGACCCAACTCCGAATGTTGTCTCATGTTCATGCAAACCCTTGAAGGGCCTTCTGGCATATGGTTCAATGACCTTCCTGGACGAAGCGTTCAGACCTTTGACGATCTTAGCAAAAGTTCCCTATGACAACAGAGGCATGTCAATGACGCCACGGTAATCTTCCAGACCAAACAACGTGATGATGAAAGTCTCAGAGACTTCATCAAAAGTTACAAGAAGGAAGGTTTAACTTACGCCGATGAAAAAATTAGGGTCGCAGGGTTCATGAATGCTAAATTCCAAATATCTCACAAGAGACTTCAATAAATGCCAGCCCAAAACCCTTGAAGAAGCACTCAAAAGGGCTAAAGCCCACATTCGAGGAGAATAAGCTGTATATATCAAAAAATAAATAAAAAATAAAAATAAAAAAAAACCTCTTAACTCGAGCTTCCAGTATGGCTCTTATGACAAACGGTTCAAAGGTTCGGATTCCAGAAGGCCTGAAGGCCGAAACCCTCCAAGCCGAGAAAAAACCATAAACTTTACAGCCTTAACCAAGACTCCGCATAGGATCTTGGCAACCGAAGAGGTAAAACACAGCTTCCGCCCTCCTCAACCTTTGTAAAAAAAACAAAAGTTTAGAAAAATCAAGCTAGTATTGTGAGTTTCACGAATAGAAAGGTCACCATACCAATGATTGCTTCCAACCCAAAATGAGGATCGAAGAAGCCGTCAAGTCCGAACTGGCTCACTTGGCTGAAGGGGTCAAGGGCAAGATGGTTGAAAAATAAAAAGTAGGAAGTGAACATGGTCGACCTTGAAAACAAAGCTTCCCACAAACGCCATCATGGGAACGTCAATATGTTTGCTTCCCACCACCAGAAGGAGAGTTGCTTTCAAACCCTCTGGTGATGGAATCCAACATAGGAACCATCAAGACACAAAAGGCTTACATTGACACCGGTGCAACCACCAAAATCATGTTTGAGAAAGGCTTTAACCCTCTCAGCGACGATGAACGTTCAAAGCTTCAACAGTCTAAATCCCCCATCGAAGGTATCGCAGACATACCTATCAAGCCTTTAGGCCAAATAACCCATTATGTTTGTTCAACGAGAGAACAAAGGGATGAACCGAACAACTCACTTTTGCGGTGATCAATATCCCCAACTATGATATCATCATAGGAAGGCCAGGGTAAGGTGTGTTCGGAATGGCATTTTTAGTTGGTCAAGGCACTATGAAGTTTCCCACTGAAAAAGGGATATCAACCCTTCAACCTACCCAAGAAACTTTTGCGGTTGAAGGGGAAAGCTCAAGAAAGGACGAAGACGATGAATAAGGGTTGAACATAAACCCAAAATATCCTCAACAGGGGATAAGGGTAAACACTAACCTTTACAATGAAACCCTCTCATACCTTGAAAGGCTGCTCTTGCACTACGTCTTTGCTTGGTGCCCGGAATATATGACCGACACCCCCCGTAGCATTATTGAAACATGAGATAGGGATCCCATCTTATAATAAACTCATTATACAAAAGATGGAAAAGCTTGTTCTAGCCGGAATCCTTCGAGAAGGTTAAGTATCAATCATGGGTGGCCAATCCCGTAATAGTTCGAAAACCCGACAAGTCTTGGAGAACGTATATTGATTTTAAAAGACTTGAACAAAGCATGCCCAAAGGATTGCTACTCGCTGCCCGAGATAGACCTCAAGGATAACTCGCTCACAGGCTTCCTATTCAGGTGTTTTCTTGACGCCTAAAAGGGTTACCATCAGATCCTAATAAAAAAAATGAAGAAAAAACCACATTCCACACTGATAAAGGTATATCTTGCTATCAAAAAATGCTTTTTGGTTTAAGAAATGCAGGTACCACTTATCCACGTCTGGTTAACAAAGCGTTTGCCAGACAAATCGGCAAGAACATTAAAGCTTATGTTGACGATTTGATGATCAAGAGCAAAACGGAATACCAAATGCTCGATGACATACAAGAAACCTTCCAAAACTCGAGAAAGATCAACATGAAGCTTAATCCAGTCAAGTGCTCGTCTCTAGGGCACATCATGGGGAAACAAAGCATAAAAGCCAACCCTCAAGGGATGTGCTAACAAGAAAGACTTTCGATGGAAAGCTTACAGCTTTGAAGCGTTTTACCCCAAAAGGAAGCCTTCAACCAAAGGAAGCAACACTTGGCTTCACTCCCAGCCATTCTGGCTCCGGAAATAGGAGGAACAACCTCTATCTACCTTTTGATTGCTGAAAATGCCATAAATACGGCTCTGATCATTGAACGAAACAATGTTCAGATACCCGTTTACTTTTTCAAAACTTCAAAATTAGCATAAATCAAATATTCTTCTTTGGAAAAACTTGCTCTAGCCCTAGTTCAAATGGCTAGAAGGCTTCGAAGGTATCTTCAGGCACACCTAATACAAGTAGTCATTGATCAACCTACCAGGAATGTGCTTGAAAAACCAGAAATATTTGGACGGCTAGCCAAATGGGCTGTTGAACTAGGTGAACATAAAATCACTTATGCTCCAAGAAAAGCTCTCAAAGCTCAAATCTTGGCTTACTCACCTTGTAAGTCCCTAAAGAAACCACAACAGAAGTTAATACAACCACCGCTGAACCCTTCAACCCTGATACCTGGAAGCTTTTTACCAACAAGGCTTCCAGTATCGAAGGTTCAGGGGCTGGTCTGGTTTTAATCAACCCTGATGGGTTAGAATTTACATATGCTATTCGACTTGAACTTCGTACCACCAACAATGAAGCTGAGTACGAAGCATTGATCGCTAGGCTAAAACTAGACAAAGAAATAGGGGTCCAAAAGCTTCGAGCCATCACAGAGTCCTTACTTGTCTAAAGCAAATGACAGCCACAAAGAAATACCATGATAAATCAAAGGAACTGATGAACACATTCCAAACATGTACCATCAAATAAGTTCCAAGATCCCAAAACAAGAGAGCTGATGCCTTAAGCAACCTTACATCTCTCACATTCGCCCATCTCACCAAGAAGGTACTAGTCGAAATATTGAAAACCTCATCAATTCAAGAACTTGAGGTTCAAGATGTGATCACTGAAGAAGGGCCAAATTGGATGACTACAATTGAAAATTTTCTCAAAAATGCTGAACTACCCAATGACCAGATAGAGGCTGAAAGGGTTCACATCAAATCATGGCAGTTTGTGTTGCAAGGAGAAATTATTTACAAAAAGGTTACCTTACACCACTACTCCGATGTGCTAGCCCAAAACAAAGCCAACATCTGATCAAGGAAGTACACGAGGGAATATGCGGAGCTCATTATGGTCCAAGATCTATGAACCTTAAATACTTATGACCCTCTATGCACCAAGATACCACTAAACAATTATGAATATGTGAATACTGCCAGATACACGCACCGGTACCCAAAAGTCCTAAACACGATCTCGTTCCCATCCCTCAGCTTGGCCACTCCACAAATGGGAAATAGATATTGTTGGTCCATTCCCACCGGCCAAAGGAGGAGTGAAATTTTTATTGGTCGCCGTAGATTATTTCACAAAGTGGCTAGAAGTCAAGCCGCTAGGAAAAATCTCGGGTAAACAAGTCATTGACTGTGTATGGAAAAACATCACTTGCCGCTTTGGGCTTCCAAGGGTACTTATCGTAGATAATGGCAAACAGTTTGTCGAGAAGCCTTTTAGCTCATGGTGCAACGAGTTCAGAATCGCACAAGCGTTTAGCTCAGTGGCCTATCCCCAATCAAACGACCAGATTGAAAGAACAAACCGAAACATTGTGAAGGGGATACAAACAAGATTGGGAAGACATGATACTCAGTGCTTGAAGAGCTTCCCAAAGACTTGTGGGCAATTCAAACAACCGAAAAAACAAGCCACAAGAAAACACTTTATAGCTTGGTATTTGGGTCAGAAGCTTTCATCCCGACAGAAATAGCAGCTACCACACAACGAACACTCAACGTTAACCTTGAGGCAAAATAGGCTAAAACCATGCTAAACCTGGAACTCCTAGAAGAAGCCCGTGACCAAGCCACTATAAAGGAAGCCAAATATAAGCAAAAGATGGAAGCTTATCACAACACTAGAAGTAAAACGTGAACGATTCAAACCCGGAGACTTGGTCCTCCACAACAATGAAGCAAGGAAGAAAGAAAATCAAGTCAAACTTGGTCCCAAATGAGAAGGACCATACACCATTCTCGAAAAAGCACAAAAGAGGATCATACAAGCTTGCCGATACACAAGGCAAAAAGCTTCCTTGCCACCGTAATGGCAAAAACCTTAAAAGATTCCATGTGTGGACAGAATGTTCTATGTTCCATCTTTCCTTCGTAATCAAAGTGCACCTTTTATAAATAAATGATGATTTTTCTATAAAAAATTTCTCTTTTCTATCCTATAATCAGGTTGAGAACCTAGCAAAACACTCCATGGCAAGGGCCATGTAAGGGGATGAGCTCCCAGGCCACATCGCTCAATAGGTTCAAGGGTTGAATGGACCTATATACGGGGTGAGTTCCTAAATCAATCCAACTCCATGAGACCATTGAACAACTCTAACTTGTCTCATAGACGGGTCTGAACAGCCTTCACCAAATGTTCCTTAAGCCTTAGAAAGTTTTCCTAAAAAGCAGATCATAACCAACAGGCTTACGAACCAAGATCAAACTAAGGAAAATGATAAATAGGATAAGTGCTATGTCTTATTGTTAAAAATACCAAGGCTAAGTGACTGCAGCACTGAACCCTTCAAGGTATAAATAACATAAAGACAACACAAAACCAACAAAGACAATTCCCTAGACATAAACACAATAATACAAGGTTGTATGCAACTTGATGACCAAAGTACAAAGCAAAACACCAAGTCACAAACATCAAACGACAACCGGAAGCCTCGAAGGCTTTAAGCTACAAGTATCTAACCAAGCTATCTTACAAAAACATACAACAACATTAAAAAATCATCAACACATAAGGAAAGAGTGGAATAAAGCACTAAACACATCGGTTTTAAACACAAGGCCTTAAAGGCCATAAACTTAACATATTGATCAAAAGCCTTGAAGGCTACCAACTACCAACTACCAAAGGAGACCTTAAGGGTTCCCCTAAAACCTACTTATGCATAACACATCACATAACATTGTTTAAGGTGCTAAGAAAGCTACGAATAAAGTCAAAGTGATTTTAGCTAGCAGCATCAGAAACGACAGTCTTTGCTGCACCCGCTTCACCACACTTGGACTTTTTGGCGTTCTTCTTTTTCATCCCACCTTTACCTGCTATCTCAGAAGCTTCAAGGCTTGTATCCTTCAAGCCTTCACCACAATCAGAGAACGTCTCTTCACTATCATCAGAGCACGAGCGCTTCTTGGAAAGAGAGTTCAACACTTTACTACACACAGCCTCATTAAGGCCAGTGAGTTACAACTCCTGCAAGACAGAAAGAGGCTTACCAAAACACTTGGAAACCTCACCCACATAAGGGTAAGTCAAGTGTTCCATCTTCAAAACAGTTTCTTTGAATACATCAAAGGCCTTGGGATGAAAAAGAGAAGACTTTTGTTGAGTTTATCCGGATTCACATGCCTTAAAACCAGCAAATAAACCTTGGTGCCTTCCATGAGCAAGAAGCTGGCTGTACGAATCACCCAAGGCACTATTGAACTCCGATGAATGAAGAAGATATGTAACCACTTGCTGGAATCCATGTTCAATTAACCATTTGTTATCACTAGTCGCATGGGCTAGTGAAGCTTTCAACCTATCTTTCTCTTCCAAGAAAGCCTACTTCTGAACCTCCAAAGCAGCCCAATCAACCCTGACTTAAACGCTGTCAGCTTCCAAGCGTTTTTCCAACTCAACCATCCCAGTCTTGTGCTGGGAAGAAAGCTCATCAATCCTCAACATCAGCTTTTCTCCCTCCCAGCATAACCCTCTGCCTCCTTCTTTAGAGTAGCTAGTGAAGCCTTCATCTCATCCCTCTTCTTCGAGAAGACATCATATTCTCGCATCCTCTTGCGAAATCTGGATACACCCTCTGGAAGCAAGGCAACAAGGTTACAAGCACCCATTACCATTTTTCGAAATCATCAGGTCATCATCCATAGATGAGCAAGAACCTCGAACAACAGGAGAATCAAAGTGGGTAAGAACATCCTCACAAACGGATGAAGGCTTGAAGCTGTCACCAACTGTGACCTTCTAATCCGGCACATAAACCTCCCCTGGATTAACATTGGTGGAACCTTCACCACCCTTCCCGGAACCCTTCAAGCTCACAGCCTTTTTACCCGCCAAACCGCCAAGGGCTGTCCCTTGTCCTTTTTTGATTTTCCCCAACCCCAACTTCTAAATCATCTGAAGCCTCTATGTCATTACTTAGTTCCACCGGCTCAGAAGCCGATGGTTGGTCAGCAGTCTTTATCAAACAACAGCTCGAATGACGAGTAGAGACTTTGGAAGCAACAACTTTGGTGAAACCCTTGACATTGGGAACGTTCACATAGCCTGAACCCTCGAACCTATGTTCAGTGCCCCTAACAACAACATCTTCGTCTGACGTAGCCTCGGTATCTCCAAACACAACATTAGATGTGTCATCGCTCTTGATAAAGTCTAAGGCAAACATAACTGCAACAAATAAAATATAACATAAGCAGAAAATACAAAATATCATACCTTGATCATCTCTCACGAGCACAGGGTCACGATCCGGCTTGTCCCACAACTTGCTAACATCCATCAGCACTAAAAGGTGTTCGGGAAAGGGACAAAGCCTGAAAGGAAACCCCCTAATAAACTTCAACAACCATTTATCTCGTGTTTGAAAGGTTCAAGCTCATTCAAAACAGCATAAGGATGCCCCCAAACAAGCCTGAAAGGAACAATGGACTCAGAAATCCAGAAAAATTGGTACTTCCAAGAACCAAAGGTAGTAACCATAGACGAAATTAAACACACATCAACCTGAGATGTTTCAAAGGTAAAACAATCGTCGTTCTTGGCTAACTGGAAGAAACGGCGGAACAACAACAACGATGGGTCATAAAACATCAAAGTGTAAAACCCTAGCAAGACCTTAAGGGTGTAACTGACCAAACGACACGCGATAATACTCTAAAAACATTCAGAACAAAGACTGAAAACGGATGACGCAAGTTGGAATACTCAGCAATAAAGGGCAATGGAACCAACGGGACACTAATCGATCGATTTGCCAAAACCCAGAGCCATCGGATTAAACTTTAGATCGATCCCCCATTCTTTACAAAAAGCCTCAACTTCCTCTTGAGCGAGACAAGTTGAATCCTTTAAGCCTTCAAGCCTTAAAGCCTTCAAGCCTTAAAACCTTGAAGCCTATCACAACTACTATCATTCTGAAATTCAAATCTCAAAACTCAAACGCCTTAAAGCCTTGAAGCCTTTAAGCAATAAAAAATAATGTGTAAAAGTCAGAAGCATTTGAGCTTACATCCCAAACACCTCTGACTTGGGGGGCTGATGACGGGGGTAGCTCAAACCTTAATAAACTGATTAGAGACACAACAGCTTAAAAGGTTAAAAGGTTAAAAGGTTTGGAAATGTTCCAACGGTCATGAACAGTAAAAAGGACAAGCACAGTGTCCTGTCACATCAACACTTAACGTGTTCAACCTCCTGCCCAGCTGCAACCAGACCATATGGGAGAGCACACCCTTTTGTCCGCAGGTCCAAACCCTTCAACCCCCAAAATGGGCAAACCCCTCACTGCAAGCACAGATTCACTAGTCACGGGTTTCTCCTTTGAGAAACACCTTCCCCTATAAAATGCAGGCCATTTCACCATACAAAACACCCCAGGATCAGCAGATATCACCCCAACTCTCTGATTCTCCTTCTCTCTCCTGAGAACTAGCTTCATGCTTGCTTCTCTTCTTCACACTAAATAATTCATCTTCTCCAACGATCGCTTTCTGGGTTGATTTCTAATCAGCTCAAGATCTAAGGAGGATAAAAAAAATACTAGTGAACCTCTCTCCACGTCTTGCAAACGTGGGGGGACCCCACGACCTGCGTTAGGCTAATCTAACCCCTGAACCCTTTTACCCAGAGATATCGCTACAGGCCTTGGTCTTGTATTTGTTGCATCAACATCTTCAAAGTGTACAAAACACGTATTAGATGTTTGCAAACCCTTGCATGTTATGTCCTTTAGCTTTAACTGTCACACCCCAACCGATGGCGGAATCATCGGGGCGCGGCACTGAGCGAAACAGATTGTTCAGAAGTTTCCACAACAACTATCATACAATTCAGTTATATAACACGTCCCATACCGTGTCCCAAACAATAACAAGTTATCATAGAAATCAGCTAAACAATATGGGAACTGTTCCGACAACTCAAGTTTAATTATTACAGACCGAATTTAAATATTGTTTTAAGACTTCTAGACGGCTGTCCGTAAATCTTACTGACTACAGGTTCCAGTACAAGATCTACAGATAATTATGGCCCTGGGGCAGGTACGTGGACACTGTCCTAAGGTCACAGGCTCCTAGAAGCTTATTATTGCCTCGCTTCCCTAGCACGCTAGTAGCTTAAACACCTGTCACATACGTTAAAATAAAAGTCAATACATATAATGTAAAGGTGAGTACACAAGTTTGATATAGCATATAGAGTTCGAATAGTTTACGCATAACCAAGCACGTACACAAGGGCAAACGATGCATGTAAATTATCAACATGGGACCATCGATACCAACGACTTCGAGTTGACTGTCCGAGACAGTTCGCAATACATGATTACCACCGTAATCCATGCAAGTAATTGTCCTTAGCAACCCCCGTGGGAACGGGTGCTGAGTCCAAACTATAGTACTACGTTGCTAAAGCAGGTAGATAGCACTCCACGTGTAAACATAATAAACAACAATCATTTAGACAAGTAATACATGCAAATAGGTTAGCGTTCAAATAGTTTGTGTTGTTTGTGGATTTGATAGATTACGTATGTAACACCCAAAAGTGCTGAAAGCAAAAAGGGATCGAGTATACTCACAGTGGTTGGTTGTGGATTGAAGGGAGCACTGAGAATAGTTTAGCCTGAATAGTTCGATAACACAACGATGAGTAACGCGGAAAAAGTAAACAATGTACTTGGATCGAGTAGGCCATTCGATCGGACAGCAGTTCGATCGAGTGGGCTGTTCGATTGGTTTGAAAGTCCGTTCGAACATCCATTCGATCGGCCGGCTGGCTCGATCGGCTGGTTCCTTCAAGTGGATTGTTTCTTCCTTTGATGTGAAGGATGTGTTTGTGTATGATGGTTTGTACTACCTTTCAAGTTGGCCGATCGAACAGCTGTTCGATCGGTTAGCCCAACCGATCGGCTAGCACTTCATTGTTTTCAAATATGTCACTCGATCGGCTGGCATGCTCGATCGGGTGACATTCCAATGTTTCGAGAAGTCTAAGTGTTTTGAAGTATAGTATCTCATGATTCGAGCAGTAATGATTACAATCGAGTGGCGTAGTCGATCGAACAGTACCTCGTCAATACTACACTTCATGAGTTTGTGGGACTAAGTGCTAGTCGATCGGTTAGCCTAGTCGATCGGCTGGCATAGTCGTTCGGTTGGACTGTTCGATCGAACAGCCTAGCCGTTCGGCCAGCTTCTCGATTCGGTTAACCTTTCACTTAACACTTGGTTATTCCCGTTAATTGTTGATGTTATAGAGATATTTTGACTACGAGTTGAACCACAAAGCTGAAGTCCCTACTTAGTCTACTGACTCGAGCAGGAATCACCCAAACTCGGTCAGAGACGGTTTGGAACCCAAGTTTAACGTTTAACCCGAAATCGGTATATCTCTCGGTAGAACCCGAATCTTGAACCATGTGTTAGTTTAGAATGGTTTATAAGTCGGTTCAAGCTTCGTTTTCACCGGTTTGAGTGTAAAAGAGTTGAAAGATAGATGAAAACCCATCTTCCAATCCTTTTTCACCGTGAAATGTTAAGATCTTTGGAAGATTTTAGGTTATTTATGTGGAAATCGGTTAGATCTAGCTTATTCATGGTTGAATGAAGTCAAGAACATGAAGTTCTTGATGAACACCAAGAACACCATGATGACATCACTCAAGAACACCTAGATCTTGGTGATTTCATGGATGAAATTCAGATTTTGAAAGATAGAAAGATGTAGAATCGATTAATGAACAAAAACGTACAAGGATTAGAGCGAAATACTTACCGGTTTGAGAGAAATCTGAGATTTAGTGAGAAGAAGAGGCTGGTCGGTCAGAGCTTTTCCAAAAGTGGAAAGCTTGACAAGGACAGCCCTATTTATAGGCTTCCAAAAGAGGAAAGGGTCAGCTGATCGAACAGCATCCCTGATCGAGCAGCTGCACGATCGAACAGCCTGTTCGATCGGCTAGCCTGTTCGATCAGGTTGCCCTGTTCGATCGGCTAGCCTGTTCGATCAGGTTGCCCTGTTCGATCGGCTAGCCTGGTTTTGAGTGTTTCGCGACGATTTTTGATATTTCGACTTAGAACGATGATTTGAGAATGATAGAATTCCTAATCAAATTACTTTTAGTCCTAACTACTATATCTAACATACAAGCATCCTTACACCACGATTTGGATTCGATTTCGATTGAGTTTGATTCACCTTCGATTCTTGATTGATTTTGATTGATTCACCACACACTTTAACATAAAGTAAACATGCACAAGTAACACGTAAGGCACACACACACGTATAAAGGCATTAAAATCCCCACACTTGAGTTTGATGATCGATTTGATTAGCTTGATTATTGATTGACTAGCTTTATTGCATTGTTACTTCCTATCATTCACAGTCGGTCGTTGATTCACAGTTCGATTATCGGTCGATTAGTTTGATTATACAACACTTACTCCAAATAATACGAAAATCAAAATGAAACTAAAATGAAATTAATCTTTATTAATCTTTAATTCCAATAACAGTCAACACTTGACTTTGACTTTGACTTTTGGAAAACACGGGGTGTTACAGTCTCCCCTCCTTTAGGGAATTTCGTCCCGAAATTAGGCCGAGAACCGTACATCGCCGTGTGATTTTACCAATTTGATGCTTCAGATCTATCTGAACAACTGCGGGTACTTGGCCTTCATGTCACTTTCGAGTTCCCAAGTGAACTCCGCGCCTCGTTTGCCTTCCCATCGTACTTTTACAATAGGAATGCGAGAGCGTCTGAGTTGCTTGGTCTGTCGGTCCATGATTTCGACAGGCTTTTCCACGAAGTGTAGCGTCTCATTGACCTGAAGATCGTCGAGTGGTATTATTGCGTCGTGGTCGGCTACGCATTTTCGAAGGTTTGAAATATGGAAAGTCGGGTGGACATTGCTGAGTTCCTCCGGTAATTCGAGTTTGTAGGCAACTTTACCGATCCTTTCCAGAATCTTAAAAGGTCCAACAAATCGGGGCGCAAGTTTCCCTCTTTTGCCGAATCGGACTACTCCCTTCCAAGGCGATACCTTTAGGAGCACGTAGTCGCCAACTGCAAATTCGCGGGGCCTGCGTCGTTTATCGGCGTACATCTTTTGTCTGTCCCGGGCCTTTACCAAATTTTCCCTTATCTGGTGGATTTTGTCAGTCGTTTCTTGCAGAATCTCGGGCCCAGTCAATTGTGAATGACCGACCTCGTGCCATACAATAGGCGAGCGACATCTCCTACCATACAAGGCTTCGAAAGGTGCCATTTCGATGCTGGAGTGATAGCTATTATTGTACGAAAATTCGACTAACGGTAGGTGTTTGCTCCAACTACCACCAAAATCGATAACACACGCACGGAGCATGTCTTCAATAGTACGAATCGTTCTTTCAGTCTGCCCGTCGGTTTGCGGGTGGAATGCGGTACTCAAATTCAGCGTCGTACCAAGAGCTGCTTGAAAAGTTTCCCACAATCTCGATGTAAACCGAGCATCGCGATCAGAAATGATGTCTCGAGGCGTACCATGATTCTTAATGATCTCGTCGGTGTAGATTTGGGCTAGCTTGGCCACCTTATAGTCTTCTCGTATTGGCAGAAAGTGGGCTGATTTGGTTAGACGGTCGACTATGACCCAAATACTGTCGTGACCTGATGGCGTGGTCGGAAGCTTAGTTATGAAATCCATAGCTATGCTTTCCCACTTCCATACGGGTATCGGCGGTTGTTCGAGTAAGCCTGAAGGTCTTTGGTGTTCAGCCTTGACTCTTGCACAAGTTAAACAGCTACCAACATATAGAGCAATATCCCTTTTCATCCCAGGCCACCAGTACTTGTAGCGAAGGTCCTGGTACATTTTGTCCGCACCGGGATGAATGGAATATCGGGATTTGTGGGCTTCGTTCATGATGATCTTTCGCAAATCTGTCCTCCTCGGAACCCAGATTCGGTCCAGATAGTAGAATATCCCGTTGGCTTTGCTCACGAGCTGAGTTCCATCGTGATAGATTCGTTCTTTCTTCAACGTACGCTCGTTAAAGCAAGCGTGTTGTGCTTCGCGGATGAGAGCTTCGAGGTTATACTGAGCCTGGATGTTTCGAGCACCTATCACGTAATTCTTTCTGCTGAGGGCGTCTGCAACTACATTCGCCTTGCCTGGGTGATAACGGATCTCACAGTCGTAGTCGTTGAGAAGTTCTACCCATCGGCGTTGACGCATATTGAGTTCTCTCTGGTTAAAGATATGTTGTAGGCTCTTGTGATCGGTGAAGATCGTACACTTTGTACCATACAGGTAGTGTCGCCAAATCTTTAAGGCAAAGACAACTGCGCCTAGCTCGAGGTCATGGGTTGTATAGTTCTTCTCGTGGATTTTGAGCTATCGAGATGCGTAAGCTATAACCTTGTCTCGTTGCATGAGAACACAGCCAAGTCCAAGGTTTGAAGCATCACAATAGACAACGAAGTCATCGCTTCCGTCCGGCAGTGTAAGAACTGGTGCATGGCACAGCATGTGTTTGAGGGTTTGGAAAGCAGTCTCCTGCGCGGTTCCCCACACAAAAGGCTTGTCTTTATGAGTAAGGGAGGTAAGTGGTACAGCAATCTTTGAGAATCCTTCAATGAATCGCCGATAGTAACCAGCTAATCCGAGAAAAGAGCGAACTTCTGACGGATTCTTTGGCGTAACCCATCCCTTGACTGCCTCAATCTTTGCAGGATCAACGTGTATCCCCCGACTATTCACAATGTGACCCAGAAATTGAACTTCCTCCAACCAGAACTCACACTTGGAGAACTTGGCGTAGAGTTGGTTTCCCTGAAGCAACTCGAGAACCAATCGCAAATGCTGCGCATGTTCGGCCCTCGATCTGGAATAGATCAGGACATCGTCGATGAATACAATGACGAAACGGTCTAAGAACGGTTTACACACGCGATTCATCAGATCCATAAAGACCGCGGGTGCGTTGGTCAAACCAAAAGGCATGACAACAAATTCGTAGTGGCCGTATCGGGTTCGAAAAGCGGTTTTGGGTATATCTTCCTCTTGAATCCGCAACTGATGGTAGCCTGAACGTAGATCAATCTTGGAGAAACACTGAGCACCTTGTAATTGGTCAAACAGGTCATCGATTCTTGGTAAGGGGTATCGGTTCTTGATGGTCAGCTTGTTCAATTCCCGGTAGTCGATGCACATTCGGAACGACCCGTCCTTCTTTTTGACGAAGAGGACTGGTGCGCCCCATGGAGAAGTGCTCGGGCGAATGAAGCCTTTTTCAAGTAACTCTTGGAGTTGGTTTGAGAGTTCTCGCATCTCAGATGGAGCGAGTCGATACGGAGCTTTGGCCACAGGGTTGGCTCCTGGAATCAGGTCGATTCGAAAGTCGATATCACGACTAGGAGGTAATCCAGGAAGATCATCAGGGAACACCTGAGGAAATTCTCGGACAACAGGAACATCCTTGACTTCAACTTTCTTTTTCTTGTCCGTCTCTGCTACAACAATGTTGGCCAAGAAGGCTCGATATTCCTTGCGGAGATATTTGCGAGCTTGAAGACAGGACATGAGCTTGAGATCTTTCACAGTAGTTTCACCATAAACACATAAAATATCACCACTAGCTAGCACAAAACGAATCATCTTATCGGCACACACACTTCAGCATGGTTTTCACGAAGAAAGTCCATGCCTACTATGACATCGAAACTTCCGAGCTGCATTGGAATGAGATTAATCGGAAATATATGATTGTTGAGCTCGAGAGTACAATCACGGAGCACAGAATTGACAGCAATGGTTCTTCCGGTAGCGACTTCTACTTCGAAGGGTGTCGAAAGATAAGAGCGCTTACGTCTAAGAAGCTTCTCAAATTCAAATGACACAAAGCAGTTATCGGCTCCAGTATCAAACAAACATGATGCATATATACCATTCACAAGGAACGTACCATTGACCACGTTGTTGTCAGCTTGAGCCTGACGTGCGTTGATGTTGAAGGTTCTGGCGTGAGCTGCTTGCTGTTGAGGCTGTTGTTGTTGCTGGGGTTGTTGAGCTTCTTGTTTCACCACCCTGTTCGGGCACCGGTTTGCGAAGTGGTTAGGGTCACCACATGCAAAGCAGGTCCGAACATTGTTTGCCGGGGCCTGTGCAGCTTGAGGAGCTTGAGGAGCTTGAGGAGCAGGTAGCAGGGCTTGGTTAACAGTAGCCTGAGCTTGCGTTTGACGGGGACCATAGCGGCAACTCGCAGTGAAATGCCCGTAAACGTTGCAGTGGGCACAGAATCGGCAGGCCACACCCACCGGGTGATGATAGGAACATGTAGCACAGAGTGGGTGGGGGCCGGTGTACGCACGCTTCGCCGGCGGCGCATTGATCACTGGCGCTGAACGCTGTGGCTGTTGCTGCTGGGCTGGTACAGACTGTAGTGGAGCAGCAGTGGTTGCGGCAGCGCAACTTTTGTTCTTCTTTCTTCTTCTCGAAGACTTGGAGGCTTGAGTGGTGGTGTTGTCGGTTGATGCGGCGGTGACTTGATGCAGGGGCTTGACTTGCTTATCCCAGAAACCAGCCTTCACCCGCTTGTCATTAATCTCAGCGGCGAGCAGGTAGGTCTCCTCAATCGTTGCGGGCTTTGAAGCTAGGACAAAATCCGCTACACAATCAGGAAGAGCGCGGATGTATTTTTTGATGGTCATGTCGGGAGTCTTGACCTGGTCTGGACAGATGATGCTTAACTGCTTGAAGCGAGCAGTGAGACCGGCGTTGTCACCCTTGTCTTGTTTAATACCCCAGAATTCATCCTCCAACTTATGACGCTCATGGGAGGGACAGTATTCTTCGATCATGATTTCCTTCAGCTTCTTCCATGACAGAGCATAGGCTGCGTCGTTTCCGCGCTTGTTTCTTTCAGCAGTCCACCAGTCCAAAGCACGGGACTGGAAGACGCCAGTAGCATTGAGAGTCCGAAGATTATCTGGGCATCCACTTTGACGAAAGGTGACTTCTATCGAGTCAAACCAGTGAAACATAGCCGTTGGGCCATCCTCGCCGGTGAACTCTTTTGGCCCACATGCCTTAAATTGCTTGAAGCTAAAAGCAGTCTTGCTGGATTCTTTCGGAGCATCAGCTTGTGACATCTCAGATGATTTGCTGGCGTTCTCATAAACCTCACTCACGGCCTTCGCCACGGTCTTAGAGATGATAGCAGCCAGACGTCGATCTCTTTTCTCCTGGCGGGTAAGACGCGAGCGTGATCTAGGTTGTCCAGATGACGACATGGTCTGCAATAGACATCGTCACAGGCTCAACACAACGAATTCGAGTCTCACACGTTCTTAGATCTCTAAAGCTTAGAATCACGTCGCATCTCTCGTCACGTAACACATATAATCACATAAGCACATAATCATAGAGGCACATAAGCACAGAAGCAATTAGGGCACATAAGCAATTAAGCAAATTGAGCACTTAATTTCCTAAACACGTACGCAATTTTATCACAGAGGTAGTCAGAAAACAGAAACCTATAACCACAAGTCGAGTGCCGTTCGTTTTGCGTATCAGATAGCACCACATTGTATCGTCTATCTTAGTCGTATAGCGTAGCATAGCACACTGGTTTCGTTTAGATCACATCAACAGGGATTTGAATCGAGATAGGATAGCAACAAAGGTCACGCAGATTGATAACAAATGGAGTAACCAACAAATCTTAAAACACGTAAACAGGTAAATCATATAAATTCAACGAAGCAACACTCAAAATCGGAAAATGGATTGTCTGCGGCTACTAGACTTTGACTAACCATGGCAATTTAACTATTCACAGTTGACTTGTCGTCACTTTCGACTCTAGGGGACATGTTCCTGCCTCGATTCTTGGGCATTATGCATGCGCATTCTAGGTCATACTCGTGAGTTCAGGTCGTTGGAGTCCGTCAATTGCCTTGGCGAGATAAAATTAAAGTTGGAATAACTGCCAAGGTTAGGGTTTCACCCCTAGCTCAGCAATTTCTTCCTTGTTTTAAGAAAATTTAGAGGAAAGTTTTCATCAAATTACGGGTTTCAGCCCTAATTTGGTATAATTCTCCCCCCATTTGTTGATAGAAAATTGCACAAAGTAATTGGCAAAATTCGTAATTTTAGGCAGGAATTTGCGGGTTTCACTCCTAATCCCGTCCAAATTACGAAATTTGGCTCGGAGTTCGGATGTAATGATAGAATAGAAGGAAACAACATAAAATAAGCACATAAACTTGGTCTCTTGGTTCCTAACTATAGTCTAGGTCTCTAAGACAGCGATCCGGACTAGATCGTGTCTAACCTAATTCCCTATAGTTATGGCTCTGATACCAATCTGTCACACCCCAACCGATGGCGGAATCATCGGGGCGCGGCACTGAGCGAAACAGATTGTTCAGAAGTTTCCACAACAACTATCATACAATTCAGTTATATAACACGTCCCATACCGTGTCCCAAACAATAACAAGTTATCATAGAAATCAGCTAAACAATATGGGAACTGTTCCGACAACTCAAGTTTAATTATTACAGACCGAATTTAAATATTGTTTTAAGACTTCTAGACGGCTGTCCGTAAATCTTACTGACTACAGGTGCCAGTACAAGATCTACAGATAATTATGGCCCTGGGGCAGGTACGTGGACACTGTCCTAAGGTCACAGGCTCCTAGAAGCTTATTATTGCCTCGCTTCCCTAGCACGCTAGTAGCTTAAACACCTGTCACATACGTTAAAATAAAAGTCAATACATATAATGTAAAGGTGAGTACACAAGTTTGATATAGCATATAGAGTTCGAATAGTTTACGCATAACCAAGCACGTACACAAGGGCAAACGATGCATGTAAATTATCAACATGGGACCATCGATACCAACGACTTCGAGTTGACTGTCCGAGACAGTTCGCAATACATGATTACCACCGTAATCCATGCAAGTAATTGTCCTTAGCAACCCCCGTGGGAACGGGTGCTGAGTCCAAACTATAGTACTACGTTGCTAAAGCAGGTAGATAGCACTCCACGTGTAAACATAATAAACAGCAATCATTTAGACAAGTAATACATGCAAATAGGTTAGCGTTCAAATAGTTTGTGTTGTTTGTGGATTTGATAGATTACGTATGTAACACCCAAAAGTGCTGAAAGCAAAAAGGGATCGAGTATACTCACAGTGGTTGGTTGTGGATTGAAGGGAGCACTGAGAATAGTTTAGCCTGAATAGTTCGATAACACAACGATGAGTAACGCGGAAAAAGTAAACAATGTACTTGGATCGAGTAGGCCATTCGATCGGACAGCAGTTCGATCGAGTGGGCTGTTCGATTGGTTTGAAAGTCCGTTCGAACATCCATTCGATCGGCCGGCTGGCTCGATCGGCTGGTTCCTTCAAGTGGATTGTTTCTTCCTTTGATGTGAAGGATGTGTTTGTGTATGATGGTTTGTACTACCTTTCAAGTTGGCCGATCGAACAGCTGTTCGATCGGTTAGCCCAACCGATCGGCTAGCACTTCATTGTTTTCAAATATGTCACTCGATCGGCTGGCATGCTCGATCGGGTGACATTCCAATGTTTCGAGAAGTCTAAGTGTTTTGAAGTATAGTATCTCATGATTCGAGCAGTAATGATTACAATCGAGTGGCGTAGTCGATCGAACAGTACCTCGTCAATACTACACTTCATGAGTTTGTGGGACTAAGTGCTAGTCGATCGGTTAGCCTAGTCGATCGGCTGGCATAGTCGTTCGGTTGGACTGTTCGATCGAACAGCCTAGCCGTTCGGCCAGCTTCTCGATTCGGTTAACCTTTCACTTAACACTTGGTTATTCCCGTTAATTGTTGATGTTTTAGAGATATTTTGACTACGAGTTGAACCACAAAGCTGAAGTCCCTACTTAGTCTACTGACTCGAGCAGGAATCACCCAAACTCGGTCAGAGACGGTTTGGAACCCAAGTTTAACGTTTAACCCGAAATCGGCATATCTCTCGGTAGAACCCGAATCTTGAACCATGTGTTAGTTTAGAATGGTTTATAAGTCGGTTCAAGCTTCGTTTTCACCGGTTTGAGTGTAAAAGAGTTGAAAGATAGATGAAAACCCATCTTCCAATCCTTTTTCACCGTGAAATGTTAAGATCTTTGGAAGATTTTAGGTTATTTATGTGGAAATCGGTTAGATCTAGCTTATTCATGGTTGAATGAAGTCAAGAACATGAAGTTCTTGATGAACACCAAGAACACCATGATGACATCACTCAAGAACACCTAGATCTTGGTGATTTCATGGATGAAATTCAGATTTTGAAAGATAGAAAGATGTAGAATCGATTAATGAACAAAAACGTACAAGGATTAGAGCGAAATACTTACCGGTTTGAGAGAAATCTGAGATTTAGTGAGAAGAAGAGGCTGGTCGGTCAGAGCTTTTCCAAAAGTGGAAAGCTTGACAAGGACAGCCCTATTTATAGGCTTCCAAAAGAGGAAAGGGTCAGCTGATCGAACAGCATCCCTGATCGAGCAGCTGCACGATCGAACAGCCTGTTCGATCGGCTAGCCTGTTCGATCAGGTTGCCCTGTTCGATCGGCTAGCCTGTTCGATCAGGTTGCCCTGTTCGATCGGCTAGCCTGGTTTTGAGTGTTTCGCGACGATTTTTGATATTTCGACTTAGAACGATGATTTGAGAATGATAGAATTCCTAATCAAATTACTTTTAGTCCTAACTACTATATCTAACATACAAGCATCCTTACACCACGATTTGGATTCGATTTCGATTGAGTTTGATTCACCTTCGATTCTTGATTGATTTTGATTGATTCACCACACACTTTAACATAAAGTAAACATGCACAAGTAACACGTAAGGCACACACACACGTATAAAGGCATTAAAATCCCCACACTTGAGTTTGATGATCGATTTGATTAGCTTGATTATTGATTGACTAGCTTTATTGCATTGTTACTTCCTATCATTCACAGTCGGTCGTTGATTCACAGTTCGATTATCGGTCGATTAGTTTGATTATACAACACTTACTCCAAATAATACGAAAATCAAAATGAAACTAAAATGAAATTAATCTTTATTAATCTTTAATTCCAATAACAGTCAACACTTGACTTTGACTTTGACTTTTGGAAAACACGGGGTGTTACATTAACTCAGTTAGTTTTCATTGTTAAATCAGATTTAACCTTGAAAACTAACTAAGTTAGGGCTAAAGGACCTAACATGCAAGGGTTTGCAAACATCGAGTACGTTTTTTGTACACTTTGAAGATAACTGACATAGTTTGCAATCTGGTATAAACATAAATGATGATTTTTGTAATTTACTCTATCACAATGGAAAAAAAAACTTTGATGAAGTACAAGAAGATTCTGGTGGTGTTAGTCGATATTACCAAATGCTACACAATATCATGAAAGAGGTCGTACAAATACATGATTCAAAACGGCTACATCATGTACTTGTTATAGTAACCTGATTGACACGACAAGGATATTCCTTGTCCATAAGTCGTATCTTCTATAAATGATAGGAGCGAGTTTTCTGATTAAATTTGATACGAGTGGTAAGTTTGAGATAGATTAACTCTTTGATACATAAACATTAACGTGGTCATCACAGTTACATTAGTACCGAAAAAGTTTACATCAACATTTACGGGAGATCGCCTTTGTGATCTCCTCTCAAACTCACACATACACACTTAATCACTCTCCCTCATCTCTGTGTGTTATGTGCCTTTTTAATGAATTGGCTATTTATAAGCCACACTCAATCACTAAATGACTCTAAATGATTGAGCTAAATCACTAACATCATGTAAATGATTTACTCATTTACCCATTTTAGTGATTGAGCTTCAAGCTCATTCGTTTATCACACAATTCAGCACACAACTATTCTAGCATATTCAATCAACAACAAACACACCAAAATGCACTAACAATAAGGGTTATTAATGTCACTATTGGCTTATAAGCACTCCTCCACCCACCCCGTATGTAAGCATTCCTTATTCACGTTACCACCATGTATAGATGACATATTGTGATCACATATACCAGATATAATCACCAAGTTCTTTGCCCATATATAAAGTGTTAAGTCTATTACGAAAACTTATCGAACATCTGAACATAAAGCATATGATGAACATAAAGCATATGATGATATTCAAACGAACACACATCAACCTTTTTCCATGGGAGCAGAAGTTGAACATGTTTATCAAAATTTGGCCCGACAAGCCTAACATACAATGGTTTGAAATTGGTCTTTCACAAAAGTACAACCTAACTTCGAAGGCTTGCAAAAAGTATTTCTTTCCAATTTCTTGCTAACAAAGAAGGTACATGAACAATTAACACTTGTTTCAATGTAACATTTTCTTCGCGATGCTAGAAAAACATATAAATAATAGTTAGAGAACTTATTAAGTATTAACTAATTCTATCTTTGATGTTACATAAACGAATAAAACCATACCTATTTGATACTAAGTAACTTTTAAAACTACAAGGATCGTTTCTATCACTTTTATTCATTGAAATGCTACTTTCAAAATAACCCTCATTCTTTTGTAATACAACAACTTTCACCCTCATGAGGTAAAGTAACCACAACCCCCTCTTATAAATACACCATTTTTCCCTCCCAATTCTCCCCTCCGTTATAACTCCATCATTTAATTTTCTTCAACTGCTACTTCACCCACACACACACACTAAAACACCCACACACCACACGCAGTATCACTATCTGAACCATGTCGGCCGGCGAAAACGACGCTTCGGCCGATCGTATTAATGCCATCAAGTCCACCCTACGCGTCGTCCCCGACTTCCCCAAACCAGGTAAACTCACATAAATGCATAAGCTCTATGTTTTCCGGTAAGGAAAAAAAATGAAATAACACACATAATCTCGCTTGCATTAATGAACAATAATTGTGAAAAGATGTTGTGAACAACAGGAATACTGTTTTTAGACATCACTACATTGTTGCTCGATCCAAAGGCCTTTAAAGACACGATCGATTTGTTCGTTGAGCGTTACAAACAGAAAGATATTTCTGTAGTTGCAGGTAAAATATTTTTAACTTTGTTTAGGTTTTATTAAAGTTAATTGCAATTAGGATAAATGCTCATTGAACATCACCTTTAATTTCCCCTATATACTTATTGAAAGATAGGGTCCAATTTTGACTTTTGAGTTTTGCAATATAAAACAATCTTTAGTTGATAGCCAGGCTAGCAGATATGGTCACTTATTTCTAAATTTTTATACAGGCATTAAATAACTTTTAAGATGAAGTAGAAAACTGCAACTATTTCATTAATATCTATGCATTTTTGGTTCAACTATGATACACAGCTCGGTTTTATAAATCTTAATATATGTGTGAAACATTGCGTACAAGTGTATTTTAATTCTTCTTACATACTATGATTACATTAATATTTACGCATTTTGGTTTAACTATAATGCATAACACGGTTGTATAGGGAGAGTGAAACACTTGTATTATATTTTCTATACATCTATGTAATGTGACAGGAAAATTGCAATATTTCCAAATCTTTTTGCAAAGTTTCAAACTTTGTTGACTATCCTCCCACTATAATCCTTGTAAATGAGTGATGCTGTTGACTTTTATGAAATATATATAGTCAAATATTTCATTTTTTTATAAGAAGTGGTTGAGTAGAAAATTCATGACAGTTGAACGACTATGGTACATAAATATCTTATCAAAATCTTGCCCGAAGACATTACAGCTTAGGTGTTCGAAGCGCGATTGTTGTTTCATTCTTAATAGAACAATTCTTCGGTAAAAAAAAAAAAAACTGAGCTACAAGACAAGAAGAGGGTGTCTTAAATATGAAATCTTGTTTTGTTTTTGGAGTATTAAATATTAAGTAGTAGTGGTTGATAGATAGTGGGGATGGAGGGGTCAGTGATTACTTGATATGAATGAGTATGAGCGGCTAAAAGTGGCCTTTGCTTACTAAAGCATGTGCTCGATCTCTTTCAAGATCCAAATTTAGGGTGGGATAATGGCGGTTGTTGTTGTTGGGTAGGACCCCTCCTAGTAATGATGGATTTTTCAATCCCTTTTAATTGTGTTTGGTTTAGTTCCATTGCATTGTGGATTATATATTATATACAGATAATGAGAATTGTATAACGCACTTGTACTTGTACGTAGTGCTTTACTTTAGAGATATAATGGAAGTTCGAAAGACACTAGGGTAGATAGTTATAATTAATCATCATATGCATCACATAAAGCAAATCGTACAACTGTTTATGTGACACTTAAACTGATTCTCTAATGAGCGTGTCCGATGTATGTGTGTATCTATGGGGGGGGGGGGGGGGGGGAGGGGGGGGGGGTTGCGTCATCTGTATAATATATGCTTGTATGTGGTGTTTCGAGTCTGATCGCGGTTATCATCATATGGTGTTGAAAAGAAGGTGCCACTGTATATATATTAACTAATTACTTAGTGTTTGAATGAGTTGCTCACACTTTCTTTATGGTTAATCATTGTATTCATCTGTCTTTTTCTGATAATCAATTATTGTTGATCAAGTGGGTTCTTTTTTTATGTCTGTTAAAAGTCACTTGTTTTTTTTGTTGCAACCTAGTGTTTGGTTTCTGAACATTTAGACCAAATATTATGTTGTAAAAAAGCATTTTTAGGTATGGATATGTTAAGATGGTTGTGTACTGGCAGGTATCGAAGCTCGGGGTTTTATGTTTGGTCCTGCAATCGCACTGGCGATCGGAGCAAAGTTTGTTCCATTAAGGAAACCGAAAAAGTTGCCTGGTACTTGACATCTTTTCTTGTTAGCTCTCTATTGATGATACACACGTATGTGTAGTGTTTCACTGTTAGAACTACAGGTGAAGTTATATCAGAAAAATACGTATTGGAATACGGGACAGATTGCCTTGAAATGCATGTAGGAGCTGTTGAACGGGGAGAGCGCGCTCTTGTGGTTGATGATTTGGTTGCTACTGGTGGCACCCTTTGTGCTGCAATGAACTTGCTAGGTATCCCTTTACAAACTAATATTCCTATTCATATTTAAGAGAGCTAATTAACAAATCTTGATTAAAACAATTGACTTCTTTCCCAGAACGCGCTGGTGCTGTGGTTGTTGAATGCGCTTGTGTGGTTGAAGTCCCAGACTTAAAGGTTCCCTTTCCCAAACACGCATATATGTTATTTCGCGAGTTATATTTCTGCAATAATATGGATCCAAAACTAACTGTTGTTTTGATAATTTGGATTGTGTAGGGCCGTGAACGATTAAGATTGCATGGGAAGCCGTTGTATGTACTAATCGAGTCGCAGTTTGAGGCAACTTCATGATTAAATGGTTCGTTGTGGGTAAAGTGTAGATTAGAGAGCGCTATTATTTGGTGCATATCTCATGAAAATCAGTTTAGTAATTTCTTGAAGATAAAATTAATCTCCCACATCCCTACTTTTCTGTGTTTAGGGGTAGGAAAATTGAATTTCACCAGAGAAAAACTGTTCCTTTTTCATGGGTACATTCCATAATTGCAGCTTCGTTGTAGCTGGTGAACATTTTGATTGTCGGTGGTAATTTTGACGCGTTTATTTAAGTAAACGGGCCAATTTAAGTCGAATATTATCTTATTCGTGCCAAATAAAGAAAATATTTAACAAAAAAACATATCAGATGGGTAATGTAGAATGTTGTACGATATACATATGAAACAAATAATTATTAATATCCAAGTAAAAGAAAGAATTCTAACCCTTTTCAACCATTGAGCTAATCATGTATGTAATGGTTAATATTTTATATAATAGTGAAAAAAAACTCCTATGATCGATACCTTTGTCCTTTGGTGTTATCGTATTTTGCTACTAACCTTGTAACTAGCTAGGATTTATATTTAAGTTTGTAAATGCATGGTCACTTAAAAGGATTTGGTCATCTAAGTTTCTTTGGTTATTTAATGAAAACCTCACGTAGCAAAAGATTGTCAGTTTCTAAATTTAGTTTACTTCTCAAAATGAAATACTAGTCCCTAGTGTTTCTCTAGAATTGTGTTGATTTGTTATTGAATCTATTATCCTACCAAATTAGTCCTAGGCTCTTTAGCAATCTAATTATTCAAGACATGAAAATGAACAATAGTGTACCAAGCTTTTTTATACTGAGTTCATATTTTTTAAATGTACGTTGAAGAGTTCACTCTTTGTATATTACAAATGAAAAGAAGGAATCCGATAATAGACACCACCAAATATAATTCTACCCAAGTATATCATGTTGGATCAGTTCTGTTTAAATGTAATGGAAAACATGAATAATACCTGTTACAGCAGACAGGCCAGCAGAAAATCCAGTCAGAGATGCAGCCATTGAGTTCGACATGATTGTCAGGATGATCTGGTTCCTCCTTAGGGTGTAAGATTATGATGGTGATGAAACCGAAGGTAGGGTAATTTCGGTTCAGGGGAGAGAGTGACGAAATTGATGTTGTTATGAGGGTTTGATTGTGTAATGTGTGTAACCCTTTAACTCTCTAATAAGCCCCTTATTTATACACCCAAGAGGAAACCCAATTAGTTAATAAGGGTAATATGGTCCATCAACAATTACCAACTAATTATTAATAGGTTAATAAATATATTTTGATCTGATATAATATAAATGATTATATAGGCTACAAGATTAAATATTACATTTATATATTTAATCTCACATTCTCCCACTTAGCCAAGTAATCATTTATCATGAGTATTAGGTGAGCCTGGCCAGGAGTTAACACTCATTTTTAGCTTTAAACCAAGAACTATAGCAGAGAAATACAGCCGTTGAATCATCATTCGACTCAGGACCCCCATTAGTCATACTATAGCCTCAATTTAAAACCTAATAGTTACGATCAAAATATGTATAAGCCCTTTGTTTGATTTGTAACTATATTTGTCTATATGCCGTTATGCTAGCTTGACATATTCTTAGAGACATACAAAATCAAACCGATGAGGAAAATTAACTAATACTTAGTCATTCATAGTACGATATGCAGCTGCGCATGGCCATCAATTAATACCCGTCTCTGAGCTCTCTTAATAAGACTTATGGGTAATAGCCATTCAGTTATAGGATCCTTAAGCATATCATGAATGTATTCGATACAAACTTAGTTTCCTCAATTCGTTCATAAACGAATTATTAATTGCGTATCGAAAAATTAATGCAGCACTTCTTGAACTGTTACTGTTCAAGGAGTCATGGTAGCCGACTTTATCACACTAATTCTTCAAAACATTAATTATATGAAGTTAATAAACTTATGAGTCTACTGATAAATTTCCAACAACATTTAGTGACTATATTATGTCATTATAACTTAGGTTGTTAATATCAGTGCATTATGATTCCTCCATGAAATAAGTTTTGTCTGCTGACATAAAGATATACCCGAAATTACATTTTGTCATCTTTGAATATCTCAAAGTTAGAGTAATAAATCGGTTTTAATTCTCACTTCTTCTTTAAATTGTAGCCTCTCGTTTCTTTTAAAGATATTGTAATACTCCATTAGATGCTTCACATTAATCTAGACATATCTAGTGTGTTGCAATGTGAGTAATATCTAAACGAGTATAGACTTAAACTTACATAAGGCTTCCAATTAATGAAGCGTAAATAAATAATCTCATTTATCCTATTATCCTCTAAAGGAAAGCAATATTGTCTGTTACATACGTAAGGACCCATTTAATGTTAAACTAATGGAACAGAACTAATATCCCATTGGGTCTATCTCAGTATGTTATGATATCAATCACGTAAGAGATATCTCTGAGATTTATTATATCAAAGTTTATGTTAACAATGCTTTGACTTATGTAACATATACTTGTCAAAAGAATATCATCTATATTAACAAGTTTATCTTAGTTGCTCCCACTCATTTTGAGGTAGGTACATTAATCCACTTGATTCTTGATGAAAATAATTACGTTAGCTTTTCATCACATTATGATGTTTGCATTAACCCATACATGGATATTATTGGCTTACAAATAAAGTGTTCTTTAACCTTCAGTTTGAAACTTTAGGTTGTTATCTAATGAACATGTAAATGTGTCAGCCATTTGTTAGGGAAAATTGTTTATAATGTTCATCTAATGTAGCTTTAAACTATTATAAGCTACTAGAACAGTGATGATCCTCAAAGAAATCTTTTGTAAGATAGGTAAGAAAGACTCTTTGATAATTCATCTCTTTTTGAGTGTATCCTTTGACAATCAATCATGCTCCTTTGTGTCTTAACGTTTATATTAGGATTTGGTTTAGTTATGAACACTCTTAGGTAATTCAATCAAATCCCAAACGCTATACAAACACATAAAATTAGTTTTACTAGAAAACAGTTTTATTCCATTCAGAAGATTGATTGACGCTAATGGCTTAATTAGAAGAGATTGGACCAGTAAACTTTTCCAAAATCCATCCATTTCAACTTCAGTTAGGGAGGTTATGTAATCATCAAAGTTAGTAGGCTTTTAAACCTAGATGACCTCCTGAGTTGATTATTGGGTTAATTAGAAGTTTCAGTTTTATGGATTAGCTCTTGGTTAGGTTACTATCATTTTTAGGATTCTAAGTTTGTAAGAGTTGGTGCAGTATGGTGTACAAGAGGTGTAATCGGAGTTAAATTTGGAGTGAAATTTAATGACATTCTTCCCCCCGCCTCTTGTATTCCTTGCAAATCATAATAAGGACTTTGACTGCTCCCACTAACCTTAGAAATCTTTAGGAACTCAGCATGCTTAGGGTCAATATGTAACGACCAACAAATTCTAATAGAGAAACGAGTTTAATGACGTTAGTCGTTGTAGTTTCTCTTGTTGAGGATCATGTTAGTTTAGGTAAGAAATCTAAGTGCGCCCACAATTAGGCAACAATGAAACTTTTTGTAAGTTTAGCATTAGATTTAAGGAGATAAGTTTTTATAGAACAGTGTCGTGATGGAGCGGTGTCTTGTACAAGAGATGTAAATTAAATTGAAGTAATGTAAAATTTTCACTCCCCACCTCTTGCAACTATTGCAAGTTATTATTAAGACACTTAATGCTCCCACTGATCTTTAATATCTCTAGAAATGCTACAAGAGAAGTTTCAATGAGGTACTTGACGTGGGAACCTATCATATATACGTTAGACTTTATTTGATTTCTTTAATGTCCAGATATCATAAGAAACTTTAGGGACATATCTAATAGAAATCTTATTAAGTATATATATATGAATAGATTTCTTCTAAGACCGTGGGCCATATGCGACAAAATTTAGATACAAGTTGATAGTCTTTTAAATGATAAATGAATTATGTCTGAATATTCCATTTTGAATAAGTTCCACTAATGTCAATGAATGACTTATGATGGACCCATACTTATTCCTTAAGCCGAATAATATTTAGGGCTATAACGTCATGATTTATTCATCACTTAGAATGAGATTGGATAAAAAATCATCCTCATTGACCATGCCATGATTTCTCATGAATTTCAGTTATAATGGATGAAATTTATAAGTCTCATTTTCCTTTTGTCGAATTCTCATTTGCATGATGACAAAAATTGTGAAAGCATAAGGTATCATCTAATTCCATCTTAGTAATGTTTCAATCCAGATATTTAGAACAAATAAGATGAGAGTTTAAGGTAAGTGTGACTTTATGTTGATTATGCAAACCTCACAACGTTCATAACTTTGCTTAATTATGATACTATATTCTAATTAATCAGAATATATAAGGTATCGAAAAGCGTTGTTAGAAGACTGCTTATGATGGTTCTTATTGCCTTAACATTTAATTTTGTCACTAACTCTCATGTTAGTTATTTTTCGAGTTCTGGTAAGGAAACGTATGGAACTAGAGTCAACTAATCATGTGTTAATTGGAATATTAAAATTATCAGACTTAAATATCATTAGTAAGTGACTATCGAATTAATTTATCCAACTGTTCTTTAGAATAATGGATAGTCTCGTTGCTTATGCCTAGTCTAATGACATAATTATGCAGTGAGATTTTCCCTTGAGGAACCTTAACGTTGGGATTAGCACTTGTAATTTGTCTATGGACCTTAGAACAATCCTCTTTTAAAGTTTTAGTGGTTGTAAGGTGAATAACATCTTATTTTCCAGTTTCAAACATTTATTTCTATGTACATATGTTGCTTATCAACACACTCGTTATACTTTGGTACTTTTGAGTGTTATAGCTGATTTATAATGCATCAAATTTTACAAATGAAAACTTAGTATGTAATGTACTGGAAAATGTACGTATTTCCATGCGTAAGCCCTTAACTTTATGGGTCATGGTATTGTACATTATAATATATTCACATATACCACTTAACCTTATAATTTATAATTTTAAATGAAGACATGCGCCTTAGGAGTTCTTGTGATTATTCCACAATTATAGATTAGTCTTAGGAAAAACTTAATCTGGAATAACCTTTTAGTGACAGCACTTATGTTACAAAGTTCTTGATTATCATAAGAGACATCATGTTTGATTTGTCCTATTCATCATGCTCTACTTTTCTTCTGTAGTGCTTTATTAGAAGAGAGCAATAGGATCATCGTGTCTTAAGAGATAATCAAGGATCTAATTTAAGAGCTAATTCTTATAGAAACTTTAAGCAAAACATATTAGATTTAGGAATTAGAGTGGATGAGATATAGATTTATAGAAGAAAATTATAGTGAGTAAAAAATTATGGGTACTAAGAATAAGGCAGACGAAATGATCATAAAATTAATTAAGGATCATTAATATAAGGATCATTGTGTGAAGAGGTTGTGATATGTCTATTACTAACATCAAAATAATAGACTTATTTAAAATTCTACTTAAACGAAGACAAATCAGCTTTGGCCAGAAGTGTAATCATTTAAGCATGTGTGCAAAGTAATCGTGACAAATCAGCTTTGGCCAGAAATGAGACAATCACTTTAGTTATGCACTTGTCAAGTATGCTAAACATAAATGAATTAAATCAGCTTTGGCCAGAATTAAGACATTTCAGGTTTGTAATGCATACTCAACATAGCTTTTATTAGACTTGAACAATAAATAGATGTATTAAATCAGCTTTGGCCAGAATTAATACATCAGAAGCTCATTCAAGTAAAGCTATTTTGGTTTTGCCAAAATTATCTGATTCTGATAAATTAATTAAGTGTTAACAAAACCAAGTATTTAATAGCAAACCACCTGTTAGCGCGGGTTCGGGGCGGGAGCCCCGAAAATTTTTTTAGATCACATTAAACAGCTAAAGTAATGAGGTTTCGAGTCTTGTGCGATCAGTAATGCCCAAGTGTTGTGCGATCAGTAAAGCCCAAGTGTTGTGCGATTAGTGAGGCCCAAGACTTGTGCGATCAGTAAGGACTTGTGCGATCAGTGAGGCCTTGTGCGATCAGTGAGGCCCAAATAATTTGTGCGATCAGTAAGGCCCAAGTCTTGTGCGATTAATAATGACTTGTGCGATCCGGAGGACTTGTGCGATCAATGAGGCCCAAATCTTGTGCATTTAGTCAGGCCCAAGGTTTGTGCGATCCATAAGTTGTTGTACGATTTCCCTTGTGTGATTGTCTTGTGCGATCAGATCATATCTGATCTGATCTTGTGCGACTAAAGGGACTTGTACGATTATGATGATAATTTCGAATCCACTCTTTAAGGCTGTTTATTGTGATAACAACTAAAAAAAATTCGAAAATTAAGAATTGTGATATAGTTTCCAATTATTAACATTGATCTATTTTTATCACTAAATTTTGAAATCATAATCTGTTTATCATTTAACAGATTTCGAAAAAATTTAATGGACAAAATTAGATCAAAATTAGGGAAACATCTAACAATTCAAATCACATTCCAAATCATAAAGGAAAATTTTGAATTTCTCATAAGAACATAAGAACATAAGATGAACCCTAAAAAATTAAAACATAATTCTGGAAATTCGAAACCTGAATTTTAATGGTTTTGTAATGGATTTCGTGACAATAAGTTTAACCCTTTATGATTTCGAGTCAATTTATCAAACATATTTTCCGAAAACGGGGATTTCGGCTCATGAAACTCGAAAACAGTTTTGATTTTTTTTTTTTGATGAACTTTTTAAGGCTTTAAAACTTTCTGTTTTCCAGATTTCTATCCCGGAATTGATGGATACGAAAACAGAACCGACTAATCAACATATGCTCTGATACCACATGTTGGATCAGTTCTGTTTAAATGTAATGGAAAACATGAATAATACCTGTTACAGCAGACAGGCCAGCAGAAAATCCAGTCAGAGATGCAGCCATTGAGTTCGACATGATTGTCAGGATGATCTGGTTCCTCCTTAGGGTGTAAGATTATGATGGTGATGAAACCGAAGGTAGGGTAATTTCGGTTCAGGGGAGAGAGTGACGAAATTGATGTTGTTATGAGGGTTTGATTGTGTAATGTGTGTAACCCTTTAACTCTCTAATAAGCCCCTTATTTATACACCCAAGAGGAAACCCAATTAGTTAATAAGGGTAATATGGTCCATCAACAATTACCAACTAATTATTAATAGGTTAATAAATATATTTTGATCTGATATAATATAAATGATTATATAGGCTACAAGATTAAATATTACATTTATATATTTAATCTCACATATCAAACACTTGCTAGTGTTTGTTTCAAATAATAAAATGAAATCTAGATAGAATTGTAATGTGGATTTCATTTCTTGTGTTGCTCGTTTCAACAAAAGAAGGAATGAGAATTGAACCACTTAATTAAGAAAGGAAATCTACATACCAATTCCATCCATATTTCATACTATTATGTGAAACAAACACACCTAAAGTCCGAATCAAATTTTAGTTTCTACGTAAATTCCAATTCCAATTTCATTACATTCCACAAAAGAGCGCTAAACGTCCCCAAAAACTAAGAATTTTGCCTTTCTAATTTTAAAAAAAAATATTTTGACACGATTATTACCTTTTTTTAAAGGAATTGACAAACATAGAAATCTGATACAAATGGGTGCGGATAGCAAACCCATGGTCTAAGTCTACGTGACGCCCTTTGAAAAAAAAGGAATTGACAAACATACAAATGGCGAACCGTAGCCATGGCGTAGCAAGCTGCGCATGGATGCATTCATGGGCGTAGTGACATTTTGAAAAAATATAATAATAATAATAATATCAAATTAAAACTTTAAGATCATTCAACGATCAACCAAATTTAATTCACTTTCTCAATGTTTCATCCACCAACATTTCAAGAAATGGAGGCAAACAACCGAAGTTGTGGTAACATTTTTCCAATTTCCAAACTCTCTAGGGCTAAAACCCAAAGACGATCCGGTGGTCAAACGTGATAACGCCCCAGTGGTCAAACCAGATCATGCTCTGATGGTTGAACCGGACAACCCTCTAGAGGTTGAACTGGTCGACGCTCTGATTCTAGAAGATGGTCAAGGCTATGCCTCATATGGCACACTCCGGTTCTAGAAGATGGTCAAGGCTATGCTTCATATGAAGACGAGATTCAAGACCATGAATTACCGGTATATACGATTTCTACAATATCCTAATGTAGCTGATATATACGGCTGGTGGTATTATAACGTATAGGGCCATCAACACTTTGATTTATGTTTTTTATGTACGTTTTTAGTATTATTTCATGTATCTTTGAAATTTTAATTCTTACTTTGAACTTCTTTTTTTTATTTTTGTTTTAAATAGTATTCTTCAATTTAAAAATAATTTGATTTATCAGTAATGTAATTATAAAATTTTAGTGTTATTATTTATTAGTCATATATTCTTTTTAACATTCTTCTTTGTTAAAACATAAAAGTATTTAAAAAATAAAATGATATGGCAGTAGAAAGTGGAACCACACCCGCTACAGTGGAAGAAAGTGGAAACATAGTAGAATCTCATGTACTGATGAGGTGATGACATAAAAAGTGAAATCAAACCTAACAATCTAAAATAAATCTGGCTCAGATCTTGCCTAGACATGTTGCAAAAAATTCAACACCGAAAAATCTTCTGGTCACCAGAATCGCCTGAACCATTTTGGGCACCATCACCTCAAAAAGATCTTGAAACCATAGATGTCTGCAGTGGAGATTCAAACCTAGAACTAGGTTGGGATTTTTTTTCTAATGGGATTTTGTCATCGTTGATTGTTGTGGCGGTGTTGATGGTTGTTGTGAACCCCACTATTGATGGTGATTGGTGGTCATCGGATTTGGTGATCAGTGGTGTTAACAAGAGGGTGAGCGTGTGTGTGTATGTGAGAGAGAAAGAGAAGAAGGGAGAAAGAAAGAGGGTGGAGAGAGAGAGAGAGAGAGAGAGAGAGAGAGAGAGAGAGAGAGAGAGATGAGGGTTGGGTTGTGGTTGTGTGGAGAACAAGTAGAAATAGGGGGCGAGAAAGGGAGATAGAGAGTGATTTTTGGCTTTGGCGGTGGTAGTGCTATAGATGAAGTGGAGTGGGGGCAATTGAAGTTAGAGAGATAGAGATCCCTTTCTCGCCCCCTATTTCTACTTGTTCTCCACACAACCACAACCCAACCCTCACCACCCCCCCCTCTCTCTTTCTTTCTCTCTTTCCACCCTCTTTCTTTCTCCCTTCTTCTCTTTCTCTCTCACATACACACACACGCTCACCCTCTTGTTAACACCATTGATCACCAAATCCGATGAGCACAATTCACCATCAATACTGGGGTTCACAACAACCATATATATATATATATATATATATATATATATATATATATCTTTTTGAAAGTGTTTCATTTATTATTTTTATAGTTATCTATTTGAGTAAATAGGTTAAAATCGTCAAAATACCCTCACATGGTCCATGGGACCAAATTTAACGTAAAAAATAAACGAGGTCTAAGGCCAACGACATGATGTGTAAAGGTTTTTTTAATGTAGATTATGTTTTCTAACTCTAGGTGAAACTTAGTGTAAACATAAAGGAATAAAAATGTAACTTACTCAATCATATATTTTTTAAAGGAAAAATATAGGGTGAATAGATTTTCTTAAAAAAAATTGTTAAACACTTGTTATATTGATGTAAACACTTGTTATTACCCCAACAATGCACTTGTAAACAAAGAATAAATACGATGTGCGAATATTTAAAGACTTAAGGGAAGGAATGACAAAACCGATTTATGTTGTTCAAAAGATGTTAACTAATCACTCTACGGCCTCTCCCTGATACCTCAAACGACAGTTTGTCCACTAGTCATCTCCCTAACTCCGGTAGGGATACTTGTTACACAATCGTCTCACTAAGCAAAGGTAGTGATCACTGTATATAAATGTATCGCTCTTCGAAAAAAGTGATCACCTTCTATGTTTTACTATTCTTAGGTGGTAGTAAGCACCACTATCTCTAAAAACTAAACAAACTTAATGAGGCCCCTTACAAATTTCTCACAACTACTAATAAGGTTAAAATACAAAGCTCATATACAAGAATGAATGAATGATTGTATAGTTGTTGAACAACTCTTCTTTTTTTGTTTTTACCTTGATCTTGATCTTGAATCTCTCTTTTGGATTTGAAGTTGGAATTTGAAGAAAATCGAAGAGATTTATCTTAGTTTTATATTTTAGAAAGTTAAGATCAAAAGTGGTGAGTGAAAAGGTTAGGTATGGCTTGTATCTATAATCAAAGCTCAACAAACAAGAAAACAACATCAGATAGTCCATAGCCCGACGTTTGATGTCAAGTTCAACAGTATCGACCATGGATCCCCAGACTTGTCTTTTTTGCTTGTTTTGCACTCTTGAACGTTATGCAACAACTATAATGGTTTCTAGCACCTTTTTCACACCTAAACGTCTGAATTGATTTTTCAAATCACTCATTACACATCTATCACTATATATGCTTTCTTTTTAATGATGGTTGGATAGTTAGTGAAGATAAGTTGCTTTCTTTTTATTTGTAGAAACCGTGTCCCCAACCACTATGGCAATCCCAAAATAGAAAGAAATTAACAAAAGTCTTTCATTTTCAAATTTCAAAATCCCTCTATTCGGTAACTAACTACTTTAGATCAATGAGATTTTCATTTGTAAGAATTTTTAAGAAAATTAATCTGTTATATGTTACTTAGTTATTCACTCAAATTCCCAATCAGTTATCTTTATAGATGATTCTTCGTTGATAGATCTTGTATTTTCAAGTCTTCATCAGATGTAGCAAATTTGATTTTTCACCTTTGAATAAATAATGTGTTGCACTTGATAAATTTATTTGATGATTGTTGCCCTTGATTATTGTTGCACTTTAACATTCATGCAAGAGTTGATTAATTTGTTCTCCATAGACTCTCAATACTTCCTCTTCTTATTTTTCTTAACCATACTTGAAGTGTACATTTCAGTATTCATTTGATTTCATTGATCTTCTAGAATTTCATTTGATAATCCTTAATCATGCTTGCAATACTAAGTAACCTTCATAGCACTTCATCACCATACTTAAAATATACATTAAGCGTATAGGGACATGTATGTGGTATATGCATATTTACTAACAAGAAATTAATAACACAAGTGTTGGGTGTTGAATCAAACAAATAAATAATAAAGAAACATGCTAATATGAGTGAAAGTAGAGTTCGTATGCTAAAGGATACAGATTAACCAATTATATTGAAAATAGATACGATTGTTTTATAAGGGGATTTTGATTTAAACAAAAATTAATGAAAACAATATTAACAATGATGAGGATTAAATTGTTGGGAAATTTGGATGTTAAAAACTAATTCCAACTCTAAGGCAGTTTCTTGATTTGATTCGGTTTACGATAATTATTAGTTATGGTTTAATGAACTTTTAGTTTAAACGCTTTGTATCAATGTTGGACGTCACGCCGTTCATACATTCACTCCATTTAAAGTCTAATCAAGTGCAGTTCCTTGATTAGAGCTAGCCTGCTACTCAAAGCTCACGCTCTTCAAATCATAGCATGCGGGTTGTGTGATAGAAATATTGATTATAATTAAACAGCCACGTCGTCGAAATGTCTAAATAGATTGTGTGATCTATAACGAAACTGAATTCATAGACAAACGCAGGTATTGGCTTGGTATGAGATTAGTTTTAAAAAATTTCACTAGTATGGGACACGTATGGAATTAGATGTTATCTGGTCCGATTACCTAAAACCACATACCCATTTACCTGAACTAAATACCTGATCATATACTCGATTTCTTTTTCCTTAAGCCTGTCTATTAATGACTTATTTCTGTAGGTTCATTATGTGAAAAAAAAAACTTTTGGGATATGTATTTGATAATATTATTTATATATTGTGTGTTGTGATGTGTATAAATAAAATTATATAAAAATTTTGATGTTATTATTTATTTATGATAAAACTTATATGTATGTGTTGTATATTTTAATTTATAACTATTTTTTACGCCGTGCATTGCGGCGAAACCGAGCAAATGATAATGTAAAACAAACGTGATTTGTAAATAAAATATGTTGTTTAGAAAGCCACCATTAGAACGGTTTAGTTTATCATCATACCGTTTATGATACCAAATAAATATTATATTTTGAGTACAATCGTTTTAACAAAACTTATAACGGAATGTCGAGGGAAAAATCAAACACAATTATGTACTTAAGTTTTTATAAAAAAGTTATAAACGTAAATTGTTAAAGAAGTATCAAATCAATTTATAAACTAATATATGTTTAAAAAAGGAAAAAAAAAAACTAAAAGAAAAACAGTAAAGGAGATATTATATGGTTTTAAAAAAGTTAAAAATATGTTATTAAAAATAAATATAATAATAAACTATTATAATATATTAAATAAAAAATTATAAAAAGCTATATATTTTTATAAAAATAAAGTTTTAATATATGTTTAAGAAAGAAAAAAAATATTAAAAAATAGTATAGGAAATATTATATGGTTTTAAAAAAAAGTTAAAAATATGTTATCAAAAGTAAATATAATAATAAACTATCGTAATATATTAAGTAAAAAATAATAAGAAGCTATATATTATTATAAGGGGAATTGGCCTGTAATAATCT
This sequence comes from Helianthus annuus, assembly GCF_002127325.2. NCBI lineage: Eukaryota > Viridiplantae > Streptophyta > Magnoliopsida > Asterales > Asteraceae > Helianthus > Helianthus annuus. The sequence goes on along the minus strand of NC_035449.2, from coordinate 52,918,640 downwards.
CATCTAGACCTTGTTGGCCATTAATAATCCCACCTCAGAATATTCCCCCCACCAGTCCCACCTTTCACATATTTTTCCTACAATGGTCCCCCGTTAAAAAAACTTAACAGAGTTAAGTTTTTTTCCAAATTACAAACAGATTTATTAGGGCTTTTGATCAAAACGATGATACGAGTCCATTGATGTAAAACTTACTTCGAAATGGTGCTCCAAGTGAATTGATTTTGGTTAATTCGAAATTTAAACACCCGAATTGAAGCGCCGTTTTCATCGTTTGGAGTACCGTTTCGAGACAAGTTTTACATCAATGGACTCGTATCGTCGTTCTAATCAAAAGCCCTAAAAAATCTGTTTGTAATTTGGAAAAAAAAGCTTAACTCTGTTAAGTTTTTTTAACGAGGGACCATTGTAGGAAAAATAAGTGAAAGGTGGGACCGGTGGGAGGAATATTCTGAGGTGAGGTTATTAATGGCCAATAAGGTCTAGGTGGGATTATTACAGGCCAATTTCCCTTATTATAAAAATAAAGTTACTATTTATCTTATTCCTTAAACAATATATATAATAGTTGCTAAATAATACAGGAATTATAATAGTAAAAAAGAAATGTATTTGAAAATCCCAATCGGTATCTTGTAACAAATTAACGAGTATATCCGATACCCGATAGATATTGGGCCAGATATGAGACATGATTTTATAACCGGCTATATGTATGGAATTACAATTACCCTATTCGAACCTGGCCCATTGTCATTCCTACAAATTAATTATCCTTTAATTCACTTTGCTGACCTTTTTTTTTTTTTCCTTTTTGGCAGGGCCAAAACCCAAATACCATTTCATTCAACCTTCTTAGATTTAGCCCAATGATAATTAGTTAGGCCCAATTACTAAAATCAAAATAATTGAACTTGAAGCCCACTTGCAATGAGTGCATAATCCATATAATATCTTGAGTTGCAGCCCACGTAGATCCATTTTAATTTATTTTGTTGACTTTGCACCAAAAAAAAATTTCCATCCCTTTTAATCCACAATCAATTAATTTGTTTAACCAGCTTCAAGTTCATGCTTCATCTCATGATCTCTTGAAAACAAGAACTTTTCTTATCCATAATTTGTGTTTATTATCACAAACCACTTTAATTTCTTGAACCCTTTCACCTCTTTCAAAGTTCATTGTCATCTTTCGCAACCACTCCGCAACTATAAAAATAATAAAAACCAAACCAAAGTAGACTCCGTTCCATCAAAACAAACGTTTCACAATATAACAAGATACAGATATGATAAATGTGTGATATGTACTAAAATCCATATTAAATCATGCTAATTCGTGCCTAAAAATACAACTAACAACAAATTCCTAATTTTAATTAATATCAAAACTAGCAAGCAATAACTTAAGTAATTCTGATAAGTACTAAACACATAGTTTTCCCAACAATTTTGATCACACTTTTCATCGTTTTCATCAAGAACTTCCACTTTTTCAAGCAAACCTTCAATTATTTTTAATCAAATCCATTTCTATATGATTACCCCCACCCAAGCTAAAATGCTAAAAACTAAACTCCCAAAAAACCTAAAAAAATCTAAAAAAAATCTAAAACACACACATTTTTTTTTTTAATTTGCTCTAGGTAATATCTAGACAAAATTCACTAAGAAGTCAAACAACCAAATACTTGGTTAACCTTAAGGGTGCAAAGGAATCGAGCTTGAGTCTATCCAAACTTTATGTTGGAATGTTTAATTTAAGAGAGCCCAACCTTGGCTTGTGAGTAAGTTTCAATCTTGAACCCGACTCGGACCTGGCTCATTTATTAGTAACATCCCCAAATTTTAATGAAATGATAGGTTTATAAAGAGATTTGGAAAATGGGACATGGATCAAAAGCCCACTTTGGGGAAGTGCTTGTTAAAGGCCATGAGGGGCATTATAGTCACTTTCCTTAAAACCCTAGTGAGGAAAGAAAACAAGCTAGCCTCAAGCATCTCATTTTCACCATTCTCATGCTTGATTCTATAGAGCAAGAGAGAGAAAAAGAAAGAGAGAGATTGAGTTTTGGTGTAGATTCACCATGTTTCACACTTAAAATCGAAGGAGAGAAACCACAGGATCATCATCATCATCATCATCATCATCATCATCATCATCATCATCATCATCATCATCATCATCATCATCATCATCATCATCATCATCATCATCATCTGGTAACCAAGGTATAATAAAGGAGTTGATTTCAGGTTAACTTGAAGGTTGTACTCTCGAGTTTGAGTTCATGGAGTTTAAAGGTTAGTTTCGCTAATAGGTTGGGATTTTGTTGAAGGTAATGCAATAAAACATAATACATGTCCATTTTGTAGGCATATGAATTCATAAAGTCGGTATCACATGTTTACAGGATTGCATCGCAATAGCTGCCATTGCAAATCAATTTTGGTTTTCTTCAAAGAAGATAATAAGTTTTCGTAACCCTGTGATTGCGAATAGATAGTTGTGAATAGTTATTCGTGAATAATTATTTGGGGATGGATAATATTCGCACTATAGAGTATTCTCAAAGATAGTTTCGAATGGACTAATGCGAAAGATTATGTTGTTCAAATGCTTAAGCCCCTGTGAAAGGTTCTACATAATTCACATCCATGACTTTGAGAAAAGTAAACCATTTCACATGTAAACCTTTTCCAATATTTGACTTAACGATACAGGCGTTCAAAGAAGGTCAAACAATAAAGCTCATAGCATTCATAGTTATTTCCGCATATGAGTTTCTAGACTCCTCTTTATAGACTGTTATGGGGTGGTGTTCATACTCAATAAAGTGTTTATAATATAGTATGATTCTTGAAGAAAGGCACAATTTGTTTATGTAACCCAAAGTAAAGTATAATAGTAAAGAAAGTAATAGTTTTGTCTCTTAAGCTCGAAGGTGTCAGGAAACATTTCAAAACATGTCTAAAGTTAACATTTCCTTAAGATACAACCCAAGCACGTGTAAAGTTATTGTAAAGTTAAAGAATAAATGTAAGGGGTAAAGTATAAAGTATTCAAATGATGCATGTATAAATAGCCAATGTCTCACTTGCATCTAAAGTTAACCCTGAAGTCTCACTTGCGTCTAAAGTTAACGCAACGGTCAAACGCGTCTAAAGTTAACGCATGCGTCTTAAGTTAATGCCAAGACAATGAAATAGGGATACTTCCTTTTGGCCTTGAAGTGGTTATATAACTATGTATTGTATAGTTATGCATGGTAGAGTCTACAGTATAGTGTTATATTATGTTATGATATTTTATGCAAGGTTATGTGTTGGATGATGTGCCATGTGTGTATGTTATGTTCATGCTTGCTGACGTTTATAGTTGTCTTATTAAACTAAAACTCAATCAACATAGTAGACTTTTAATATCCAAATCAAGTTTTAAAGTATAGGTTTTCTTAAAAGCTTGTAGACGTCTGAGCATTGATTTAAGGCTTACTTACCTATTCTAGACTAGCATCCTAGTTATATTTTGTTTTCTTTAGAAAACTTATGTTTTAACTTTTGGGCATGTACTTTTAAATGAAAAAATTAACTGAAAAAATAACCTCCATTCAGTGTAGTGACTACCCGAGTGTCAAGTGCGAATACCACAGGGTGCTATTTTAAAAAGGTGGGGACTAAATGTGAAAAAATGGCCAACCACAGGGACCATCCAGGCAATTAACTCCTAACAATTTATTATAAGGATGTTATTTTCCGTTGCTTATGGTTGAAATTTATGGTTTAAGAACTAAACATCGATAAGTAAATTCAACAGATCAGTTAGTTATTTTTCTATTTTAACATATATATATATATATAATTATTTTTCTATAAATATTTATAATTATAATCCTATATAAACCTACTCCATTTTATTAAGTACTTTTTATCATGGTTATAAATTAAAAATATTTGTTTTATTATACTTGTATAAACAATAGATTTGTTAGGCTCAAGAGGCTAGTCATGCTCAACATATGAAGTTGAGTTCATGCTTGTTTATTAAATAAGCTTCGAAATTAAGCGTGAGCTCGTTTTATGTTTGAGATAACTTAAGCTTCTAGTGAGCCAGTCTTGGATGACTTACGAATGACTCGACTCATTTACAACCTAATTATGCTAGATAAAACTTAATAAACAATTTATAAACATCATTAGACATGTGTATGTGGGATCGAGATGCACATCAGGGAGGTGACGTGAAGGGGACCCCGACGAGGAACATACCCTATGGTCTTATGATGTTTCTAAGTTTGTGGATGTATTAAACAATATCAATTTACAAAATCCACTAATCGGAGTAGAGGTACATACAAAAATTAGAGGATGAGGAACGACGGCGAGCCGGCAGAAGAAGAATGGCAACAAGCTCCGACAAGGAATAGAGATCGGAATAAGGATTACGTCTCAAGTAACACAAGGAAGATTACTAAATTCTTTGTGGCTAACATTCCAGAGAAGTGTTCGATAGACGGTTTGAAGAGGTTTCTTGGGGATTATGGGGAGATCGAGAAGGTGTATGTGGCACGTAAATTAAACAAGTTTGGACAGAGATTTGCTTTTGTGAATTTCTTGAACGTTAGGGACATCCAGGAGTTAGAATTGAACATGAAGAATGTTAAGATTGGGGATAAAAAGTTGTTTATTAGCATGGCGAAGTTTGTTGACGGAAAGTACGTGGGACAGAGATCTAAGATGGCGGCAAAAGCAGATAAAGCAGATGAACAGAAGGTGGGAGATGATTCCAACGAACCATATCGGCCGATTAACACACAGTTCCGGGATAAGTTAGTGAACAATGATTTTCATAATCACCAAAAAAATTATTGATGTGGCCCCGAATGCATGTGCTTTTTCGGATTGGTTTGACGTGGCGATTGTTGCAAAGGTAAAAGAATTCAATCATTTGATTGAGTTACGGAAGAACCTTGTCGGTATCGGGTTTAGTGGGGTAGAAATCAGATACATGGGAGGTTTTTTTGTTTTACTAAAGTTCGAGAATAAAGAAGAGGCAAATATGTTTATGATGGACAAGGAAGTATGGAGCGTCTGGTTTCATAAGATGGAGATTTGGATGGGTCAATCGCTTCCTTACGAGCGTGTGGCTTGGTTGAAGATTTACGGGGTACCGTTAAATTTATCCATGTCTTCGGTGTTCAATGCCATAGGTAACAAGTTTGGGAAGGTGGTTAAGTTGGTTAGTCCGCTGGAAGAGGAGATGGATCTTTCTTTTGCTTGCGTTGGAGTTCTGACTAAAATGGTGAAGAAAGTTGATGAAGTGGTGGTAGTTCGATGGCAGAACAAAAATATAGAAGCATGGGTTGAGGAAGAACATCGGGATTGGGTTCCGGATTGTCTGTTGGAGGAAGTGGAAGATGGAGAGTCTGATAATTCTTTGTTGGTGTCCGAAGAGGAGGTTAATGAAAATATGTTCACTGACGTTGTTAATGACGATGTCCAGCAGGTTGCATCGGAAAATCATGTTGGTAACCGTTCGCAGATGCCGGAGAATGTACCGGATTCGTAGAATCCGATGGAGAATAGATCGAATGGGGTATTTTCGAAAACTACAAATTCTTTGGAAAGTAGTTCTAATGGAGAGAAAAATACGGATGCATTGAATGTGGAGAATAATTTTACAAATTTTCCTTTGTTAATAAGGAAAGGAAGAATATTTTGAAAAAGTTTAAAAGGTTAAAGACCATACAACGCAAGCAGTCAAAGTCTCCAGAAGCCCAACCCAGGAATGCTAAACGGCCCAAAAAATGATCCTTTTGAGCTTAATGCTCCATTGGGCTTACAGGATGAGCCTAGTGGAGTGAATGAAGGTGATATTGGTGACAGCCCAAAAGATTTTCTAACTCCATATTTAAATTAAATGAGAGTGGTACTACATCAATGGGGAACGATGAAGGTAACGGGTTAAGTTCTCATTCGAGAGATTAGGATGAGGGTCGTAATTCTGAAAATATCTTCTCGAATGCTTCGTTGGAGGTTGACGATGGGAGTGTGCAACCGATGTCGCATGTGGTCAAGACGGTTAAGATCGAAACTTTGGATACTATTTGTCTTGGTAAAAAATTAGGGGCTGAGAATTTAGAATGTTTTCAGTCTCAAATTCAACAAATGGTGAGTAATGAAGGTTTTCAAGTGTTTAAACAATGAATGTTTTGTCTATCATTATTCGAGGTTTGGGGGTTACAGGGAAGCCTAAATGGGTTAGGGATATGAGGAAAGATCAAGAAGCGTCTTTTGTGTTGCTACAGGAAACACAACATTCATCCCTGGAGAAGATTAATTTAGCGGGTTATTGGGGGAATGATTGTTTTTGATATGATTTTGTGGAGTCAGTAGGTAGGTCGGGAGGTCTTCTCTCTTTATGGGATACCAAATTCTTTAAGATGACAAACATGGTGAAGAATCGGTCATTATTCTTATGGGTTGAGGGATGTGTTAAAGGCACTGGGGAGATTTTAAATATCATTAACGTCTACGCGCGTCAAGGAGTTAATGACAAAAGAGAACTTTGGTCGAACCTGAAGGGTGTACTCGATAGTGGAAATGGGTGGTTTGTGGTGGCGGGTGACTTCAATGTAGTTAAATCAAAGGAGGATAGAAGAAACTCCAATTTTAATGCGGCTACTGCGAATGATTTTAACAGTTTTATAGAGGATGCGGAGCTCCATGAGTTTGGTTTAAAAGGTAATCATTTCACATACTTTTCGGGGTTTAAAATGAGTAGAATCTATTAGATTTTGGTTTCTTGGAATGTATTTAATCGATGGCCCTCCGCTGAATATCATGCCATTCCGAGGTTACACTCGGATCACTGTCCATTGATTTTAAAAACGGAATCTAGAAACTTCGGTCCTAAGTCGTTTCGTCTTTTCAATTCTTGGATGGATCGTCTCGGTTTTGATAAGGTGGTGGAGAGGGCTTGTAATGAGTATACCAATATTCTCCCTGTGGACACAAATTATAATGTTGAAGTTTCGGTTTCTTCGAGGTTATATTACTGATTGGAAGAATAAAATTCTAAATGAAGAAAATGGAGAGTATGAGGGTATCAAGTCCGAGCTTGCTTCGATGGAGGTTTTGTTGAATGACAGAGATTTTGATGAGGCAGAACAATGGATATGGGAAGAATCTAAAAAACGGCTTCTTGAAATAGATGAGTTGAAGTTCAAAGACCTCAAACAAAAAGCGAGAAATAATTGGGCCAAGTTTGGTGACGATAACACGAGCTTTTTCGATGGCTCGATAAATAAAAGAAATGCGAACAATATTATCCCGGGGCTGCTGGTACGAGATATGTTGGTAACAAAACCTAAGCTTATTAAAAAAGAAGTTTATGGGTTTTTCAAAGCAAAGTTTTCTGAAGAGTATCAAGATCGGCCAAAGTTACATGCGTACAGGTTGAAAAGATTATTGGAGGAGGCTGGTTCTTCTTTAGTGACGAATTTTACAGAAGAAGAAATTAAGAGGGCAGTTTTTTCTTGTGGGGATGATAAAGCCCTGGGTCCGGACGGGCTAAATTTCAGATTTATAAAAAGATTTTGGAGTTATTTTGCTACTGATTTTGTAAGCCTGATAGACTATTTTGCGGACGTTGGCGTGATTAATAGAGGTGTGGGCTCCTCTTTCATTACGTTAGTGCCTAAAGTGGAGGATCCTATAGGATTGTGGGATTATCGCCCAATTAATCTGATCGGGGTGGTTAGCAAAGTGATTTCTAAGTTATTGGCGAACAGGTTACGTCCGGTTATAAATTAGGTGATTTCTGAGACCCAATCGGCATTCATTAGTTGGCGTTTTATTTTAGATGGTCCTCTAATCCTAAATGAAATACTGTCTTGATCTCGGGCGTATGGTACGAATTTATTTTTGTTCAAAATAGACTTTGAAAAGGCTTATAATAATGTTAATTGGGATTTTTTGATTAACATTATGAGGCAAATGGGTTTTCTCGACAAATGGTGCAAATGGATTTACGGTATTCTCTCTTCGGCCAGATCTTCAGTCTTGGTAAATGGTTCGCCAACTTTCGAGTTTGATTGCACGAAAGGACTATGACAAGGTGACCCTCTATCTCCTTTCTTATTCATTATTGTTATGGAAGCATTGTCAAGTTTAATTGGGAAAGCGTCAGATATTGGAGCTTTTAGAGGTATTCAATTTCCTAATGGGGGTCCGACTTTATCTCATCTTCTATACGCAGATGATGTTATGGTTATGGGGAGTGGGAGGAAGAAAATTTTGACTGTGTTAGGCGAATTTTGAGGATATTTCACTTATGCTCGGGTCTTAAAATTAATATTCACCAATCCTCCTTGGTTGGTAGTTGTGTGAACATTGATATGGTTAAAAAGCAAGCGGGTTATATGAATTGTAAGTATGGTACTTTGCCTTTCACTTATTTGGGAGTTAAAGTAGGGGCTAACATGAATAGGGTGATCAATTGGGAGCCGGTTAAAGAGGTGTTTCGTGCTCGTCTTTCTCGTTGGAAGTTGAAAGTTTTATCCATCGGGGGGAGAGTGACGTTAATCAAGTCGGTCTTGGAGAGTTTACCTATGTACTACTTTTCTATTTATAAGGCGTCGATCAAGGTAATAAACGAGTTGGAATCTATTATGAAGAAGTTTTTATGGGGTGGCCATATAGAAGGAAGGAAGTTACACTGGGTGTAGCTTGGGATATTGTGACAAAAGACCTAAAGCATGGTGGTTTGGGTATAAAGAGATTAGACATTATCAATAATGCCTTAATTCTGAAGTGGGTGTGGAGATATAGGAACGAGCAAGCGCATTGTGGAAAAAGATTATTGATTCGCTGGATTTTTTCTAAACGTAAGTGGGGGATGTTGCCATTGAATTGTCGGGTAACTGGTATATAGAAGAATATAGTCAAGGTTGCTGGTAAAATAAAATTGATGGTCGGAATGTGTTTGACATGTTGAGGGCTGCAGTGGGAAATGGTGAATCTATACGGTTTCGGATTGATGTTTGGTGTGGAGAGATGGCATTTAAAGATAAATTCCCCAATCTGTTTAAAATCAAAATAAACAAAGTTGTTCTTGTTTCTGAGCGGCTGCAGTCTGTTAAGGAAGGGACGGTATGCTGGAAAATTAGAAGTGCTAATATGTCTCAAGTTCTACAGAATGAATTGGACATATGCATAAGTTTTTTAGCTGAGGTTCTGATCGTTGATTCGCAAGACAAATGGGTCTGGTCAGATGATGACTCAGACATGTTTTCGGTGATTTCAGCAAAGAAGTGGTTGCAGCAGGAGACGAGTAACAGTGCAGTGGGCAGGTTAGAATGGTGTAAGTGGATCCCGGCAAAGGTCAATATTTTTGTTTGGAGGGCTAAGATGGATAGGATTGCTACCATTTCGGCGTTGGAAAGAAGGAACATTATGATCCCTTCACGGGGTTGTGTGTTTTGTGAATATAGTCCGGAGACGACAGATCATTTGTTTTCGGGTTGTTTCTTTTCGAATGGTATTTGGTTGGCTATAGAATCATGGTGCCGAATTCCAAATGTTTTTGCTTTTTCCATCCGTGATTTAGTCAATCTTCATAATTCGGTTGGATTCAAGGGTATCAAGAAAGTGGCGTTTCAAGGTATTATATATATAGCTTTGTGGAGTATTTGGCGAGCTAGAAATGACCGGGTTTTTGCGGATAAACGCCTAAAGGTTATGGAAGTGATGGCCGAGATAAAATCGTTGAGTTTTCTTTGGTTTCGATGTAGATACAATACAATAAGGATACTATTGAGTGGAAATCTTGGTGTAACTTTGATATGATGTAACTTTGGTCCGTGTTCTTTGTCTCCTCCTTGGAGACATAGGGGCGGTTTTGGTTGGTGTTTAATAAAGTTTGCCTTTCAAAAAAGGAAAAAAAAACTAATCGGAGTAAAGCAACCCAAAAATGGGATGTTGAAGTTATTGGAAAGAGGCTTATGAAACGATTGTTATTGGCCTCAGGTTGATATAAATGACCTTCCAAACATCCAATTGCTGGCGTGCTCATTTGGCATACACACTAGCATTCATTTGGGCTTTGAACATAAATTTTAGAAATTTATACTCTATTTTAACACTTTAATTATTACCTTTTATTTCAGTTTTTTACAACACTGAAATGAGGTCATACCCACACATATTGCTTTAGAAAACAATGTACTCGTGATATAATGTAACGTAAATTTTGGCTTGTTACACCCCCATTCGCCACCAAATATGAAATAATGATCTAGAAATCCTAAACCCGAATCAAGATATGAACAAACGCATAATTGGAGTCTTGGAGATCAAAACCACAAATAACAGACATAAGCATATACAAAACTTTTTAAAACAAGATATGAAAACTGCTAATCAGAATCAGTATATGTCTATATGATATCAACATATAAAATACACATACAGCACAATTACCTTTACACAAATCTTAAATCCATATATAAAGAACACTAACTCAATCTGAGATATTAAAAAAACAATCTGAGGTCTAAATACATACACACAAACACATGAAAACACACAAGTTGAGGTTTGAAAACCTATAGACAAACACATGAAGACACAACCGTGTGACGATGGTCTGGCGAGGTGGTTTTTAATCTAGTAGTGTTTGAGAGAGAGAATGCAAAATGGATCTTATTTAGCTTTGTTTATGTAATTATTTAAATACTATTATTTCTATTAATACAAAATGTATAAAAAGAAAACAAGAAGCACATAACCTCAGGCCAAGTAAGCAAAATTGATACCTGAAATAAGCATCATTTGTGGAGTCTCTCCTCTAAATCTTAAAAAAAAAAAAAAAAGTAAAAAGTAGGAACTAAATAAGTCCCTGCTTTCAAAATTGTTGCCATTATTTTAAATCGTTATTGAGCAAATGAATTTGTTTTGCGAGCAGTGGCGGATCTAGGATTCCGACCAAGGGGTAACGTGTTATAAATAAGCCGTAACGAAATCGAAAAAACGTCAAATTTTTCCAAAATTTACACTAATTTTTCCAAATTTTTTCCGACCAAGGGGTAGCGGGAGTTACCCCTACCAAAGAGGTAGGTCCGCCCTTGTTTGCGAGAACTTTAGATGTGTAGATAAAAAAATAAAAATAAGAACCAAACTAAAATATGATCGGATCTAGCTAAAAATGTAGCGCAAATTCTTATAAATCACTTTAACAAATAAAGTAACACTAAAGTAGTAGAACTCCATTTAATCTTGTATAGGTTATTCATGTTAATAAAGAGTTTATGTAAATAAAACTGAGTATTTTATTTATAAAAATTTAATTGTTTATTACTTTACATAAAACTAATAATATTGCACCCGAAATATAGTACCAAGTACCAACAACCAATTCATCGATGATAGATGAGTGATCGTGAATCACTTGGGTCTTGTGTTTCAAATTATATAGAACAACAGGGACCCTTTTTTTTGTTCTATTCTATATATATTATACACAACTTATTTCCACTAATTTATATAGCCTTTTCTAGAAAATAATTCAAAAAATATATTTACTTAAATTGAATCTGGATATGATCAACACCATATGTCTTTTCAGATGAATTTCTTTTTTTTTTTAAATATGTATATTAAAAAAATAAGAGTAAAAAAGTGGTAAATGTAAAATTTACTAAAAAAAATAAGAGTGAAAAAGTGGTAAATGTAAAATTTACTAGGTTATGACTTCTACAAAATCGTAGAAAACGAATTTTTACAAGTTATAGATAATAAGAAAACAAGGCAACACCGCACGAGAATCAAACACAAGCAACTCACCATTTTCACCACTCACTGAGTCATACCCAACTCTTCCACCATAACCCGACTCGAACCCATGCTTCCTGACCCGACCCGCAATGACCCGACAAACAAGCATTGCTTTCCGCCCTCTACCACCACCCGCACTCTCATGCGCTGCCCCGCTGCCCGAAAACGTACACAACGCCGCCCCCTTACCCCACTGAAACGACCAGGAACCGCTGTCGTCGGTCTCATACCCGCTGCCCGCGGTCGACCCCAGGCATTGAAACCTCATCACTTCATTCCCATCCGCAACACACCGCGCATGGTCATCCCCGGACCCGGGCTGACCCGACCCGGAATTACCCATTGACCCGGATCCGGACTTTACCAACTCTCTATACTCCTCAAACCGGGTCACGACCCGACCCGAATTCTGAACTTTAAAAACCATCTCTATCCGACCCGAAAAAACCTTGGGAGACCAACTTGTATGAAATATTATCTCCACCACATTTCGAGACGGGTGGCCCACCGGCAGGTCAGTCAACGCCGGAATATAAGACTCCGGCGGCCGTGAATGTCGCCGGAGATTAGATGACGCATTACTACTTCTGACCCGGGTTATATTTTCGGGTTTTCTTGACCCGGGATGCTTATTTACCCTCTCCGGTAGCTCAACTGTTGGCTTTAGCGACGCTTTCTTGACACTTTTAGTTTCAACGACATCTTTAAGGCTTTGAGAACTCTTTCTACAACTTGAAGAAGCCGGAAGAAGACGAACATGATGACTCTCAACGACGTCGTTTACAGCTCTTTGTTTGCATTGTAACGACTTTATCCACCCTGCCGGCATCTCCGGCGATGTATATACATACACAATCTATATCTATATATGATATTTGTTGCAATGGTCTGTTTTGTAGTATTTTTATGGGTGGGAGAGGAGGAGGTCCATAATGAATATTAGGGTAAGTGCAATGACGAAAATGCCCTTTGGAATAATGTGGATTTACGTGGGCACGTGGGGAAGATATAGAAGCGAAGAGGGAGAAAATCAGAAAACAAAATAGTGCATTAATGAGTATTAAATTGTAGGATCCAAAAGACCATCATCAATGATGGTTGTCAGGTTTAGAGAGATGATGATTCCACCATATTTCACGGTGGTGGAAGTGCAAATTGGATCATACCTTAAATTATGGTTGTATTAATCATTCTTTTTTGACTTTTAAATTGTATTAAACAAATTAAATATTTGATTTTTCTTTACTCTTTTTATTTTTTTCTTCAATATTCAACTGGTTTGAATTTGAAAATGTGACTTAAGTATTTTTCTATAGTTAAATGATGGATAAAATGGAAAATACATGCAATACACGCTAATTTTTATATTTTTATATTATTTACAAACTTGGTTTCATTTTGACTAACGAACCAACAATCTTGCATTGATTATAGATGTGGTTTAAATATATAAGTTACGTGAAAGAAAGACAACAAAAAAAAAAACAAGGTCATGTCTCATGGTAGATATTAAAACGATAAAGTTCTTTGATAAATAAATAAATTTGTTTATTTGTATTAATAAAAGGAAATAATTGGGTTGAGAAGTTGATAAATTTAGTTATATAAAAAAATCGCACGATGTTTATTCAATTCGCATTGTTTTTGGTATAGTTTGTTATAATTTTCAGCATGTGCTATCTAGAAGAATTGTGCTGGTAATATTGTCGTCAAAACATAAATGAAGACCAAGTTACAAGCAATTACAAAGACCAATATTATGTTTTGTTGTTTAGTCGTTTCCATGAATGGGAACACAACTTTTATATACTACAACAGCTTAATTATATATGTATAAAGTTCAAATAAATCAGTCGGGTTTTTTTATTAAAAAAAACAACCTACATGTTATGCTCTATATTATGTTATATTATATATAATAATAATACGATAATCAATAGATTATATGTGTCGATTTTTAAAAGTGGGTGAAGATAATATGTGTAAGGTTGGTACCAAAGTAGATTTCAATCATACAAGACTTAGTAATATTTTATGTTAAGTAACTAACTTTGAATGGATGCTAAGAATCTTGAGGTTATGTGTCTTTAAAACAAAGTAACAAGCAAAGTTTTTGGTAAACACTTGTTTTCAAATATAACCCCTTACAAAGCAAATATGTAACATCATGATGGTGAGATCTTTTGAAAACAAAAAAAAAAAGGATTTTTTGCTACAAAATGTTTATTTTCATTTTAAACAGTTTTATTTATAGATTAACCAATAAAAATATATGTTTTGTCTTTTTTTTTCTTATTTATCAAAACACTAATTAGTTATTTAATAACCTTGGAGAGAGACTAGGATTTAAATTCTAACAATGGGTAAATTTGTATAAACCTTTACGGTTCAAAAAGAATTATTTAATAACAGTGAAATTTGAAATTGCATGGAAAACGCTTATTAAGAAGGAATCTTCACATGGGAGTTTGAGAATAGAAGAATATTAGGGGAATGGAAGCTGGCAAATTATTTGAATGAATTCTCAAGGTTAACTTTTATTGCAAATATATCCCTTATTTTTATATAAAGTCATAGAAGCCCTCCGTATTTAACTATTTGTTTAATTGATGGTTCTACCATTTCACTATGTTTAACAGCTACATCTTACACATCCTATTGATCAATCAAATCTTAACATAAAATGGGTATTGATCAATCAAATGTTAACATAAAATAGGTGCATAGTGTATTAGTGTAACTTTACAGTGTAGTGGTTATAAATAACTTTTGACTTCTGGCTTGTTTGTTGATTTACATAAGTTAGCTTGTTAAAAGCTAAAGGCGATATGGCTCAAGCTTCATAACTCGAAAAATGTCCAAGCCGAGTTCTAGCCGAAAGTAGTTAGTTTGGTCGAAGAAAAACACAAGCTGATTTGCTTAAGCTGTAACCGATTACTGGCTCAAATAAAATATGTATTCTCATTGTAAATCAATAGTTTAATATTATACATATTAATTTCAACTGATAATAAACAGAATATTAATTTTAAATATATTAAAGTGTGTTTTCTTTCTTTGTTCACAATTATTTACATGAAATATGAATATATTAGACCATTCGTAATTGTTTATGTCTCCTAATGGGCATTTTTCATCATATCAGCATCATAACGTCCCTTTAAAAATGTGTAATGGTTAACGTCCCTTAGTGCCCTTTCAATCGTTACTTTCCGTTTTGTTATCTATCCTTTGGAGAATATACTAGAAACGTCTCTCCCTCTTCAAGCCCCTATAAAGCCTAAATGGACAGTGTTGTAGGTGTTATCAAGCCCTTTTATCTCCATATAATACCCATTACACATGGTCTTAAGGTGTGTATTCTCCTTTGTTCAACATAACGATTTACATGAAATATATGTGGCGTCTTTCTAATCTCTCGCTAACCATGTTCTTATTACATTTTAATACTAAAACTCTTCAGTTTTTATTTAATTCAATTAGATGCCTTTTAAAAAAACTACGATTTATGATTTTCTATAAACTTTTATAAAATTCGAATATACCAAAACGTCGTACTTATTTTTATCTACGTTTCATTGAAAGTTTTGTTTAAAATCGAAGCGTCAAATATTATTGACCTTTTTTGTTTTTTTTTTATCATGACTAACCAATACCGTGCAAACAACTTCCGTAACGATATATCGTATCTTTTTTATATTGTAAGCTATAGCAAGTGTCGGTCCCAACAATATTGGTATCACGGTTGTTCCAGCCGAACAAGATACTCACTTTTATGGTTTTTCATTGATGTAAAACTGTAACACCCTAATTTCACGTTCCAAAAGGGTGATATTGTCACACCCCCAAAATCCACACGCGGAGTACCACCGCTTGGAGGCGTGACATGACCAGGATCAAGCCATCAATCATATTGAACATAGCATAATATAAATAAGATAGTTCGTAAAACCCAATTCAATACAATTGATGTTCTAAACCAAACACAGTATCAATAGCGGAAGCGTAATAATGAAAATCCAAAGTATGTAAGTGTAAACCCAAAGTAATGTTAAGTTTGATTGTTTAAACGTTTTAACATGGCATCCACGATTCATGCTCCACAACGACCTGCTCCTCCTAGTGCAAGCTCCATAAGTACCTAAGGTCCTGCAAGGCATGCAGCCGAGAGTCAACAACTAGTTGAGCGAGTTCACAGTGTATAGTTCAGTAATAGTAATAGTATGAATAGCATTATGTTCGTTCGTTATGTCATGTATCGTAATGGTTTCCATCGCGGCCTCCCAGGCAGGTATGCGAAGATTAGGGGATGTTCTTCCCAAGTATTCTAGACTAGGTTTATTCGTATCGCGGCCTCCCAGGCAGGTTTGCGAAGATTAGTAGATTTAGTTCGCGGCCTTCCTAAGGCAGGTGTGCGAAGTCAGTCATAATATCGCGGCCAACCCTTGGCAGGTGTGCGAAGATCAGTTCAATAAGTGTTACTAGTCTAGCCGTATCGTATCGTTAGGTTCTATCATCTGAGTATATGCAATAAGTCATCCAATCCCATTCCCACCCGGGAACCCCATGCCTTGGCTGTGTGAACTCACCTTGGTTTGCTCGGTATGCTAAGTTATGCCCTCACAAGTAATCAGTCAAATCCTATTGTGTGCACGTGTAATAAATCAGTTTCGAGTTCGAAATTTTTCACATGAAATCTATGTCATAAAGTGCTTAGCAATTAACGTCATGTATCACGTAAGCAGCTAAATCAATTAACAGGTTTAACAGAGTTAATGCACCACGGAATTAACGTATCAACAGAGTTATCATTCTAACAGGGTTATATAACTTAATCGAGTTAACAGAGTTAACAGAGTTACTAAACTAGTAATGTTATAAACTTAACAGTGTAATCATGTTTGTCATAATCAAGTAATCTAACAAGAGTTAACAACTTAACAAGGTTAATGACTTAACGAAGTTTGTACCATTAACAGAGTTAATAAATTACCAGAGTTAACAGCCAACAGGTCGAGTAAACTGACAGGGCAAATCAAGTAATTAACTTAATTAAATCACATAGTTAATAGCGTTAATAGTTAACAGTATGCAATGTGACGAAATCACCTAAGTGGCGAAAACCCTTTGGGCCGAAATCCCTTGGGCCGAAAACACTTGGAGCCGAAAACACTATATGGGCCGAACTCCCTTTGGTTTTCGTCGGCTTGAAGTATGACGAAAACACTTGAGTGTTTTCGTCCAGTTGTGTGTTTTCGCCTGGTTGTTTTCGTCTAGGTGAGGAATCATCAACAAACAGTAGTTACGCAACAGCAATCTAATTATCATCATCATCAGCAACGGTTACAATAACACAGCAACCCTAGTTTCCTCTAACAGTTATATACACTACCACAACCTTAGATCGCGCTAACAGTTTCAATGATTATGACAAGAATCATTCAATCGGATTAACTAAGACACTCAAATAAACTCTACAGTCATCCGTACGATCCGAACCGTCATCCAAATATCATGTTCACAGAATCTCATTCAGTTCAACAATCAACATTCATACCTAGTATCCAGTTGGGTAATATATATATATATATATGTCGAAATCGAATACTAACATCATGTTAATATCATTCAGATCATCAATAGCAGACACACACAGTCGAACATCTCATCCAATAGACATAACAGTTTGTGAACAACCACATAGATATGCATACATAACGATTAAACAACCATACATGCCAAATCATCCAAACAAGATTACATCGAAATCATACGATAAGCATCTTAGTCAACAGAAACATGTAGGTCACTAACCAAAGATCAAACAAGAAGGGTTTGGCTTCGACCGAAGAGAAGGGCTGCCGTCGGGTTCCAAGGGTAGTGAGGGAGAGATAGAACGTGATAAGTGGTTAGGGTTTTCCAGATTTAATCTCTAACGTAAAGGTTAATATAAAAACCTTATAGTTGTTCGCTACTGGGCCAAAGCCCATTCTTGATTTCGTTGGTCACAAACAAGGTGGACGAAAACACCTTGTGTTTTCGTGAGTGAATGTGTTTTCGTAGGGGGGGGGGGGTGTTTGGCCAAGTTCCAAACTAAACAGTTCAATATTAATACCAAATATATTATTATTAACTTACACTCACTAATGCACACCAATTATCACATATCGATTACAACGAAAACACCTTACGATTTAACATGTTACAAACGTATACAAGTCGTGTAACCAATCAACTAAAACAATTACGTGCAATAATGCGAAGATGGAAATCTTGGAAACTCGAGTTGTCACATTATCCCCAACTTGAAAGAAATTTCGTCCCGAAATTTAGCATGCGGTTACTGAGGAAGCTAGGTAAGTTGTATCGTTTACTGGTTTTCCTGGGGTGCCACATCCACCCCCCGTTGATTTGGAATTTCGTCCCGAAATTCCGCAGTAGTAGCTTCAGTCTCAGTAGTGGTTGCATTGGTTTCAAATAACTGGGGGTACTTTTCTGTCATCTGGTCTTCGCGTTCCCAGGTGTACTCTGGGCCACGTTTGGAGTTCCAACGAACTCGAACAAGAGGGATTCTCTTGTTTTTGAGGACCTTAACATCCCGGTCCGTAATTTCTACAGGTTCCTCGACGAACTGCAACCGCTCGTCGATAGTGAGTTCCTTAAAAAGGAACTATGAGGGTCTCATCTGACAGGCACTTCTTCAGATTTGACACGTGAAATACATTGTGAACTGCACCGAGTTCAGCTGGTAGGTTTAGCTTGTAGGCCACTTTGCCTATTTTCTCAACGATTTCGAACGGTCCGACATACCGTGGATTTAGTTTGCCCCGTTTGCCAAAACGAACCACACCCTTCCAGGGTGAGACTTTAAGTAAAACCCGGTCCCCGACCTGAAATTCCAGTGGCTTCCTACGCTTATCCGCGTAAGCTTTCTGACGGTCGCGTGCTGCCGCCATGCGTTGTCGTATTTGTGCAATCTTTTCTGTGGCGTCCACTACAATCTCCGGACCCGTGATCTGACTATCCCCCACCTCTGCCCAACAGAGAGGTGACCGGCATTTACGCCCGTACAATGCCTCGAATGGAGCGGCTTGTATGCTGGTGTGATAGCTGTTATTGTATGAGAACTCCACCAAAGGGAGGTCCTTTTCCCAGCCGTTGCCGAAATCAATAACACATGCCCGAAGCATGTGTTCAAGAGTCTGGATCGTTCGCTCAGACTGTCCATCCGTCTGAGGATGATATGCTGTGCTCATGTCTAATCGTGAGCCAAAAGATTTGTGCATCGCTTGCCATAGCTCTGACGTGAATCGTGCATCCCGATCCGAAATGATGGAGGTGGGCACCCCGTGCCTCGAAACAACTTCTTTGAGATAAACGTCTGCGAGAGTGGAGAACTTATCCGTTTCCTTTATGGCCAGGAAGTGTGCAGACTTGGTGAGTCGATCCACGATCACCCATATGGTGTCATTCCCACGCTGGGATCTGGGTAGACCTGTAACAAAATCCATGGAAATTTCTTCCCATTTCCATTGTGGTATCTTAGGTTGCTGAAGTAGGCCTGCTGGTTTCTGATACTCCACTTTGACTCTTGCACATGTCAAACACTTGCCAACGTAAGTAGCGATGTGGGCTTTCATGCTAGGCCACCAATATGTTGTTTTGAGATCGTGGTACATTTTATCCGACCCTGGATGTACCGAGTAGCGAGACTTGTGTGCTTCATCCATTACAAGCTCTCGTAAACCGCCATAAAGTGGGACCCAAATACGTTCCGTCACATAGTAGGCGCCGTCTTCCTTTTGTTCCATTTGTTGCCTTGAGCCGCGTAAGGCTTCAGCCTTGACGTTTTCGGGTTTCAATGCTTCTATCTGAGCGGTTCGTATCTGTGCAGGAAGACTGGACTGAATGGTGAGTTGCAAAGCTCGTACACGCCTAGGTGTAGTATCTTTCCGACTGAGGGCATCAGCCACAACATTGGCTTTGCCTGGATGGTACTTGATGGCGCATTCGTAATCGTCAGAAGTTCAACCCATCTTCGTTGACGCATGTTCAAGTCCTTTTGCTTAAGGATATGCTCGAGACTCCTGTGATCGGTGTAGATTGTGCACTTGGTACCATACAGGTAGTGTCGCCATATCTTAAGCGCGAAAACAACAGCTCCCAGCTCCAAATCGTGCGTCGTGTAATTCCGTTCATGAACCTTGAGTTGACGAGAAGCGTAGGCAATAACTTTATCCCGCTGCATCAATACGCAACCAAGGCCCTGTATCGATGCGTCACAATAGACCACAAAATCATCTGTGCCCTCTGGCAATGAGAGAATAGGTGCGCTGCAAAGCCTATCCTTTAGGTACTGAAAAGCGGTTTCCTGGGGACCTCCCCAACGGTAGGTGACACCCTTCTGTGTCAGTAGTGTAAGCGGCTGTGCGATCTTGGACAAGTCTTTGATAAACCGTCTGTAGTAACCCGCCAAACCCAAGAATTGGCGTATTTCCGTGGGTGTACGCGGTGCAGGCCAGTTCCTGATCGAATCTACCTTGGATGGATCGACATGAATCCCATCCCTGTTCACCACATGGCCTAAGAAATGGACTTCACGAAGCCAGAAGTCGCATTTAGAAAACTTGGCGTACAGTTGTTCCTTTCGAAGAAGTTCCAAAATCAATCGTAGGTGCTGTTCGTGCTCCTCTTGACTCTTGGAGTAAATCAGAATGTCATCGATGAAGACAATCACAAACTTGTCTAAGTACGGCTTGCACACCCTGTTCATCAGATCCATAAATACGGCAGGCGCATTCGTTAACCCAAATGGCATGACAAGAAACTCGTAGTGACCGTAGCGAGTTCTGAATGCGGTTTTGGAGACGTCCTCATCCCGGACTCTCAGCTGATGATACCCTGACCTCAAGTCTATCTGGGAGTAGTAACTCGACCCCTGTAACTGGTCGAATAAGTCGTCTATACGCGGAAGAGGATAACGGTTCTTCACCGTCACCTTGTTCAGTTCGCGGTAGTCGATGCACATCCTGAAAGTGCCATCCTTCTTTTTCACGAAAAGTACTGGAGCTCCCCAAGGCGATGAGCTTGGACGAATAAAGCCCTTATCCAAGAGCTCTTGTAGCTGCTTCGACAGTTCTTACAGTTCGGTTGGAGCTAAACGATACGGTGCGCGGGCTATTGGTGCTGCTCCAGGAGCTAACTCAATATGGAATTCGACTTGGCGGTGAGGCGGTAAACCGGGTAAATCTTCAGGAAACACCTGAGGAAAGTCACGTACAACTGGAATATCCTCCAGCTTCTTTTCCTTCGCTGATGCATCAGTGACAAGTGCCAGAATTGCAGTGTGCCCCTTTCGTAAACATTTCTGCGCCTTTAAGAAAGAGATGATGCCAACCACAGCACCACTCTTGTCGCCTTGAACTTCGAGAGGTTCTTTACCCGAACGAGAAACACGAATGATCTTCTCCTTGCATAAAATCTCTGCGTGATGTTGGGATAACCAATCCATACCGATGACGACGTCGAAACTACCCAAAATTATGGGGATAAGATCAATCGAGAAGGTCTGACCAGCTAAAACGATGCTAGAACCCTTGACTACATGTGCGGCTTCTACACTTTTACCATTTGCTAACTCTACGACATGTTTGGTGTTTAGGGTTGTCGGTGTACGTTTTAACAATTTACTCATTTTCATGGACATATAACTTGTATCAGCACCCGAATCAAATAAGACAGTAACATAAATATCGTCGAGAAGAAACTTACCCATAACCACATTGGGATCATTCACTGCGTCGCCCTGACCTAGTACGAATGCACGACCCCGAGCTTCATTCCCATTGTTATTTCCCCCGTTGTTGTTGTTGTTCCCGTTGCCCTGGTTGTTGTTGTTGTTGCGATTCTGGTTTTGGTTCAATTGAGGACAATCACGTTTGAAATGACCTTCAGCCCCACACTGGAAACATCCCCGGTTTCCACGCTGTGGCTGCTGCTGCTGGTTCTGTGGAGCTGGCGGTGGGAGTTGCTGGTTCTGATTTGCTGGCCGTGAGCTTCTATAATCCTTAGCCTCATGACCCGGCTTGAGGCATCTTTGACAACGTTCCCTGCGACATCTTCCACTGTGGTGTTTGTTGCACCTATTACACCATGGGTGAATTCCCCGATATCCACCCTGCCCCTGACTGCCTGATGATTGCTGATTCGGACTCTGGTAGTCGTTTGTCTTGCGCTGCTGTGCTTGTGATTGAACAGAAACCGATCCCTTGCTGGAATCCCCCTCCCATTTTCTCTTGTTGTCACTGGGAGTAGCAGAAATAGTGACAGCAGTAGTGGTAGCACTGATGCGTTTTGGTAGCTTGTTCTGTTCCACTGCCTGATCGGTGAGTCGATGAGCAAGACGTTGAATGTCTTGGATGTTTTTGAGGTTAGCCGACGTCACGTGGCTCTGAATCTCTGGCGCAAGCCCCTTAAGATACAACTCGATGCGCTTAACTGGAGGGTCCACCATAGTTGGACATAAGATGGCCAGTTCATTCGACCGTTTCGTGTAAGCCTCAATCTCTGACCCCGTCATCTTCAAGTGGTATAACTCATCCTCCAACTTGTGGATGTCATCACGCGTGCAATATTCTCGTTTGATCAGTTCCTTGAAATCTTCCCAAGGTGTGGCGTTAGCAGCTGCCAACCCTAGGATCTGAACTTGCGCGTTCCACCAGGTTAGCGCAATCCCTTCCAGCGTGCCAGTGGCGTACTTGACCCTGCGAGCCTCAGGGCATTCGCACATTTCAAACACTGACTCGAGCTTCTCAAACCAATGGAGGAGTCCCACTGCCCCCTCGGTGCCACTGAATGAGCTTGGACGACACTCCATGAAGTTCTTGAAAGTGCAGACAGGCTGCTGCGCGTGTTGACCTATTGTGTACGAATAGGACAAAGTTAAATACGAGAGTTAATGTAGGATCTAAAGATCCCAGTGTGAGTCTACACTGCAGGGTATACTACCTGCTTGAGCAGCTGCAAGTGCCGCAGCAATTTGTTCATTAACGAAAGCCGTCAACTGGGCTTGAGTCATGTTCACACGTCCAGACATGATCTTCATAGCAAATGCAACGTGAGTTAGAGAGGTTCGTAAATAGGGCGATGACAGAAGAGTGTAAGCACATAGGGGTTCTCATGTAACGACGTATAGTAAGCAATGTAACCTAGCATACTACGAGCAAAGTTCTATGCAGTTCTAGCAAGCAGGTAATAAACATAAACCTTATTACCTAGAATGTCGAGTCTTGCACGTGGAGCGAAGCGTCGTTGTGGATCGTTGAGACCACTGTTCTGGTTATAGTCTGGTTTTAATAAAAACGTTTTTTTTCCATATTAAAACCAAGTTCTCTATATCCAATGGCTCTGATACCAATCTGTCACACCCCCAAAATCCACACGCGGAGTACCACCGCTTGGAGGCGTGACATGACCAGGATCAAGCCATCAATCATATTGAACATAGCATAATATAAATAAGATAGTTCGTAAAACCCAATTCAATACAATTGATGTTCTAAACCAAACACAGACACAGTATCAATAGCGGAAGCGTAATAATGAAAATCCAAAGTATGTAAGTGTAAACCCAAAGTAATGTTAAGTTTGATTGTTTAAACGTTTTAACATGGCATCCACGATTCATGCTCCACAACGACCTGCTCCTCCTAGTGCAAGCTCCATAAGTACCTAAGGTCCTGCAAGGCATGCAGCCGAGAGTCAACAACTAGTTGAGCGAGTTCACAGTGTATAGTTCAGTAATAGTAATAGTATGAATAGCATTATGTTCGTTCGTTATGTCATGTATCGTAATGGTTTCCATCGCGGCCTCCCAGGCAGGTATGCGAAGATTAGGGGATGTTCTTCCCAAGTATTCTAGACTAGGTTTATTCGTATCGCGGCCTCCCAGGCAGGTTTGCGAAGATTAGTAGATTTAGTTCGCGGCCTTCCTAAGGCAGGTGTGCGAAGTCAGTCATAATATCGCGGCCAACCCTTGGCAGGTGTGCGAAGATCAGTTCAATAAGTGTTACTAGTCTAGCCGTATCGTATCGTTAGGTTCTATCATCTGAGTATATGCAATAAGTCATCCAATCCCATTCCCACCCGGGAACCCCATGCCTTGGCTGTGTGAACTCACCTTGGTTTGCTCGGTATGCTAAGTTATGCCCTCACAAGTAATCAGTCAAATCCTATTGTGTGCACGTGTAATAAATCAGTTTCGAGTTCGAAATGTTTCACATGAAATCTATGTCATAAAGTGCTTAGCAATTAACGTCATGTATCACGTAAGCAGCTAAATCAATTAACAGGTTTAACAGAGTTAATGCACCACGGAATTAACGTATCAACAGAGTTATCATTCTAACAGGGTTATATAACTTAATCGAGTTAACAGAGTTAACAGAGTTACTAAACTAGTAATGTTATAAACTTAACAGTGTAATCATGTTTGTCATAATCAAGTAATCTAACAAGAGTTAACAACTTAACAAGGTTAATGACTTAACGAAGTTTGTACCATTAACAGAGTTAATAAATTACCAGAGTTAACAGCCAACAGGTCGAGTAAACTGACAGGGCAAATCAAGTAATTAACTTAATTAAATCACATAGTTAATAGCGTTAATAGTTAACAGTATGCAATGTGACGAAATCACCTAAGTGGCGAAAACCCTTTGGGCCGAAATCCCTTGGGCCGAAAACACTTGGAGCCGAAAACACTATATGGGCCGAACTCCCTTTGGTTTTCGTCGGCTTGAAGTATGACGAAAACACTTGAGTGTTTTCGTCCAGTTGTGTGTTTTCGCCTGGTTGTTTTCGTCGAGGTGAGGAATCATCAACAAACAGTAGTTACGCAACAGCAATCTAATTATCATCATCATCAGCAACGGTTACAATAACACAGCAACCCTAGTTTCCTCTAACAGTTATATACACTACCACAACCTTAGATCGCGCTAACAGTTTCAATGATTATGACAAGAATCATTCAATCGGATTAACTAAGACACTCAAATAAACTCTACAGTCATCCGTACTATCCGAACCGTCATCCAAATATCATGTTCACATAATCTCATTCAGTTCAACAATCAACATTCATACCTAGTATCCAGTTGGGTAATATATATATATATGTCGAAATCGAATACTAACATCATGTTAATATCATTCAGATCATCAATAGCAGACACACACAGTCGAACATCTCATCCAATAGACATAACAGTTTGTGAACAACCACATAGATATGCATACATAACGATTAAACAACCATACATGCCAAATCATCCAAACAAGATTACATCGAAATCATACGATAAGCATCTTAGTCAATAGAAACATGTAGGTCACTAACCAAAGATCAAACAAGAAGGGTTTGGCTTCGACCGAAGAGAAGGGCTGCCGTCGGGTTCCAAGGGTAGTGAGAGAGAGATAGAACGTGATAAGTGGTTAGGGTTTTCCAGAGTTAATCTCTAACGTAAAGGTCAATATAAAAACCTTATAGTTGTTCGCTACTGGGCCGAAGCCCATTCCTGATTTCGTTGGTCACAAACAAGGTGGACGAAAACACCTTGTGTTTTCGTGAGTGAATGTGTTTTCGTAGGGGGGGGGGGTGTTTGGCCAAGTTCCAAACTAAACAGTTCAATATTAATACCAAATATATTATTATTAACTTACACTCACTAATGCACACCAATTATCACATATCGATTACAACGAAAACACCTTACGATTTAACATGTTACAAACGTATACAAGTCGTGTAACCAATCAACTAAAACAATTACGTGCAATAATGCGAAGATGGAAATCTTGGAAACTCGAGTTGTCACATTATCCCCAACTTGAAAGAAATTTCGTCCCGAAATTTAGCATGCGGTTACTGAGGAAGCTAGGTAAGTTGTATCGTTTACTGGTTTTCCTGGGGTGCCACAGATATTACCATGCTATTATTTAACAAAATTTGGGCATGGCCCATTCGTATTATGAACAATTCCCTGTAAGACTAACTGGTAATAACTTTAAAAAAAAATATACGACACAACGGAAAATATTCATACTTAATCAATACGTCAAAATGATACATAATTTAAACCAAGTGACTACTCTTCCGTACAACCCTTGCTCCGTGACTCGATCAACGCATGCTTTTCTTCGGTAGTAGAAGTGGAAATCCATGCGATACCTGTGGACATCACATACATCAAAACTATCAGTTATTAACAACATCATACAACATACTTCTCTTATAGTCTAATATTGAATAACATTTAACAATGGTACTTTGATTCATTTAACTATCCTTTCTTATTTTCTTGTTCCGAGTTCAACTTCGTTACTTCAAGAACCCGGTGTTCATATACCTGCATTACAATCCAATCTCAGGACAATTCATTAGTATTCGTCAATATTAAAACATGATAAACCATTCCTTCATACATAAACGACATCTCGCCTTCACACATGTTTTCTTTCTTAAATTCCCACGTGTATACAAACTTATACCTCTACACATATACGTATACATTTTTTTTAGTTGCACACATACACTCAAGCTCTCGCGCTTACCATTTTCGTTTACATAAACCTATACATCTTGTAAAAATCACGACTTCCATAACATATGATTTTCCTTCAATAACACGAAGGTAAGAATTCATTCTTTCACTATCCGGTAGCTCATAACATTATGTATATACAAAACCGGCTCAAAATAAGTTTAGAGACATAAAAATCATTCACGACATTAAATACGTTTTTAAAACCATCATAAACCTAAGTTTTGATTGTTTCATAATATACAAGTTCAAGTTTCTTAGGCCTAACATCGAACAAACAACAATTAAACAATTTTCAGAATCAGGAGGGGCTAGACGCTACGCCTAGGGGCTAGACGCTACACCTCGCCCCCTTTTTGACAGCAAGTTACTTAATTGCTGCTGCAAAATTCCCAGCCAACCCAAGCTTCACGAAAACGGTCATAACTCATTCGTTATTGATCCGTTTTACACGATTCTTTTTCCTACGCGCCCGTAATTTAATTACGGATCCGTTTATCACCTGGGGTCACATCAAAAGCTACTTTATAGGCAAACGGCTTGTAATTCCCTTTATACATTATTCAACCCGTTTAATTCTA
This sequence comes from Helianthus annuus, assembly GCF_002127325.2. Taxonomy (NCBI): domain Eukaryota; kingdom Viridiplantae; phylum Streptophyta; class Magnoliopsida; order Asterales; family Asteraceae; genus Helianthus; species Helianthus annuus. Next base: position 52,891,621 of record NC_035449.2, on the reverse strand, counting down.
CTGGATTACTTTCATTATCAATAACTCATGTGATATACTAAAATAACACTTACCTCAATACTTCTTATTCATTACATGATTCTTGCATAATTTTCTACACACACACATATATATATTAAATGCTACGTACATGCTAAGAAGTGAATCGAAATCACTTACCTTGCGCGTCCGTATTTGCGTTCGCTTACTTGAGTCTTCTTAGCCCGTTAGCCTTCCACACTCTCAACCATCTTGACATGATTCCTATACATTCAGGTCGTTACATTCACATTCTTATTAGCATATAGGCTTATACGTATGAACAACCATATCAAATTCACATCTCACATATGACCTACATAAAGCATACTCAACATCATCCCTACATAAACTTCACATGAACTATATCTGTTTACCCATTACTTGCATACAATTTCACTTATTATTGTCTTTTAGACATTTCATCAAACACTTGGTGTGCATACTACTTTCTAAGCATGATGTACAAGTATTTCATGCTTTTATTCCTAATTATCACTTTCATTCATCAATACAAGTAATCATCATGCAAATTATATACCATACTCAATCTATATACATGTACACATCACCTACTGCACATATTCACAATCAATTTCATACCCTTTCATGGATTAAACATAAACCCACTTAGCTAGGGGTAGTAATTCATCAAAAACACTCAATTTATAGCAATTTACTCAAAATCTTCACTTAGGGTTCGTTCTTAAGCAAGCATACATTGCCAATTTGGCCATAACCTCTACGATTCATACCTAAATCACTACTTGTGATGTGCATCAAGATTTCTCAACTTCATTAAACATCAGAATTCAACATACCTTATGATCCCCTAGCTTGGGTGATCGTTAATTCATGTTCCTTCTTGAATTTGAGCCTCGATTCATTCTTCAATTGGATGATATATGATGAACTAGGGTTTGGCTCTCTAGAGCCTTCCCCTGATCATGTACAGAACACACACGAAGTGTGTATGTGTGTGTGTGTTATTTTCATTTAATAAAACAACTTTCAAGTTATCCCACTTTGGTCCCTCATGTTTCGTTCTAATTAAATAAGACTACAACTCTTCGTTTACTACCAACGATACCAATAATCAACTAGGTTAATTATCCCTGGTTAATCTTCATTTACAGGTTAACTTTTATCATTAACGGTACCTTACCGTTTCTTAATAGTAACCGGGTTTAAATTACCAAACCTGTTTTTGGGGGTGTTACAAGTCTACCCCCCTTAAAAGAGGTTTCATCCCCGAAACCTTGCTCATATCCACTGGGCCCTAAATCTTTACTTACCGGTTACTACCAGTCCTTCTATGTAGCACACTTCTAAAATATATTCATATATCTTTGGATTTCGAATTCTTGCCTTATGTTAGCTCCTCAGTGATGATCATCACTACATATTTATTCATTCATTCCATTCAAAATACATACCATGGCACGGATTCACTCATACCTTGTAATAAGATCTTATTCATGAACAAATATAACCGGACGTCTTATCCTTACTTTCTTAAATCGAGCATAATACTTCCATGCATTCATTGATCATAGCGACTCGATTATATCTGCTTTTATTCATAAATCATGTTGGATATGCCACTCTTACTTTCGTCGCACAAATACTCATTACAATAGTCCATTATTAACTGTTACGTGCGTGACTACACATATTTTTACAATGAAATTACACACAAATTGGTTTTAAATTTATAAAAGTGATTATTACTTTTACATCAAAACACACACGAAAGGGCAAGTGTACCCCGTCATATATGTAGTAAAGTATCGGTAAGAACCAAGTATCGATCCACGGAAATGGGCGGAGAAATAATACTAGACCTTTGCCACTAAATTACCGGTAAAAACATAAATGGTATTGGTTTTAATTAAACTAAAGTAAGCATAAATAAATTCTTATAAAACATAGTAAAATATATATAAATAGCCTTGCTTAATACACAACCACAGCATGTCAACTAAGTCAGTTTTGGCACTAGAAACATTCGGTCAATTTTCCATTTTGAGACAATTAGTATCCCTTTCGGGAATCCTAACATGACAATCATTCGGAAAGTTAAAACGATAAACACACTTTAACCACCTAAAATTGTTCTTTAACGTGCAATTGATAAATGTCTACAAAAATCTCCTAAAAATAAGTTAGTCATCCGTTAGGAGTTTTCTAACCTCACTTAATCAAGGAAAGCAACACCGATAAACACAATGCAACCACCGAGACAAGCATAAACTAGATTAAATCACAACCGAGTTCATTTTACAAATCTTGCGCATAAATTCACCAAGATAGCAATTTTGGCCGAAACTACTAACTAAGCTAACAAATCATGGCAAGAATTCATAACAACACCATCTAACCCGTTAGAGTCCTTCCGTGAGGGCAAACTTTCTTGATTAACAATAATTACATTTTATTAAACCACTAACCCGTTAGAGTATCATGGTGCCCACATTTTAACCGAGTTAAACTAGTTAACCAAATTAAAAGTTTACTAATACATGATTAAATAAGCTTCATTTTGCAACTATCTTACCTAACCAAGCACCAATCATCCAACACAATTACTTATAATCAAGAAATCAATATCAATAACAAGGTTGCAAACTAATCATCAAAGATAATCATAGAAAACACTTCAAAATGTCATTACAAACATAGATTGACATACTAATAGCTATAATCAAGCAAGGGATTGTTGTGTTTTTGCCCAAAGGCTTACATTAATACATAATAATCAGTCTAGATGCTTGAAACATAACAAAATTATGGAAAGATTTGAGAAACCAAACCATAAACAAGCATAAGAATGAGAATCTGGATAGTAAATGAGCAAAACCGGGCAATGTGTCTTGAATCTGAGTGAAAGCAGAAGCCTTCGGAGCCTAAAAATCGCCTGCAAAGCTCCCAAAATGTCCAGAGTTACGGATAGAATGGTTCTGTTCTGTTTATATGCTTTTTCGGTGTCGCACGGCCGTTCTCCCGATCGCACGACCGTGCACTTTAAGCATTATTGGTGGTGGTCCACCATACCGCATGACGTCACAGATCGTTGACTGGTCTTCGCATATGCACGGGCGTTCTTGATCTGGCACGACCGTTCCATACCGGCATTTTGTTGCACGCCTAGTCTTGTGGTCGTTCAGCTCCGAGGTTTTCCTGGAACGTCGGATCCGCACGACCGTTCCGCATTTGGCATGACCGTGCCTTTTCGGGTTGGCCTGCAATGCCTTGCACGCAGTGTTGCACGCCTCGTTCACTGCCGGCATTCATGATTTGTCGGATATGCACGGTCGTGCATGAGGTCGCATGACCGTGCAACACGCCCAGGTCAGTTTTTGCAACAGAATCTTCGCAGCTTTGTCGTTTTGTCCGGAAAGTCCTCGTTTTCGCTATCATCTTGTCTGGTATGTTGTTTTAGGCCTGTAAACAAAAATGTAGATAATTAAGTATCCGAATGACGGTTTTATGGCCGAAAACGCATAAAATAGGGGTAAAACGGGGGACTAAAATATGTGTAAATTAGCGAATATCAAATCTCCCCACACTTGAACCTTGCTTGTCCTCAAGCAAGCTGAACTAAAAAGCAATAAAAGACGGAAATAAACAAGAACGATAATTTACACACTATTTTATTGAAAACTACTATAAACGGTTAGCCGGTTTGTCGAAAGACAACATCAAAAGACTCAAACCCAACAAGCATATGCAATTATAAAGCGACAACCAAAAAGCCGTGACTTCACATTTAATCGACTCAACATGTTAATCTTCACGCGACTCACAATGTTCACACACACTCGGGTTTATTTACGAAACATACATATAATGTGTATGTGCAAACACTCAATGCCTCGTCAATGAAACATGCAATATCATAAGCTTGTCATAAGATCTCGTCTCCACCAACTAACATGCAAATAAGTGTAAATCAAGAGGTCTTTACGGGTTGTAACGTTAGGCTTGGGCGAAAGGTATGGAAGTAGACATATAAAGTGGCGAAAATGGTTAAAACTCGGTTTTAGCGTTTAACTAGCAAGAAAATAATACAACTATACATACAAACGCCTTAAAAAGGCGACTAAAGCGCAATCGAGCTTATCAACGAAATTTTAACATTTAAGTGTTCAAAATTGCTCGATTTCTATCAACTTCACCCTATTTTAGGGTGTTTTATTTTCTGTGTGTTTTTTTTTTCATAGAAAACATACTATACAATAAACTGAAATAAACGCTAGTTAAACGATTATTTTGTCCGAGTTTCAACACTAAAAAGGGTTTAAAACATACAAAGGCTAAATTTGGCTAAGTGGGCGATAATGTGGGTAAACAAAGGTAAACGGGAAGGCTCGACATGGTTAATCCTAAAGGGTAATATAAGGTGAACGGGAAGCACAACACACAGAACAAGGTTTACAACAAAGGGGTAATCTAAGTGCCTCTATCACTTTTACACAAATTCACAAGTTCATGCTTTTAACAAGCATACTAGTGACAAGTTCTATATTACACATAACATCCGGCTCACTCCTATATCCGAAATGAACAAATATATAACAATAGGCTCAAATATGCTCACGTAAGGGATGGAATGGGTAAAAGTGTGAAAACTATCATGTAAGTCTTTCTTTGTTTGTCACGCTTTCCGGTTTCCTTTTTCAAAAATATTTTTGCTTGTCGAGTTTTTATCAAGTCCGAAGCTTTCTAAAACACAATCAACCGGTTTATTTACTAAAATATATACAAAATACAGGTATTTTTGAATGATTTTTCTGATTTTCTGATTTTTTTTTTAATATGAGGACAAACAAAGTTAACAAAGTTAACCCCCTCCCCACACTTGAACTTCGCATTGTCCCCAATGCGAAACCCGAAATATAGAGAAAAAGGATAATAGTACTCCCCTCAAGATGATATCTGATGAATTGAGACTTCCAGAGCTGCGTCTGTCATATGCTCCGGTCAAAGACTTGATAGCCAAAATCTGCAAGTATGTCATATGGCACAACAAAACAGAACAGTAACAGAATAAACACAAATAAACCATAATGTACATAAATACTACTAGTCCAAACAAAGACACAACATAAAGTAAAGTGTTTTAAAATACAATACAATCCGAGGGTGTTCGACATACTAAGCAAAAAGAACACCCGAAATGACAAGTACTAAAATAATAATAAAAACCACCAACGAGCATCACCACCAACTCCTACTCGTCATCACCGTCATCGTCTCTCGTGAAGGATGGGCCCGCACCACCATAACCAGGTGGGTTCCATGGTGGGAACTGTGGAGGGTGCTGAAAGTAGTCAGGAAATGCATGGTGCATCTCCCCGAATAGGTACGAAAATCCGGCTCTCACCCCCTGGTATAAGCTCTCCTGGCTCTGTCTCAGCTGATCCTGCGTGGCCCTGAGCTGATCCTGACTAGCCCGGATCTGGTCCTGGCTGGTCCTAATCTGATCGATGTACGTACCATGCTGTTCCTGCGTGACACGCATCTGCTGGAACTACTGATAAAATTCATGCCAATCCTGATGCTGGTAGTACTCATGGTGCTGCGGCTGGTGTGGCGGTGTGTGGTGCGGTGGTGTGTGTGGTCCGTGCTGCTGCTCCTGCATCTCTACATCCTCTTCTTCTTCCTCTTCTGGGAGTGGGGGCAACGGGTCCCAGACCTCGTTGTTGAGCCCCCTCAGCCTATCCCCTCTATCTAACTCAACAATCACCCCCATCGCCTTCAGTGACCTGATGTCAACATGAACCCCCTCGGTTATCAGAGTGAGACCCTGAAGTACCTCCTCAGTCATAAGGTGTTCGTTGTACGCAATTTCGGTCACATACTGACCGCCATGTATCTGACTGTTAGAAGTCCTCCCTGAGCACTTCACAAAGTATTCAGCCATTCGCGCCGCTAAGTTGATGGGCGCCTTCTCTACCAATGCGTAAAGAAAAATCAAATCTGGTGTTGGACAGTTACCAAGACTGTCCATGCGACCGCATATAGTGTGGCTAAACACATGGTGCATCACTCGCACCAGAGGGTCTTTAAGTCGTGAGGCCTTTGACATCCTTGGGTTGTATGGGTCCCCAACAGCATTTGCAGCCCAAAACTCATCCCGTGCTGCATCAGACGGGAAGGTGAACTGATCTGTGAAGACATCGGGATCATCCATGTCTTCCCTAGTGTAGATCCCGAGTCTCCTTCCCAAACGACCAACCGACCACTTGTGCCATCTTCCACACAATCTGAAAGCTATCCGATCCTTGTAGCGGAATTTGGGTCGTCGAGCAGAAGCCGGCTTTTCGTAGGCATATGATGCAAAGAACTCTATGGTCAGTTCCCTGTAAACGGGTCGGTTGCAACCGACCAGATTTGTAAGTGGACGACTCATCATGTTTTCTAAACGGTCATACTGATTTAGTTCTTGCATTACTTCCCAATCCAGCCATCTAGGGACTCCGAATTGCCCCCTCCGGGCCCATAATGCGTCTCTTTTTGGAATGCATAAAGCTTCACGCTCATTGTTGGGGTCGAACTGTAGGAAGGGATGATCCATCTGTAATGGGGAACAGTGTTAGAAAGACAGAAACAGGAGAAAATTGAATTGAAAACAGCCGAGCAGCAAATTATGAAGCTGCTGTAAATCTGATCTGGGCCTCCGGCACGGTCGTGCGGCGATACGCACGGTCGTGCATCACCGACGATGTGCACCATTTGCCCAGGAAACTCGGAATCGCACGGCGTCCGATCAATCGGCACCACCGTGCAACACCGGACACAAGCTGACATCGTGGAATCACCCGGATTGGCACGACCGTTCCATACAAGGAACGACCGTGCGTCAACTGACCTGCAGATTTCAAACCCCTGAACTTTGAATAGCCTGATTTTCCCAAAATCAACAACTTTTTTTTGTACAAACAGGGGTCGGAAACTCAACCGGGTGTTCACGATAAGCATGATTCAAACAAGGGTTAGGGTTTCGATTTGTTTATGTAGAGAACCCTAAAAATTTCCTTGAAGAATCAGAAGAAATCTAACCTAGAAAGTAAGAAAACAAGAAATCTAACACTAGAGACGTACCGTGCGAAGTTGGGTGCGAGATCGTGTGAAAAATCGTGCGATTTGGTGTAAAAACCGCTCTGGAACGGCTGCAGTTGCTAGGGTTCGCGAATGAGGGATTTTGCAGCAGATGAGGGTATATATAATGTGCAAAATTACAAAAATGCCCTTAGCCTGACGCACGGTCGTTCGCCGTTTGGCACGGTCGTGCGTCTCCGACGACTTCCATTTTTCTCGGTGATGCACCGAGGGTGCGATCCACCGTGCCAGCATCTCGGAAACGCACGGTCGTGCGGATCCTGGCATGGTCGTGCATCAGCTGCAGATCAGAATTTTATGCAGAAGGCATTTCCAGCAACTGTTTTGGCCGTTTTTCGCCGTTTTTTCGAAACACCAACTGTTCTAACAATATTGCAATACAGAACCTTCGCTCGGCATGGATAGAAACTGTACAAACTAACGGAAACTACCTAACTAACCTAAATTACGCTAAAACTATAAAAACATAAAAACGGACAATTTTGCCCCTATAGCGCCAAAGACGCTCTTGCTACATTTTTGTCGGCGAGTCAGTAGCGTAGACTCATGCTAAATTTTTGTCGACGAGTCGATAGCAAGACTCTAAGCTAAAACTAGAAAATAAATCCTAAATGACTAAACTACCCCTAAAGCGCAAAATATGCTCTTGCTGCATTTTTGATCCACGAGTCAGCAGCGTAGACTCTCTCCTCCCCACACTTATGATGTGTGCGGGGTTTGGAGCTCAATGACCTCCATCACCGACTCTGTCGGCCCGGCAACGTACAACTTCAAGCGATGCCCATTTACTTTGAAAATAACGCCATCCGCGTTCTCTATTGCAACAGTCCCATACGGAAATACCTCTTTAACCGTGTATGGGCCTGTCCAACGTGAATGAAGCTTCCCGGGAAATAAGCGCAACCACGAGTTGTAAAGAAGAACAAGATCGCCCGCTTGGAATTCTTTGTGGTCCTTCAAGCGTTTATCGTGCAATCTCTTCGTGCGCTCCTTGTACAACACCGAGCTCTCATAAGCGCGTTGTCGGAACTCTTCCAACTCATGAATCTGGAGAAACCGGGCTTCACCTCCGGCTTTTAGGTCCAGATTTGCGGTTTTTAGCGCCCACATCGCTTTATGTTCCAACTCAACCGGTAAATGGCATGCCTTTCCATAAACAAGCCTAAATGGAGTAGTCCCGATAGGCGTCTTGTAAGCCGTACGGAAAGCCCACAACGCTTCATCAAGCTTATCCGACCAATCCTTGTGGTTTGCACCTACCGACCGCTTAAGGATTCTTTTCAGCCCCCGGTTCGTGACTTCCACCTGCCCGCTTGTCTGTGGATGATAGGGCGTGGATAGACGGTGATGCACACCGTAACGGGACAAAGCTCTCTCGAGCTGAGTATTGCAAAAATGCGTCCATCTGTCACTGATAAGCGCTTTCGGAGCGCCGAACCGGGCAAATAAGCTTTTCAAAAATCTCACGACCACCCTGGCATCATTGGTGGGTAAGGCTTGTGCCTCCGCCCACTTCGATACATAGTCAACCGCGACCAGGATGTACTTATTACCTCGTGAGGGGGGAAATGGTCCCATGAAGTCTATCCCCCAGATATCAAAGACTTCACAAACCTGAATCCAGGTCTGAGGCATTTCATCACGTGCCGATATATTTGTCGCCCTCTGGCAAGCATCGCACGCTCTAACCCAACTCTGCGCATCACGAAATATAGTCGGCCAATAAAACCCGGAGTCCAACACTTTCTTGGCGGTAAAGTTGGCTCCATGGTGGCCTCCGGTAGGTCCCTCGTGACACTGGCGCAGAATATCGGTCGCCTCTTTCCCTGAAACACATCTCCTGATCACCTGATCAGCACCAACCCGAAATAAGTAAGGGTCATCCCAAATGTAGTGCTTGACATCCGAAAAGAATTTCCTCTTTTGCTGGTGAGTCAACCCTTTAATCAGAATCCCGCAAGCAAGGTAGTTCGCAAGGTCAGCGAACCACGGCGACTCATCGCATATCTCAACACTCATCAAAGACTCGTGTGGGAAGTTGTCATTTATGGAATCCCAACGCGCATCCACGATGTCTCCATGCTCTAACCAAGATAGATGGTCAGCCGCTACATTCAACGCACCCTTTTTATCTTGAATTTCAATATCAAACTCTTGCAGCAACAAGATCCACCGGATCAGACGTGGTTTAGCGTCCTGTTTGCTGAAGAGATATCGGATGGCAGCGTGATCAGTATATACAACGGTTTTCGAAAGCACCAAGTACGATCTAAATTTGTCAAATGCGAAAACGACCGCCAAGAGCTCTTTTTCAGTCGTGGTATAATGCTCTTGAGCGTCGTGAAGAGTTTTGCTCGCATAATAGATCGGGTGAAAGTGATTTTCTCTCTTTTGACCAAGAACGGCCCCTATAGCGTAATCACTCGCGTCGCACATAATCTCAAACGGCAAACTCCAGTCCGGTGCAACTAAAATAGGGGCCTCAATCAACTTTTGCTTGAGAAGGTCAAAGGCTCTCAAGCAATCATCTCCGAATATGAACGAAGCGTCTTTCTCCAACAAACGGGTCATGGGTGTGGCGATTTTTGAAAAATCTTTAATGAATCGCCGATAGAACCCGGCATGACCGAGAAAGCTCCGTATCGCTCTAACAGAGGTGGGGGGCGGAAGTCGTGAAATGATATCCACTTTGGCTGGATCGACCTCCATACCAGCATGCGAAATCTTATGTCCCAGAACTATGCCCTCCTTCACCATGAAGTGGCATTTCTCCCAGTTCAGGACCAGATTCGTCTCCTCACACCTCTTCAACATTTTTCTCAAATTTTCCAAGCAGTGATCGAAGGAATCCCCAAATACCGAAAAATCATCCATGAAAACCTCCATGGAATCCTCGATCATGTCATGGAAAATTGCAACCATGCATCTCTGGAAGGTCGCTGGTGCATTACATAACCCGAAAGGCATCCGCCGGTAGGCGAATGTGCCGAAGGGGCATGTAAAGGTAGTCTTCTCCTGATCCTTAGGAGCGATAGGAATCTGAAAGTACCCAGAGAATCCGTCTAGGAAACAGTAATACAACTTCCCTGACAGACGTTCCAACATCTGGTCGATGAATGGAAGCGGGAATTTATCCTTGCGAGTAGCATCATTGAGCTTGCGGTAGTCAATGCAAACTCGCCACCCAGTGACGATACGGGTAGGAATTAGCTCATTCCTATCATTTGAAACTACAGTCATACCACCTTTCTTAGGTACAACCTGCACCGGACTCACCCACACAGAGTCTGAAATAGGATAAATCATGCCGGCATCCAACAACTTAATCACCTCCTTCTTCACCACGTCCTGCATATTTGGATTTAAACGTCTCTGATGCTGTGCACATGGTTTGTACTCGTCTTCCATCAGAATCTTGTGAGTACAAAAAGAAGGATTGATGCCCTTGATATCCATGATTTTCCATGCGATGGCTCTCTTATGAAGTCTCAGAACCTCGAGAAGCTGATTTTTCTCATCCTTTTCCAATGATGCCGAAATTATGACCGGTAGGCGACGCTCCTCGTCCAGAAATGCATACTCGAGATGTGGTGGGAGTTCTTTCAACTCCAAAGGCGTCGGATCTTCAACCGAAGGCTCTGCTTCCTCCTTTTTCACATGGTCAATTTCAAGAAATCTCTCCGGACTCTGGGAACCATCGTCACCAATCTGATAGACTGGCTGCTCGAAATCGTGGCCCTCCTGCGTAATGCCAATCAGGTCCCCACACGACAGACGTGTGTCCGAATCAATCTCGTCAATAGTACCTTGAAAATGAGAGCACACACATGCATCGACAATGTCGACATAGTAAAGCATGTCATCGTGACTTTGCAGATGCTGCATCGATCTTTTTATATCGAATGTCACGTGCTCATCATTCACTCGGAGCGTGATTTGGCCAGCTGCCACATCAACAATCGTCCTCGCTGTATTGAGGAAAGGACGTCCAAGTATCAAAGGTACCCTTGAATCTTCGTCCATGTCAAGAATAACAAAGTCCACGGGGAAAACAAATTTATCGATTTTTACAAGCATGTTTTCCACAATTCCGCGCGAATACTTTATTGAGCGATCTGCCAACCGAATGCTCATCCTAGTGGGTGACGGCTCACCCAGATCCAGTTTAGTAAAAACCTTATACGGCATAAGGTTAATACTCGCTCCCAAGTCAGCCAATGCATGGCTAACAGACATGTTTCCAATCTAACACGGGAGCGTGAAACTACCAGGATCTCCCATTTTCGTGGGCAGACGGTTTTGCAGAACGGCGGAACAAGTTTCATTCATCACCACACATGATATATCCTCGAGCTTCTGTTTATTCGAGAGGATATCCTTAAGGAATTTCGCATACTTTGGCATCTAGGCCAAGGCTTCAACAAACGGTATATTGATGTGTAGTTGCTTAAACAACTCAAGGAACTTACCGTATTGTTCTTCATTCTTCTGCTTCTTCAGCCTGCCTGGATAAGGTACTGGAGGAGTGTAATCTTTGACCGGCTCCTGAACTTGTGCTGTACTTGCTGGGCGTAGCCTGGCTTGCACCTCGTCCGGTGTGTCAGTCGGGACCGCTTCAGTGATCGGTGCTGAGTCCGATATGACGGGTCCGGTAGTTTTTCCACTCCTGGTCATGACAGCATTCACATCCCTGTGTCCGCCCGGGTTTGGTTCTGTATTACCCGGAAGACCGCCTGGGGGTCTTTTGGACATCATCTGTGCCAGCTGACCAACCTGATTCTCGATATTCTGAATCGAGGCCTTCTGACTCCTCATTTCTCCCTCGTTAGCTAGAAAACGATCTTCGCTTTGTTGGTATCGTTTTTCAGAGCTAGAGAGAAGCTGAGCCATCATATCCTCCAGCTTGGAACTAGACTAAGGGGCCTGCTGCTGGGAGCTACTCCCAGTGCCCTGATTCTGGTACGAATATGGACGCTGCTGGTAGGGTTGGTTGTACTGCTGGTACTGCTGACCCTGCTGAGGCGCTGGAGCACGCTGAGTGAACCCCAATGGGTTCTGATTTCCTGCGTTCGCTCGCCACCCAAAATTTGGGTGATTTCTCCAACCGGGATTATAGGTGTTGCTGTACGGGTTGTTCTGCGGCCTTACCTGATTACTCACGAAATCTACTTCTTCGTGGCCCTCATATACGATTCCCTGAAAACATGCCCCAGGCTCGTGTGACACTCCGCACTGGTCACATCCCGAGCCAGCATGCGCAATCATCTGGGACCTGTCGAATCTCGATGCAAGAGCCGAGATTTGTGCAGTAATGGCCGTGTAGTCGTCTACAGCATGAACTCCTGAACGAGATGATGATGATGATGCCCGAGATCGCCGCCCGCGTTCACGTCTAATCGCTCATGCGTATTATAGCTGATGTCACACCCCGATTTCCACGTGTCTCACCGGTGGGCCCGGTGAGGGATTACCGTGACGATGTTGGCAACAATATAGTCAAACCACACAATTATATAAATGCACAGCGGAAGCTTAAGATAAATATATAAACTTCAACCTCTGGTTGTAATATCAAATGTATTACAGAAGTTGAATATATCCACAACGGATCAAAAATAATAAATATTGTTCATTCAGATGCAGCATCGAGTTTGCGAGACTATGTACGATGCTTAGGACGCCTATGCCAGCCCATTTCGTATAGTACATGCACTTAATCTTTTTGGGGAAAATACGTCAGTTTACACTGGTAAATACATTCAACTGACACATTTGAAAATGTTTATTAAAATTGATTTGAATGCACAAGGCACAAACTCTTTTATAACTTAGGAAAATTATAATAAAATCTTGTGAACGTTTTACATGTTCTTTTATGCGTTCAGTAGCCCGGGTCGTGCCGGGTTAAAGATTTATAGACACACCACATTGCGTAAAACCGTAGTATAAAAACCAACGGCTACGTCTTTTAATTTAATGTCGACAATGTATACCGGGTGTACGCCTACACCGGGATGTCGATGGTCGTGGCCATTTCGTAAAATGATGCCAAGGATATCCGGGACAACGGTCATTAAACCCCCCAAAGGCTTTTAAGAAACAAAACTGTTTAAATGAGCCGATCATATTATTTAATTAACCACCTAAGCGATGGAAAAATATAATGCTCAATCAAGCGGTATTAACATACCGTAACCCAAGCCCATATAGGGGAAATAAGTTAAAGTATTTACCTTTGCAAGTATATATCCTTAGTTCGATTAAATCGCCGATAGCTTTTACCGGGGCTCCTAATCTAGAACGAAGGTTTTAATTAACCTCTTAGAATCCTAACGGGTCTTTATATTGGCCGTAGCCTAGACCGGTTGGTTCCGGAATATAAATATGGTTTAATCGCGCGAAAAGGCGAAAACCGAGAATGGAGTGTGATTCTGACCCAACAAGTTCAGAGACTTGTTTTATATGGGTTTATGGTTCACACTCTGGATTTTGGGGTTCAAATAATATTATTTGACCCGTATCGGCTAATTTATGAAAACTAGTTTCATAAGCCGAACCGTGCGCGCAATCGGCGAAACGGTTTACCATGGGAGTCTTACGCTTATTTCCTAAGTCAATATGCCTTAAAGAGGTTGTGGTATCAGTAGGATACCTTCCGTGATGCCCGTAACGAGTTTAAGTTAATATTATGCCCCGTAGGGGCTTTTCGGTCATTTTAAAGACTTTTTAAAGAGCTTTTCGAGTTCTACAGGAAATCTGAGTTTCCCGAACAGCTTATAAAGCTTAAAATACTTTATTTATTATTTGGAACTAGTAGCAACTGGAATCGGGTCAGAAGACCTTGTAGAACTCATGTTTTGGCCGAAAAGGGCATATTCGGTATTTACCGAACCGTAGCCATAACCGCAGGTTATGAGCGAGGTAAAAATTATTAAAAATCTTTAACATTCCCAAAATATTAATTTATAACAGTGGGTAAAAGTTTTGGTGACGAATTCTTGGTTTAGATAGGCATTATGCTAATTGCGCCGTTTATTACAAAAGTTTACTTTAATTGCGCTATTTAGCATAACTCCCATTCTAGACCTCGGATTGACGTGAAACTTTAAGGACATGCTTATAATTTAATAAGCAAGGTTTTGGTCCATTCACGTGTCCGAAATACTCGTTTTATTTTAAAAAGGCCGTTACAGTCAACTTTTTGGCAATTAACGGAAATGCGTAAAAGACTCGGATAACTCATGAACCGATCACAGAGGTTTGCACCATCATGTAACCTGGTCCTAAGAGAGTCCTAAGGTATGTCTATACCTCACTAAAACGGGTCAGAACTGAAGTCAATGCAAAAGTCAAACTTTTGCGACATTCGGCTCCGAACCGGTTCAATATAGCAAATGATCGATTCCAACGAGCGTAAACAAGTTTATATACTTAATATCATATTTTATGAGTGTCAAAACAGGTTTCTTAGTATGTACATTACAGGTTATGCATAAATCGCTAAAATAGCTTTCTATTGACTTTTTAAGTGCGCGTTTGACTCGATATTTGTCATAGTTAGAATGGTGATCAGGGGGAACCCTTTTAGAGGTTTATTACCCACATAAATACCAACTCAAAACCACTTTTGATTCGTCATAAGACTGAACCATTTACAAGTTATTGTAATGACAACCGTTAGTTACGACGATTGTGTTTATAAGCTATAACTATGGAAATGCAAGACCATATTGATTGTGAACGACTTACAGAAGTTGTTTCTTGCTTATAGAGCAGAGATGGATGCTTGGGAGCTCTTAGAATGATCAGAGATGTGTGTTTGAGGTGTGGTGAACATATGCTCACAAGTATGCTATTTATAGCCAAAGAAAGCACCTAAGATCATCACAACTCAGTCTACATTTGATCATGGATCATGGGCAGGTGTCCCTAAGTGATATGGGTCAAGTGTAGGGTGCCCATGCCTCATTCATTGGTGTTTTGATCGTTCAAAGGCTCCAAAAGGCAAGTAGTTACAACTTTCTGCATCTGGGCTGGGAGTTCCATGCTTGTTTAATGCGGGTCGCCTGGGATTCAAATAACAGGCGCGTAAAACAGGAGGCTCGCGGCCCGCCTACACTTAGGCTATTACTTAACGCGGGTCGCGAGAGGCTTGGTTTCCAGAAATTTTAAATCTTTTGAAATGATTATCAGAATCTGGTAATTAATAACGAAATCTTTCGTAATGATTTACCTGACCTTTCGGGTTTGAAGGGGTAACTTTGCGGTTTGGCCCTCGGTTAATTACAACTAAGGACCTCGTGTTATTTACCCGCGTTATTAAATCCCCGGTTAGTTTATTAATTATTCAGAAAGACTTAACTTTCACTGTTGACGCTTTTAACCCTTCTCATACGAATTTGAGTATGACTCTCTCGTTTTAAGACGGAACTTCGCGGAATTTATACAGTATATTCTAGTGAGCGTATAATACTGTTACGAAGCCTTGGGAACGTTAAAGGGTCACTCAGAGGTATAATTAAACATGTTGACACAGTTAACCCCTGTAGCTCGTAATCTCTCACTTTCTTCCGCGTTTCGCTTCCGTACGATCTATGTTCTATTCGTTTGAAGGTACAAGCATTATTTAGGGTTACTATACAGTATATTTACCCTTGTTGACATTTATAACCCTCGAATTTATATACTTTCAAGGTTTGTCAAAATTAATCCTTTATTCAATATTAATGCCACGTGTAAACAAATGACACATGTTAACACATTATTGGACGCAAAAATTCGAGGTGTTACATCCTCACCCCCTTAAAATAAATCTCGACCCGAGATTTACTCAAATAAATAGGGGTACTTTTCTTTCATTGTGTCTTCGACTTCCCACGTATATTCGGGACCTCTACGAGCATCCCATTTGACCTTTACAATCGGTACGTGCTTTCTTCGAAGTTTCTTCACCTGTCGATCTTCAATCGACAAAGGTTTTTCTATGAACTTCAAGCTCTTATCTATATGCACATCTGTGTGTGGAATCACCAATGATTCATCGGCGAAGCACTTTTTGAGATTGCAGATGTGGAACACGTTGTGAATTCCATTGAGCTCTTCAGGCAAGTTCAACTTATAGGCGACTGATCCGACCCGTTCAATGACCTCAAAAGGTCCTATGTATCTCGGACTCAGTTTGCCTTTCTTGCCGAAACGCATCACCCCCTTCCAGGGTGACACCTTAAGCAATACCTTTTCACCTACTTCGAAGTGAAAATCCTTACGCTTTGGATCAGCGTAGCTCTTCTGCCTATCGCGGGCATCCTTGAGACGTTCCCGGATCTGGACAATCTTGTCCGTTGTCTGGAAAACTATCTCTGGTCCCGATAATTGGACCTCTCCTACTTCCGCCCAACAAACAGGCGATCTACATTTCCTACCGTATAATGCCTCGAAAGGCGCAACCTTTATGCTGGTGTGGTAGCTATTATTGTAGGAGAATTCGATCAGGGGTAGATTCTTATCCCAGTTACCACCTAAATCGATCGCACACGCACGAAGCATGTCTATCAACGTTTGAATGGTACGCTCACTCTGACCGTCCGTCTGTGGATGGTAAGCCGTACTGAAGTTCAAACGCGTGCCCAAAGATTGCTGGAAACTCTTCCAGAAGTGAGATGTGTACCTGGTATCCCTGTCGGAGATAATAGTCACAGGTATGCCGTGTAGAGCTACAATCTTATCAACATACAGTTGGGCTAACATATCGGAGCTATATGTCTCCTTGATGGGTAGAAAATGAGCTGATTTAGTCAGCCTATCGACTATGACCCATATTGTATCGTTTCCTTTCCTGGTTTTGGGTAACTTGGTTATGAAGTCCATAGTTACGCATTCCCACTTCCACTCGGGAAGTTCAGGCTGTTGTAGCAAGCCAGACGGCTTTTGGTGCTCGGCTTTGACTTGAGCACAAGTCAAGCACTTTGCTACGTGGGTGGCCACAGACTTTTTCAAGCCTATCCACCAATAGTTTGCCTTTAAATCTTGATACATTTTGTCTGCACCAGGATGGACTGAGTATTTGGAACTATGGGCTTCCTGGAGGATAACATCTCGTAGTCCTCCATAAATTGGAACCCATATACGTCCGTTTAATCTAAGGATTCCATCCTTGCTAAGAGTCAACTGCTCCTCAGTTACTCCTAACTTTTCATTAGGATAATTAGCTTCCAACACAGCCTCTCGCTGTGCAGCTAAAATCCTTTCAATTAAATTGTTCTTGACCTCAATGCTCTTGGCATTGATTCGAATAGGTTTTACCCTTTCTTTCCTGCTCAAGGCATCAGCGACTACATTCGCCTTGCCAGGATGGTACCTGATCTCGCAATCATAGTCATTCAAGGTTTCCATCCAACGGCGCTGCCTCATGTTCAACTCCTTCTGGTTGAACAGGTGCTAGAGGCTTTTGTGATCAGAATAAATCAAAAATTTAATACCATAAAGGTAATGCCTCCACAATTTTAGTGCAAATACTACGGCACCCAACTCCAAATCATGGGTGGTGTAATTCTTTTCGTGCACCTTTAATTGCCGTGAAGCGTAGGCAATAACCTTTCCCTTCTGCATAAGCACACACCCCATGCCCGTGTGTGATGCATCGCAGTAAACTACGAATTCATCTGTACCTTCAGGTAAGGTCAACACAGGTGCGTTGCTCAGCTTTTGCTTCAGGATTTCGAAGGACTCTTGCTGCTTTGGGCCCCAAATAAACTTTTCTTTCTTCTTGGTTAGGGAAGTCAAGGGCGCAGCAATCCTCGAAAGTTCTCAATAAACCTCCGGTAGTATCCTGCTAACCCCAGGAAACTACGGATTTCGGTAGGCGTCTTTGGCTCTTGCCAGTTCATGACTGCCTCTACCTTAGCGGGATCCACTTGGATACCACGCTCACTCACAACGTGACCTAAAAACTGAACCTCTCGTAGCCAGAATTCACATTTCGAGAATTTGGCGTAGAGCTTCTCACGCTGTAATAATTCGAGAATACAACGGAGGTGCTTCTCGTGGTCAGCTTGGCTTTTTGAATATATAAGGATATCGTCGATGAAGACGATGACAAATTTGTCCAAATACGGCTTGCAGACGCGATTCATGAGATCCATGAACGCAGCCGGTGCATTTGTGAGCCCAAAAGGCATCACCAGGAACTCGTAATGACCATAGCGAGTCCTAAATGCTGTCTTATGTACATCTTCATCTCTGACCCTTAGCTGATGATAGCCCGACCTTAAGTCGATCTTCGAAAAGTAGCTCGCTCCTTGCAGCTGATCGAACAGATCATCGATCCGTGGTAAAGGATATCTATTCTTTATGGTAACTTTGTTCAGCTCACGGTAATCAATGCACAACCGCATTGATCCGTCCTTCTTCTTCTTTACAAACAGGACAGGAGCTCCCCAGGGAGATGAACTAGGTCTGATAAAACCTTTCGCCAGCAGTTCATCCAACTGGGTCCTCAGTTCTTTCATTTCCGTCGGAGCTAATCTGTAAGGTGCTCTTGCTATCGGAGCCGCTCCAGGAATGATGTCTATTCTGAACTCCACTTGTCTATCTGGTGGCAAACCAGATAGTTCTTCGGGAAAAACCTCGGGGTATTCAGAAATGACAAGAAGATCCTCTATCTTCGGCTTAGGTTCTTCAATTATAACCTGAGCCATGTAAATTACGCAGCCTCTGTTCAAACACCTTGAAGCTTTGAGCATAGATACGTCCTCGGGTAACCCGTACTGCGTATCTCCTCGAATGGTAAGAGATTCACCACTCGGAGTCTTTAAAACTATCTGCCTCTTGCCGCAAATGATTTGGGCCTGGTTATGGGATAACCAGTCCATGCCTAGCACAATGTCAAAACCCGCTAATTTGAAAGGGAGTAGAGATAAAGGAAAAGAATGGTTCCTAATGGACATTTCACATCCGTCTAGAACAGTTGAGACGGTTTCTATCGTGCCGTCTGCTAACTCTACTTCGTATTTCATATCAAGGGTTTTGATAGGCATATTTAGTAGTTGGCAAAATTTCTGGTCTACAAAGGATTTATCGGCGCCAGAATCGAATAGTACTCTTGCAAATATATTATTTACGAGAAAAGTACCTGTAAGCACGTTGTCGTTCTGGACCGCTTCCTTTGCATCCATGCGAAAAACTCTCGCATTTGACTTCTTGGTCTCTTCCGCCTTCTTGGCATACTTAGGGCAGTTACTCTTGATGTGCCCCTTTTCATTACAACCATAGCAGGTTGCATCCTTGATCTTTTTGCACTCCACAGTCTTATGATCCTTGGACTTGCATAGTCCACAGGAAGGAGTCTTTGATTACGACTGTGAGTTCGATGCAAATCTGCATTTCCCAGAGTGGGGTTTCTTGCAGACTTTGCAGTTGGGCCTTTCACCAGCTTGCCCATCTTTCTTTGCCTCCGACCCTCTTTTGCCTTCACCGTTTCCACGGTGCTTCTTCCCTGATCTTCGTGAGGTATCATCCTCACGTTTTCTTTTCTCAGCCTCCTTGCTCCTTAGTGTCCTCAGACGGACAGCGTCTAAGGTGAGAGACAAGGAGAGGTCAGTAACTAACCTGAAGGTCGTCGGCCGGGAGGCCTTTACACTTGCCTTTATCGCAGGCTCCAAGCCCCCAATGAAACGGGCAATTCTTCGAGGTTCTGGTGTCACAAGGTATGGGACCAGGCGAGACATCGTATTGAAGCTCGTCAAATATGCCTGGCAGTCCAGGTTCGTCATCACCAGTGACACAAAGTCAGCCTCGATCTTCTCAACCTCATGCTGAGGGCAGTAGTTTTCCTTAATGAGAGCAATAAATTCCTCCCATGTCATTTTGTACAAAGCAGACTTACCAGATGCCTGCACCAACGCCCTCCACCATGCTAGGGCCTCGCCCTTAAATGACTGGGACACATACTTCACCACATCCCTCTCTGCACACCCGCTGATGTCCACAATAGTGTCCATCTCATCTAGCCAGGTGATACAATCCACAGCACCTTTCTCCCCTGTAAATTCCCGGGGCTTACAAGATACAAAGTATTTGTAGGTGCAACCCTTAGCATTTGATGCATCAGTATATTCTCTATCGCGATGAACGCTGTTCTCAGTGGACGAGTGTTTGTCGTCATCTTTCTTGGGTTGAGAGGGTGGTTTGGAGTGTGTCTTTGGCTTAGAGGGTGGTTTTGATACAGTTCTGCCTTGGGACTCCGTATATTGACGATCAAGAGCTGCCTGAACAGCATTGTCAATCAGAGCCTTTAGCTGTGCGCCTGTCAGATGCACTGGCGCATTGTCGTAGTCATCATCGTTAGTATGGCTATTCTCTCCATTGGGATCCGCCATTGTAACTTGAATCTGTTACAGAAGATAACAAAATTTTATTATATAATTGTCTTTTATGAC
This sequence comes from Helianthus annuus, assembly GCF_002127325.2. Lineage (NCBI taxonomy): Eukaryota > Viridiplantae > Streptophyta > Magnoliopsida > Asterales > Asteraceae > Helianthus > Helianthus annuus. The sequence goes on along the minus strand of NC_035449.2, from coordinate 52,871,042 downwards.
AATTTGTCAACCATGGTAACAGAGACCATATTTGGTTAACTTATTACTTTATTAAATATTAGGATTTGAATATATCGTATTTCAGCTATAACAATAATATTGGCGGCATAAAGCCTAATTACGAGGATGTTTTATATTATTAGCCGAGATTTCAGAGAATCAAAGGCATAGAATTTGAACCGTAGTTCTTTTATCTCTTTCTGACAGAGAGTCATAGACTACCACTGCCTTTTGTCTTTATAAGACAATTATTATGACCCATAGGCACTACACCTCTAATGGATGTTTTAATATGGTTGGCCCGTAGGCACTACATCACTAATGGATGTTTTTAATAATACTGGCCCGTAGGCACTACATCACTAATGGATGTTTTTAATAATACTGGCCCGTAGGCACTACATCACTAATGGATGTTTTAATAATACTGGCCCGTAGGCACTACACCACTAATGGATGTTTTAATATCATTGATCACCTTCATTGGTGATTTAACCCACGATTTATAAATCATTTAGTTGGGTTTTGAAATCCTTAAAGGATTATTGTATAAGAATGACGTGCGTGATTTTAACGAATCACATCTGCCATGAATGTCAACGTGCTTGCAGCGGTTAACAGGGAATCTGAATCTTTTAATTAAGTCCTACCATCTTGACCGGATCTTAAAAGACACCAGGCTAGGTTTCACTCGTAAGATTCTTTATCTAGGCAGATCAATTTAAAAGGATTGGTTTTGATTCATTTCATACATATTAAAACAAAATTCATAACATACATTCCATAATCTCAAATACACTTATATATTGCCCTAAACGGGTCTTTCAAATAGTACATACCTCCATAGAGGTATAAAATAAGTGTCAAGTCCACGCAGGGACTAATACAAGATACGTGTCCATGCAAGGACTAAAAGATAAGTCCACGTAGGGACTGAAATACGATAAGTGTCCACGCAGGGACTTAATTCAAAATAGAGATCACTTATTAAGGGCTAGTGGTCACGTTTCTTCTTTTTGCCCTTTAGTAGGTTCGCCAAGCCCTTGAGAAATCCTCGGTGGCTTTTCTTCTCTTCCTCGAACTCTCTCTCCACACGATCTAGTCGATGGAGTATCTCTTCCTGTTCAGGAGGAGAGAAACGTGGTTGTGGCGCTTGATGCGGAACTGGAGGTCTGGGAGGTATTGGATACCCATGAGCTGAGTAGTCCGGTGGTCCCATGTTCCCATGAGCTCCGTCAGGGTAGCGCGCATTATATCTAGCCGACACCACATATGGGTCGCGCTCATAGCCGTAGTTGTATTGTGCTTGTGACGGTTCGAACGGGTTGTAAGCCGTTGGACCCGTGTAAGCAGGTATGGGTTGGTCATACCCAAATGGTGGCGAATTTTGTGCAGCTGGTGCGGAGTTCGCCTCCTGTATAGGACTTGAAGGTCCTTCTTCTTGTAGTGGCGGATAGTGGCTACTACTAGAATGTCGAGGAGTGCTGAAGTGGATACCCCCTCCTCCTCGTGTAGACATACGAGCATTTGTCCTCCTACGCCTTGGCGGATCAGGCATTACTGGTTGCGCCGGTGGCGGAGGTGGTGGCGTAACTGCCACAAAGCGTGAATCCTCAGAGGGATCCTGCGGATGTCGCGGTTGTTGTGATGTCTGTTGAGGTGGTGTGTAGTACCACTCATGTCGGTCGAACAACGCTTGGAAACTGTCTGGCCCCTGATAGGGTGTGCCATGGAAGGATGACCCATCAGAGACTTCTATCGGATGCGTGGGCGTACCACGAGCAGGTTCAGTTGGATCGGTATCTTCATCCATATGGTCTTCGGAGAAGTGATCTTGTGGCCCTAATGGAACAAAGCCTGAAGGTTCCTGTATGTAGTCAGCTGGATTAAACTGACCTATGAAGTATGGAGTAGGGTCGTCATAATTTCGGTGTGATACCGAACGTTGTAGAGGTATGAAGGAAGGTTGTGGGTTGTTGGGATCATTCTCTGAGTTTGGCCCAAAGGAGTGCCGATAAGATGGCGTCGAGCTGTGCGAGGTGGAATGCCTCGCGGGTTCGTAAAGATCTCTTCGTCGTTGTGGTTCTTCGCTCCTTGTCATCGAAGGATGTCTTGTACCTGATGGTCCAGCTTCGTTATCGTGATGAGTCACGACATCTCCTCTGCCTCTTCTTCCCCTTCCTCTTCCTCTGAATATAACAGGTGGCATTTTCCTGCTTTATAAAACTTTAAATTCCAATAATAAAAGAAAAAGACAAAATTGGAATAACAATTCGAATTTGTCCTAAGTTCTTGTCTAGACTCAAGTATGTGCAATTGTGTCATTGAGATTAAACACAATAGGATAGTGTTTAATTCACTCAATGTTGGCTCTGATCCCAACCTGTCACACCCCGATTTCCACGTGTCTCACCGGTGGGCCCGGTGGGGGATTACCGTGACGATGTTGGCAACAATATAGTCAAACCACACAATTATATAAATGCACAACGGAAGCTTAAGATAAATATATAAACTTCAACCTCTGGTTGTAATATCAAATGTATTACAGAAGTTGAATATATCCACAGCGGATCAAAAATAATAAATATTGTTCATTCAGATGCAGCATCGAGTTTGCGAGACTATGTACGATGCTTAGGACGCCTATACCAGCCCATTTCGTATAGTACCTGCACTTAATCTTTTTGGGGAAAATACGTCAGTTTACACTGGTAAATACATTCAACTGACACATTTGAAAATGTTTATTAAAATTGATTTGAATGCACAAGGCACAAACTCTTTTATAACTTGGGAAAATTATAATAAAATCTTGTGAACGTTTTACATGTTCTTTTATGCGTTCAGTAGCCCGGGTCGTGCCGGGTTAAAGATTTATAGACACACCACATTGCGTAAAACCGTAGTATAAAAACCAACGGCTACGTCTTTTAATTTAATGTCGACAATGTATACCGGGTGTACGCCTACACCGGGATGTCGATGGTCGTGGCCATTTCGTAAAATGATGCCAAGGATATCCGGGACAACGGTCATTAAACCCCCCAAAGGCTTTTAAGAAACAAAACTGTTTAAATGAGCCGATCATATTATTTAATTAACCACCTAAGCGATGGAAAAATATAATGCTCAATCAAGCGGTATTAACATACCGTAACCCAAGCCCATATAGGGGAAATAAGTTAAAGTATTTACCTTTGCAAGTATATATCCTTAGTTCGATTAAATCGCTGATAGCTTTTACCGGGGCTCCTAATCTGGAACGAAGGTTTTAATTAACCTCTTAGAATCCTAACGGGTCTTTATATTGGCCGTAGCCTAGACCGGTTGGTTCCGGAATATAAATATGGTTTAATCGTGCGAAAAGGCGAAAACCGAGAATGGAGTGTGATTCTGACCCAACAAGTTCAGAGACTTGTTTTATATGGGTTTATGGTTCACACTCTGGATTTTGGGGTCCAAATAATATTATTTGACCCGTATCGGCTAATTTATGAAAACTAGTTTCATAAGCCGAACCGTGCGCGCAATCGGCGAAACGGTTTACCATGGGAGTCTTACGCTTATTTCCTAAGTCAATATGCCTTAAAGAGGTTGTGGTATCAGTAGGATACCTTCCGTGATGCCCGTAACGAGTTTAAGTTAATATTATGCCCCGTAGGGGCTTTTCGGTCATTTTAAAGACTTTTTAAAGAGCTTTTCGAGTTCTACAGGAAATCTGAGTTTCCCGAATAGCTTATAAAGCTTAAAATACTTTATTTATTATTTGGAACTAGTAGCAACTGGAATCGGGTCAAAAGACCTTGTAGAACTCATGTTTTGGCCGAAAAGGGCATATTCGGTATTTACCGAACCGTAGCCATAACCGCAGGTTATGAGCGAGGTAAAAATTATTAAAAATCTTTAAAATTCCCAAAATATTAATTTATAACAGTGGGTAAAAGTTTTGGTGAGGAATTCTTGGTTTAGATAGGCGTTATGCTAATTGCGCCGTTTATTACAAAAGTTTACTTTAATTGCGCTATTTAGCATAACTCCCATTCTAGACCTCGGATTGACGTGAAACTTTAAGGACATGCTTATAATTTAATAAGCAAGGTTTTGGTCCATTCACGTGTCCGAAATACTCGTTTTATTTTAAAAAGGCCGTTACGGTCAACTTTTTGACGATTAACGGAAATGCGTAAAAGACTCGGATAACTCATGAACCGACCACAGAGGTTTGCACCATCATGTAACCTGGTCCTAAGAGAGTCCTAAGGTATGTCTATACCTCACTAAAACGGGTCAGAACTGAAGTCAATGCAAAAGTCAAACTTTTGCGACATTCGGCTCCGAACCGGTTCAATATAGCAAATGATCGATTCAAACGAGAGTAAACAAGTTTATATACTTAATATCATATTTTATGAGTGTCAAAACAGGTTTCTTAGTATGAACATTACAGGTTATGCATAAATCGCTAAAATAGCTTTCTGTTGACTTTTTAAGTGCGCGTTTGACTCGATATTTGTCATAGTTAGAGTGGTGATCAGGGGGAACCCTTTTAGAGGTTTATTACCCACATAAATACCAACTCAAAACCACTTTTGATTCGTCATAAGACTGAACCATTTGCAAGTTATTGTAATGACAACTGTTAGTTACGACGGTTGTGTTTATAAGCTATAACTATGGAAATGCAAGACCATATTGATTGTGAACGACTTACAGAAGTTGTTTCTTGCTTATAGAGCAGAGATGGATGCTTGGGAGCTCTTAGAATGATCAGAGATGTGTGTTTGAGGTGTGGTGAACATATGCTCACAAGTATGCTATTTATAGCCAAAGAAAGCACCTAAGATCATCACAACTCAGTCTACATTTGATCATGGATCGTGGGCAGGTGTCCCTAAGTGATATGGGTCAAGTGTAGGGTGCCCATGCCTCATTCATTGGTGTTTTGATCGTTCAAAGGCTCCAAAAGGCAAGTAGTTACAACTTTCTGCATCTGGGCGTTTTACGCAGCCCGCATGGGAGTTCCATGCTTGTTTAATGCGGGTCGCCTGGGATTCAAATAACAGGCGCGTAAAACAGGAGGCTCGCGGCCCGCCTACACTTAGGCTATTACTTAACGCGGGTCGCGAGAGGCTTGGTTTCCAGAAATTTTAAATCTTTTGAAATGATTATCAGAATCTGGTAATTAATAACGAAATCTTTCGTAATGATTTACCTGACCTTTCGGGTTTGAAGGGGTAACTTTGCGGTTTGGCCCTCGGTTAAGTACAACTAAGGACCTCGTGTTATTTACCCGCGTTATTAAATCCCCGGTTAGTTTATTAATTATTCAGAAAGACTTAACTTTCACTGTTGACGCTTTTAACCCTTCTCATACGAATTTGAGTATGACTCTCTCGTTTTAAGACGGAACTTCGCGGAATTTATACAGTATATTCTAGTGAGCGTATAATACTGTTACGAAGCCTTGGGAACGTTAAAGGGTCACTCAGAGGTATAATTAAACATGTTGACACAGTTAACCCCTGTAGCTCGTAATCTCTCACTTTCTTCCGCGTTTCGCTTCCGTACGATCTATGTTCTATTCGTTTGAAGGTACAAGCATTATTTAGGGTTACTATACAGTATATTTACCCTTGTTGACATTTATAACCCTCGAATTTATATACTTTCAAGGTTTGTCAAAATTAATCCTTTATTCAATATTAATGCCACGTGTAAACAAATGACACGTGTTAACACATTATTGGACGCAAAAATTCGAGGTGTTACAGCTGAGCCCCTGATAGAACGTCAAAACCAGCTGTCGCTTGGAGAAGCCGTGATGTGGCACATCAATCAACAAATCCTTGAATCTCTCCCAAGCCGCATGCAACGACTCGCCCTCGTCCTGGCGAAAGGAAACAATCCGGTTCCGTAGTTTGTTCGTTTTCTTAGGTGGAAAATATTTCTGCATAAACTGCTCCGCCAACTGATTCCATGTCCTGATGGACCCGGCAGGAAGTGACATAAGCCAAGCTCTAGCTTTGTCACGTAACGAAAACGGAAACAACCTCAACCGAATCGCATCCTCCGAAACACCTGTAATCCTAAATGTCGAACAGACAGCGAGAAAAGCAGCGATATGTCTCCCAGGATCCTCATGCTCACGTCCGTCAAACTGTACAGAATTTTGTACCATATTAATAATACTAGGTCTAATTTCAAAAGTAGGAGTATCTATAGTAGGCTGAAGGATACTCGGCTCCAGGCCTGCCCTTCCGGGCTGATTTGTTTTATTCAGCGGTCGGTCGTCGTCCGCCATGACGACTCTCTCCTCGTCCTCTGAGCTTTCGTCTTCAGAGATAATCACCGGCTCGTCGATTGCATTTGCTATGCGTTGTGCAACGACAAGCGACCTTTCGCGCAACCTCTTACTTCTTCTAAGATTATGCGTTGGTTCGTCAGTAGGCTCAGCAATAGCGGGCGCGGGAGTTGAGGACATCAACCTACAAACGAAAAACTGACACAATGAATAGTTTATTAATATAATAATCTTCACTTAGGGTTCGTTCTTAAGCAAGCATACATTGCCAATTTGGCCATAACCTCTATGATTCATACCTAAATCACTACTTGTGATGTGCATCAAGATTTCTCAACTTCATTAAACATCAGAATTCAACATACCTTATGATCCCCTAGCTTGGGTGATCGTTAATTCATGTTCCTTCTTGAATTTGAGCCTCGATTCATTCTTCAATTGGATGATATATGATGAACTAGGGTTTGGCTCTCTAGAGCCTTCCCCTGATCACGTACAGAACACACACGAAGTGTGTGTGTGTGTGTGTTATTTTCATTTAATAAAACAACTTTCAAGTTATCCCACTTTGGTCCCTCATGTTTCGTTCTAATTAAATAAGACTACAACTCTTCGTTTACTACCAACGATACCAATAATCAACTAGGTTAATTATCCCTGGTTAATCTTCATTTACAGGTTAACTTTTATCATTAACGGTACCTTACCGTTTCTTAATAGTAACCGGGTTTAAATTACCAAACCTGTTTTTGGGGGTGTTATAAGTCTACCCCCCTTAAAAGAGGTTTCATCCCCGAAACCTTGCTCATATCCACTGGGCCCTAAATCTTTACTTACCGGTTACTACCAGTCCTTCTATGTAGCACACTTCTAAAATATATTCATATATCTTTGGATTTCGAATTCTTGCCTCATGTTAGCTCCTCAGTGATGATCATCACTACATATTTATTCATTCATTCCATTCAAAATACATACCATGGCACGGATTCACTCATACCTTGTAATAAGATCTTATTCATGAACAAATATAACCGGACGTCTTATCCTTACTTTCTTAAATCGAGCATAATACTTCCATGCATTCATTGATCATAGCGACTCGATTATATCTGCTTTTATTCATAAATCATGTTGGATATGCCACTCTTACTTTCGTCGCACAAATACTCATTACAATAGTCCATTATTAACTGTTACGTGCGTGACTACACATATTTTTACAATGAAATTACACACGAATTGGTTTTAAATTTATAAAAGTGATTATTACTTTTACATCAAAACACACACGAAAGGGCAAGTGTACCCCGTCATATATGTAGTAAAGTATCGGTAAGAACCAAGTATCGATCCACGGAAATGGGCGGAGAAATAATACTAGACCTTTGCCACTAAATTACCGGTAAAAACATAAATGGTATTGGTTTTAATTAAACTAAAGTAAGCATAAATAAATTCTTATAAAACATAGTAAAATATATATAAATAGCCTTGCTTAATACACAACCACAGCATGTCAACTAAGTCAGTTTTGGCACTAGAAACATTCGGTCAATTTTCCATTTTGAGACAATTAGTATCCCTTTCGGGAATCCTAACATGACAATCATTCGGAAAGTTAAAACGATAAACACACTTTAACTACCTAAAATTGTTCTTTAACGTGCAATTGATAAATGTCTACAAAAATCTCCTAAAAATAAGTTAGTCATCCGTTAGGAGTTTTCTAACCTCACTTAATCAAGGAAAGCAACACCGATAAACACAATGCAACCACCGAGACAAGCATAAACTAGATTAAATCACAACCGAGTTCATTTTACAAATCTTGCGCATAAATTCACCAAGATAGCAATTTTGGCCGAAACTACTAACTAAGCTAACAAATCATGGCAAGAATTCATAACAACACCATCTAACCCGTTAGAGTCCTTCCGTGAGGGCAAGCTTTCTTGATTAACAATAATTACATTTTATTAAACCACTAACCCGTTAGAGTATCATGGTGCCAACATTTTAACCGAGTTAAACTAGTTAACCAAATTAAAAGTTTACTAATACATGATTAAATAAGCTTCATTTTGCAACTATCTTACCTAACCAAGCACCAATCATCCAACACAATTACTTATAATCAAGAAATCAATATCAATAACAAGGTTGCAAACTAATCATCAAAGATAATCATAGAAAACACTTCAAAATGTCATTACAAACATAGATTGACATACTAATAGCTATAATCAAGCAAGGGATTGTTGTGTTTTTGCCCAAAGGCTTACATTAATACATAATAATCAGTCTAGATGCTTGAAACATAACAAAATTATGGAAAGATTTGACAAACCAAACCATAAACAAGCATAAGAATGAGAATCTGGATAGTAAATGAGCAAAACCGGGCAATGTGGCTTGAATCCGAGTGAAAGCAGAAGCCTTCGGAGCCTAAAAATCGCCTGCAGAGCTCCCAAAATGTCCAGAGTTACGGATAGAATGGTTCTGTTCTGTTTATATGCTTTTTTGGTGTCGCACGGCCGTTATCCCGATTGCACGACCGTGCACTTTAAGCATTATTGGTGGTGGTCCACCATACCGCATGACGTCACAGATCGTTGACTGGTCTTCGCATATGCACGGGCGTTCTTGATCTGGCACGGCCGTTCCATACCGACATTTTGTTGCACGCCTAGTCTTGTGGTCGTTCAGCTCCGAGGTTTTCCTGGAACGTCGGATCCGCACGACCGTTCCGCATTTGGCATGACCGTGCCTTTTCGGGTTGGCCTGCAATGCCTTGCACGCAGTGTTGCACGCCTCGTTCACTGCCGGCATTCATGATTTGTCGGATATGCACGGTCGTGCATGAGGTCGCATGACCGTGCAACACGCCCAGGTCAGTTTTTCCAACAGAATCTTCGCAGCTTCGTCGTTTTGTCCGGAAAGTCCTCGTTTTCGCTATCATCTTGTCTGGTATGCTGTTTTAGGCCTGTAAACAAAAATGTAGATAATTAAGTATCCGAATGACGGTTTTATGGCCGAAAACGCATAAAATAGGGGTAAAACGGGGGACTAAAATATGTGTAAATTAGCGAATATCATTAACATTCTTCCTAGTTACTTCTTTAGCCACATAATGGGTTGGGATATGATCATAAGTATATCGTAAACTTTCACTTATAGTTTTACTACTGGAATCAACTACTATATCAAACTCACTTATTCCTGCTTAACTCGAAAGTTAAACTTCATTCTATGTTTGTTACCGTTACATGGTACTATGTATACTCATATACGTACATCCACACGTATGTTCATGCATACATACATACCTACATGAATACATTTATACATACATACATACATACATACACGCATACATGCCTCACCCATTGATGGGTGATAATCCCTACTTCATGCATACGTTCATTCACACGTATATTCATACATACCAGCTTTATTCCTTTGTGCACATTCAATCCCATTTCACACATACGTACATCCGTTCATATATGTACACTCATTTATATATTTACTTACACCCGAAAACATACTTGCAAACATAAACACGTCTATACGTACATGCTTACATACTTACTTATCGTTATTTAATGGACTTAAAACGTGCATTCATACGTTCATATATGTACACTCATTTATATATTTACTTACACACTCATACGTATCTTCATACATGCTTACATAAGCGTGTTCCTATGTACATGCATTCCTACATCCCTACATACGTGGGTACATTCATACATAACTTCATGCGTGCATACATTCATGCGTAACTTTATGTAACACCTCTAAAATTTATGTCCAATAATGTATCGACACGTGTCATGGACTTAAAACGTGCAAAGGATTGATTTAGAGGGACTAAAGTTGACAAACAAGGAATCTACGTGTGTAAAAGGGTTCAAAATGTCAACAACGGATAAATATATCTTTCAATAACCCTACATGATGTTTATACCCTTAAATGAATGAGTCATGGATCATACGAAACTAATTGTGAAAGAAAGTGAGGAATTACAAACTACAGGGGTTAAATGTGTCAACATGTTTAATGTATACCTCTGACTGACCTTTTAGCAAACCCGAAGCTTTGTAATGATAAATTATACTCACTAGAATGTGTGATAAAAATTTCATAAGGTTTCGATAAAGTATGAGAAAGTTATGACAATATTCGTATACGAGGGGTTAAAAGCGTCAACGTTGAAATTTAATACTTTTCGGTGATCGTATGAATAACCGGGGACTTAACAAAGTTGGTTTATGACTTGGGGTCCTTAAAAGTCAAGTTTGGAGGTTAAAAGTGTAAGAAAACAAGTTAAAATGAGTTTTGGAAGGACCAGGGACCATTTATGCAATTTTTGAAACTTGGTGACCGGATCAGACATCCATACCGGCCGCATAAGACCTGTAAGGGTCCTTACGCGGGCCGCGTGAGACCTGCAGATGCAGAAAATGAGCACAGCTGCCAGTTCAGTCCATTTAACCGACTTATGAGGGTTGTTTTCAATACCTGGAGCTTGTTTGATGGTTTTAAGGGGTCTAGGGACACTTGGAATGATCTCATAACATCTATAGACTTATTTGTAATGATCTAAAGGCATCAAGAAACCTATATAAGGGCCATAAGTTGGGTTCTTCATTGCTCATTCACTTGAAACTTTCATAACTCACTTCTTGGAGGTTCCTGGAGCTCAAGACTCATTCCTAGTGATCATTAGTCGTGCTTAGGACTATTGTAAGTATGCTTAACCTCCTTTAATTCAGTTTTGCTTAGTTTATTAGCGTAAAGTCAAACCATCATAATTAAGATTGACTTTGTCATTAATCTTAATCCCTTTAGTCAAAATTTAAATTGAAAGTACCTATGAGTTGGTAATTATGTGGGCAATATACCCTTAAAAGGGTATTCTCTGATTCCCACTCTAACTAAGTCAATTGTCGAGTCAAACTTGATTATAAAAAGTCAACAGGAAGCCTATTTTCAAATAAATGCATAATTAGCAATGTAAAGGCTATGCAACCTGTTTTATCATTAATATAACTTGGTAATTAATGTAAGAACATGTCTAAACATGTTCAACTCGACAATTTTCAGTTTAGGCTCGGTTCGGGACCGAAAGTCGCATAGTTTGACTTATGCTTTGACTTTCACTTCTGACCCGTTTGAGCATGGTTTAGGAATGCCTTAGAGCTTTAATAGAACCAAGTTACCTATAAGTATAACCCTCTGAGATTTTACAACTTGGTTCATTAGTTATCCGATTCATATGCATATTTCCGTTAAATGCCTAAATGTTGACTATTATGCCCATATGACCTTAAAACGTGAATTTCGAAAATGTAAAAGAGTAGAAACCTTAGGTACTGATTTATAAAGTTGTACCTAAAATTTGACATCAGTTTGAGGTCTAGATTAAGAGTTACGCTCAATAGCGTAATTAGAAAACTTTTAGTAATTAAATGGAGTAATTAGCATATAGCCTACCAAAACCCAATTTTTGATACCAAACTTTTTTTACCCACTGATATAAAATAATATTTTGGGATTTTTGGAGATCTTTATTTATTTTGTAGGCTGATCATAACCTAGAGTTCTAAGCTTATTTCGGTAGTTGTCGGTTTTACCCTTTTAAGCCATAAAATGAGTTTTACCAAACCTTTTGACACCAAACCTTTTTCTACTGATCTAATATGATAAATAGAGTATTTTAAGCCTTCTGGAATAGTAAAAATTATCAGCTTTCCTTTAAGAACCCGGAAATAGCTCAAAATCGCCATTTTAAGCGTTCTTAAGCGTTTTAAACGCATAGTATGTATTAAAACCATATTAGATATATAAGACTTGATACCTACTGATATTTTAAGTTAACATTTTTGTTCCAACAGTAAGTAAAAGTTTTGAAGTCAGATTTCCGGATTTGACCTTTAAACCTTAGGTGAAATTACCAAAATGCCCTTTCGGTGCATAGCATGGTTAGAAATGATAAATTTCACATATAGGTTATACCCTATTGATATAACTTAGTAAATTAAGTATTTTTACTAACTACATCAGACCCAAAACTCAGAATTATATTTAAACTCTTTTATAACCTTTTAAATGACCAAAATGCCCTTAAGGGGCATAATTTGAGTTTACATTCATTTGGGGCATAATAGAAGATATCTTACTGATGTCACAACATATTTAAGGCATATTAACTTATGAAACTTGTATATGACTCTTGTGGTTTCTCGTTACGCACATTTCGCGTTCGGATCGGCTTGTGTAACTAGTTTGCATATATTAGCCGAAACGGGTCAAACCATATCATTTTTGTCTCAAAATCCAGAATGTGTTTAAGTTGCCCATATTAAACAAGCATGCAAGCTTTTCGGGTCAAAACCACATTCTAAACCGGTCTTCGCTTTATCATGCGTTTGAACCGTGTCTTCTTTTTGAAAACTAACCGGTCTAGGTCTAGGCTTAATTAAAGACCCGTTAGGATTCTAATAGGTTATTTAAAAACCTTCGTTCCAGATTAGGAGCTCAGTAAAAGCTACGTGCACTTGCTGTATTTGATTTATACTTTGCTCAGGTAAATACTCTTAACTTATTTTCCCTATACGGGCTTGGGATACGGTACTATAAAAGTACCGCTTGGTCGGGTGTGTAGTCATTTAAATCGTATTGTGATTAATGTGTTTACATGACCCGTTTAATATGTATTATTTGGTGTATGGCCTTTAGGGGATAAATGACCATGTCCCAGATATCCTTGGCATCATTCAAAGAAATGGCCACGACCTAAGCACGGGGTGTAGGCGTACACCTGGCAGGTGCATTATGTAAAAACTGGTATCCCACTTAAAGGAATCGACCTTGTGTGCATTATACCTGTGGCGTGTCAGTTACCTTAAGTCCGGCCTTACAACCGGCCCTAATGGACGACAAATGAGTAAAACTGTATACAAGATTATTTTGAATAATTGTCCCAGGTTATAAAAATATTTATGCCGAAGTGCATTCAAACCAATTTTCAAACTCTTTTCAAAATGAGTCAGTTAAGTTGTATTTACTAGTGTAAACTGACGTATTTTCCAAAAAGGCTAAGTGCAGGTACTATACGTAATAGGCTGGCTACTCCAGGCATCAATAATCAAGTCTCGCAAGCTCTAGATGTCAAAGTCTGTTGAACAGTTTTCCTTTCTAGGATCGAGTGTTGACCCAAACGAGTCAATCAGAAGAGCTCTAATCCGTTTCAGATGCGGAAAATAAGAAACGGACTTGAAAAACAGCTTATATCACTTAAATTTGCCTTGTATTGATGATTTCACACTGATTACAGTCAAACGACACTTCGGCAGCAGTTCGGTACCGGAAACAAGAAGGTTCTTAATGATTTCGCTCCTGAGGACCTATATATAGTGTCCTGATTCCGCTCAAAATGACATAACAACGGTTGGAGCGGAATTAGCATGATTGTGATTCCGCTCGAAAGTGTCAATATGACATTTCAGGCGGAATCAGCCTTTGGAACGAAATCAGCATTATCACAACATAAAACTTGACATTTTCTCGATCTACGCGCCCTGATCTATACGTTCTAATACTAGACTCGATACAAGACGAAGTCGACAGATGTATGCACCAACAGACTCCCCCTCAGATGTTGACGAGTCTTAAGTGTCGAGTCTTCGCATCTTCAATCTTGATCAGTCTTCGGGCTTCCAGAATCTCTCTCTTGATCAGATCTCATGATTCTTTAAGTTCATCAGCATCTGCACTTTTAGGATCAAAACCTGGCTCTTTGTCAATCCGACTCCCCCCAACTCGTGTTGGGATCGTAGTATAGCTACCAGGTTCACCTGTAGATTCAGGATCGCAACATGGCTTGCTACTCTTAATCAGAATTCTAGTTTTCCTGCAAATCCTCTACCCAAAACATAAGTTTCATAAAAATAAGATATTAACAAAATTTAAAATTGTATGCATCAACACTGACTCTCCTACTATCCATATACAATCAGGATAACCGTGATCATTCATAAAATCATTTTTACAATAAATTTCTTTTCTCTGAAAAACTTTTCAATCAAATTCTCCCAAACCAGTTCATCATGTTCAGCACTTGGAATTTTGAAAATCAGCACTCCAACATCAGTTGTCTAAAATCTTTTTGAATTTTTCAAAATTTATGCTAAAACATACTGAAAATCTTTTTGGAATTTTGATTTAATAACAGAAATGAAATGTAGTAAAGAAATATTTACATACAATATCTTTGTGAGTTTGTGTAAGAGGATCATATCAGTTGTTTCTAAGACAAATCACCAACACCGTTAAGCTTTAATCATTTTAAGTTTTAAACAATTCACTTAGATTGTCAGTATACTGATCCACATAAATTTTCACACAAAGTTCAACTGTTTCGAGATACGAGATTAATGTCTTAAACATTTAAACTTATTCGCGTGTCCCACCTCAGAATATACTCCCGTATCCAGATCCCAATATTCAGTCTTACAGGTGAGTATACCTAGATGATATCTGTAAGGGGTTAGATGCGAAACCGTGAGAGCTCAGGTCAGAACTTCCGTTTAGCAGAGAGAAGACGGCTCGACTTTTGGTGGGTCCCCTTTAGAGGATCTTTTTTACAACAACATAGATTAGCAATTTTATTGTCTCATCATTTATGCTGAGGGCGGCGCTATATTTCAAGCAAGCGAAAAGTATTCTCTGGGGACAAGGCCATTGCTTCCGCATTATCAGAAGTCCCGGGATAATACCCCAGATATCACTAAGCATAAAGACCTAGTATCTTAGAAAGAGGGGTCCTTCAAACAAGATTTCGGGGGTTACCCATATATCCGAGAGATGTTACCCATGAATTAAGCAAGTTTGAAATTTAGGTTTATATCTCGTCACAATCTATTAAATGTGCAAAAACCTACTGACACATCATCAGTGAGACCGTTTATCACTATTTAACTTTCCAATTCTTTAGCATGCCTTGATCGTCCACTGATGTACTATCATTTCCTCTTTTATACAATAAAACTCATTTTTGATTTTATCATGTTTTTGTCTTTTTCAAATTTTCTAATGTTTTTGGATTTTCTGAAAAATTTTTACTCCCCCTAAAATGCAAACACATTTAAAGGAAAATTTGAAAACAAACTGTACAAACAAATTGACAACTGATATCAAATCACTTCAAATCGCCATCCACTTGGCATGAACAATCAGAACTCCCCCTCACAACAAACTATTTTTACCATTGTGATTTCAAAACACTTAAGTTTGTTTTAATCAAATGGTTTTTCCGGAAAATTAGTTTTGTTGATTTTCAAACCAATTGTAGGTTAGGGGATAAACTCATCATTTGTTCTCCAAAATACCACTTGTAAGTATGGTCCAATCAAGTTCAACTTAATGACCTTGATTAACCACTTGTGAATGAAAACCTCTTTCAATCACTTACAGGTTCACTTACTAACCATAATCACTTGTAAGTCAAAATATAACAATTTAAAGATATCACCTGTAGATTTACCAAACAAACATTTCAAGAATGATGCCGATTCCTGCTCCACTCTTACCAACCTGGGAGCTCCGGCAAGTCACACTTTTACTCAAACATAATGTCCACCCAAGCCTGACCAGCCTTGGGTGATTTTGGAACACATCTGTCCCACCAACATTTTGATTTGTAAAACTCTTTTGCACCCTTTACCTTCCTATCAACCATCTTCCAAAAAATGTGTTTGACTTTCCCATTGAAAGCCTTCTCAACATCAAATTCTCCCTTATCAGTGAAGAATTGATTTGAGATCTCAACCTTACCAACTTTCTTCATCAAATTTTCCTTTGACAATGAAGGAAAATTTTCATCGTTCACTTTTGGAACGGAACTCACCATGTTTTTCTCAACCAATGACTCCTCTGATTTTATGGAATCAGATTCATTGTCAGAACAACTATCTGTTTTAACCACCCACTTTTGTTTATTCAAATCACCTCTTCTTTTGTAAAACCTTTTTGAACTTTCTCCTTCCCCAGAAGTAGAATTTTCAAACTTTTTAACATTTTTCACAGGTTGTTCTTTCTTATCAACACAAGTCTTTCTCAAAACAGAGTTAGAAGAAACTCCCTATTTTTGGTAGTTGGTCTTGGGGCAATTCCAATCTATGTGTCCAACTTCCTGGCATTTGAAACAGGTTCTTCTGTCAACTCTTTGAGCAAACTTTCTCACATTCTTCTTCACTTCAGCAAGAAACTCCTGGTTTGACTGCTTCCAGAACGGTTTCTTCTGTTCATCCTCTGAACTTCCACCTAAAACAAATTTTGTTTTTGGTTTATAAGTTTTCTGATTTTTATAATTTTCTGACGAATTAAAACCAAGACCTTTCTTTTTGAGATTACCATTATGGTTTGATTTCTTTTGAAAACCATAACCACAACCGTAACTCATTTTCTTGTTTACTCTTTGTTTAATCCTTGAAGTGTAAGGTTTAGGTTTTGCAGAAAGATTTAAATATTTTATTTTAGAAATATTAATTTCTGTTAATTTGAAAACCTTTTTGATCTTTTTGGTTTTAACACTTCTTATTGGGAATTCCTCATCAGAATATAATTTGTCTGAATCATTCAATGTATATGCTACTTTGATTGATCCGTCATTCAAATTAGATTTTGATAACAGGAATTCTTTATTGTAAACCCTTTTAACCGGTGAACTCGGACTCTTCTCAGACGATCTCGAACTATCTGATTTAGACTCTGACTTTGACTCTTCACCTATATCCAACACCTGATCGACAACTCTCTTAACTAATTCAGACTCATGATCAGTGTCAGACACTGTGAATGTGACATCAATATTGTCTGGTAATTCATCAGTGATTTCAGACTTTAATTTGATGTTTAGAGCCTTGTCTACCCGTTCCTCATTTGGTTTCCTGGGGGAATAACTCTCAAAGATAGGAGGCGGACATCTGTTATACTTGAAACTTGGTTTCTTACCAGTATCCTCTTCTTTTTCTTTCTTCTTGAACGCTTCAAGACCTGCAACAGTAGGATAAACACGATCAATCAGATAATCGCAAGTAGTATAACTCAAAAGTAATCGGTTAATCCTTTCACTCTCAATTTTCTCAAGTTCCAACTCCTTCTTCAATTTAGCACAGTCTTCAATATAATCATTGATGACGCTTTGCTTTGTCATTAAAGTTGCACTCATTTTGTCATTTGCTTTTTCAATTTCTGAATTCGTTCTTTTCAAACTATCAACTGTCCTGTTCAGTACATCGTACGACTCCTTCACATACTTCACATCAGACAGTAAATCTTCTTTCATCTTCTCTAATTCAGCAATCCTTTTGTCTTTTTCCTCAAAATCTTTGCACTATTCTGAACATTTCAAGCATGGTTTTTCAACTTCAATCATTTTTTCTACTATCTTCTCAACTTCGACAATTTTTTTGACTTCAACAATTTTTTCTATTTCAACAATTTTCTCAACAATTTTCTCAACTTCCACAAGTTTCTCAACCTCGACGATTTTCTCTACCACTTTCTCCACTTCAACAATCTTTTCTATTGTTTTTTCCGTCACAGCTTCAACTTTTGTTTCTTCAGCTTCTGTCTTCGCCTTTTCATCAGCGAGTAACTTTACTGCTTCCAGCTCTCTCTTCAACCTGGCAATCTTCTTCGGATTCAGCATTTCAACTTTATCTGCATAGAAAAAATTAAAGCTATCAGGATCAATGCTTTTTCTACATTTGTTAAGATACTATTCCTCATCATCAGTATCAACATCACTTCCTAGATCTGGAAATATTGGAATTCTTTTCTGACAATCTTCATTTTCACCCAAAATCTGGTAACAAGAGCCACATCAGGTTTAGTCACACCAGGTATGTAATTGTCCCAGCTAAATCCCTCTGCAACAAACTCATCACTTTGATCTATTGTCCCATAATAAGCTTTCTTATTTGCTTCTTCGATCATTTTCTCATGAGCAGTTTTCTGATCCTTTTGTTGAGGTTGTTGATCGAGCTGATGAAAGATTGATTTCTGATAATAATTGCTCTTATCTTGACTCCCAGTTGACTCTTGGTTTTTACACTCCCGTTTAAAATGACATTTTCCTTTACATCGGAAACAGGTAACCTTTGACTTGTCAAAACCAAGTAGAGAGGTAGCCATTCCTCGAAACTCATCTCTGCCAGTAATTTGTTGAAACTTTTCAGCTCTCCTGCATGCACTATCTAAAAACCACTTCACATCCATCAGCTCAAGCTCTTCTGCATCGATTTGATCGTAATCTTCTTTCGTGAGCTTCGGATTACCAATTCTTCCTGCAATCAAGCTTTAATACGACTCTAACATAGCGACAAGAGATGCCATGTGTTGCTTAGCCACTTCAGGAGATAGATTTTGACCATTCTGAATGTTCAAGGTCACATTGCATTGCAGATTTGTAGAATTTTGCTTCTGAGGACTAGGTGTGTTGTTGTTTGGATCAAAGCTTGAGAATGATGAAGTGTATCCACCACTTTGAGTTGTAGTGCTAGCATTTGAACTTGCAGAACCATCAGCACTGAATGCAGTACTAGTCTTTGGACTTTGGCTAGGGGTAGCCTCAAACTTGTTCCCTCGGTAGTACAAACTGACATCCTGTTTCACATTTGGATTTGTCATGATAGCTGTCTTTTGAATATCCAGCTCCTGTTCTTCAATCTTCTGAATGAATTTGAGCCAAATTCATACTTTCGGACTTTCTCATGAGTTTCACAACCATCAAATAAGTTCCCCATTTCTGTTGTGGTAAAGCCTCAGCTAGCTTATCTACCCACTCATCATCCTCTTTCTTAATATCCAATCTACCCATTTCCAGTACCAGATGACAGTATCTATCAATGGTCTGCTTGGTTGTTTCATGATCAAACGCAGTAAACATGTCAAACGATTTCTTCAATAAGGCCTTTTTGTTTTTGATCATATCAGCACTCCCTCTGAATTTCTGAATCAAAGCCTCCCAAATTGATCTAGCTGTACCATTATGTTGAAGTAACACAAAAATGTCTTCTTGAACTGCTTGCTGAAGAATGCTGATCATCATATTTTCACTTGTGTATTTCAACTTGTCAGCTTCTGTAAAATCATTAAAACCCTTTTGTAACCCAAGTTCATTCTTTGGTCTCTCATAATCTTTTAGCAACGAACACCAGGCATCGAATCTGTAAGCTTGAACCCAGTTCTCAAATCGGTTTTTCCAACCCTGAAAATCCTCAATGTACATCAGCTTCGGTGGTTTCTGATGAGTACCCGTCTCATTCTCACTATACACTATTTCAGCAGCAGTCACAGGAGCAACAGGTGTAGCGAACGCATTGTAGAATTCTTCAGCCATGATTCGATAACACGTTTTTCAATAACAGGCACTTTCGAGCGGAATAGCAAAATATAGTCTCGAGCGAAATCACCCAATACACACTGGAGTGAAATTACAAGTTTGTAATTCTGGAGCGAAATCAGAACAATATCTAGAGCAGAATCACAGATTTGGTAGCTTGGAGCGGAATCACTATATACTTTGGAGCGGAATCTCTGATTTGATAATCTGGAACGAAATCACTAGGAACCCTGGAGCGAAATCAGAAAAATGGTCTCCTGGAGCATAATCAAACACTTATCATGAGCGAAATCAGTAGGTAGTCCATTCGAGCAGAATCAGTTCAGGGTCCATTTTGGTCCATTTTTAGTCCGAATTTTGCAGTGAAACTTTCAAGGGTTTGTCTATGTCCAATTTTAAACAATCTGTGAAAAATTCAGCTGATTTTGACCGTTCAAACTTGTTCAGATTCAAAAAGAAGGTGTAGAAGTTAGAAAATGAAAGTGTTTTGGCAAGAACTCCTCGTCCTGAGCTCTGATACCAATTGTAGGATCGAGTGCTGACCTAAACGAGTCAATCAGAAGAGCTCTAATCCGTTTCAAATGCGGAAAATAAGAAACGGACTTGAAAAACAACTTATATCACTTAAATTTGCCTTGTATTGATGATTTCACACTGATTAGAGTCAAATGGCACTTCGGCAGCAGTTCGGTACCGGAAACAAGAAGGTTCTTAATGATTTCGCTCCTGAGGACCTATATATAGTGTCCTGATTCCGCTCGAAATGACATAACAACGGTTGGAGCGGAATTAGCATGATTGTGATTCCGCTCGAAAGTGTCAATATGACATTTCAGGCGGAATCAGCCTTTGGAGCGAAATCAGCATTATCACAACATAAAACTTGACATTTTCTCGATCTACGCGCCCTGATCTATGCATTCTAATACTAGACTTGATACAAGACGAAGTCGACATATGTATGCACCAACATCCTTTTTATTTGATCCGCCTGTGGATCTGTTTCAGCAACTTTGTGATACTTAATATTACAATTTTATTTGGTTGAAATAAATCTATCTTTTTGCTTCCGCTGTGCATTTATATATTGTGTTATTTGACTATGATGATATCAGTTACGTCACGATACTCCCCACCGGTGACACGTGGATATCGGGGTGTGACACTTTATACATGCGTACATTTCATCGGGACTAACGGGGTTCGGGGGCAGCGCCCCCGAGAGAAGCGGGGTCCAAGGGGTAGAGCCCCTCGCTGGAGTCGAGCTGGCTCAACTGGGGTCAAGAATGGAAGAAAACAGAAAACCACACATCCCATGCACCGTCGCCGCTGCCCATAAGGGCCATCGGCGACGCACCTCCGTCGCCTGAAATTCTCCGAAGACAGCAGGTTAAGCCGTCGGCCAAAAGTCAGCATACACTTCCGTCGGCGACGACAACCTGAATCTTCATTTTTCTGCTGCTTTATTTTCGTCGTTCTTGCATACTACAACTCGCATAACTTTTAACCTGTTTACCCGTTTAACCTCCCGTTTCTTCCTACATGATTGAAATTTGGTCCTCTTTCATATGGGCTCATAATCCCACGTCAGGATTAAGAAAATTCTTAACTTATGAGTTTTCGGCTTAATATTCCTTATGAATTATTCGACCCGTTCATGTTTTTATCAAACAAAATCATTTGTTTATACTCAAAAATCACATAAACATCATAATTATAAAACTTTCTCATTACCCGGAGCTTCATTCACGGGATTTAGGCATCCCATACCCGGTATGCATTAAATTTATTCGACCCGTTTAATGAGATTCAAGCTCTTAGCTCGAATCTCGCTTATACTTTTCGTGCCTCAAATTTTTACACTAAGGATTCTTTTATCTTCTACCATGACTATATTCGTGGTGGATCTACCTTGAAAAAATCAAATATCCCACATTTTACCCTTCGGTTCGACAATTTACGAAAAATGCTCATTACGGGGCATTAAAGGGCTTACATCTTTCACTTTTACATGACCAAAAGGGTTTATTCATTTATAAAACTTATTTCTAAACTACCCTTACGAGTCGTTTGCTCAATTTGCCTTTCAAGGGCGTTTTGGTAAATTTTTAGTCCTTTCTTTTACGACGAGGGGCTTTCAACAATCGCACATCCTTGCTAAACTTTTTACTTACACATACCTGGCTCGAGTCAAAGCATTGACCCGTTTAAGTACATCTCATTTTACTTGCTAATTAATAGCAACGAAATTTCCATACACTATCCATCATGTGAGCATAAAACTCAACAAACGTTCATTAGTCATCATCGTCAAATGATAATATCATCATCAACTGACCCGTTTGGTCTGAACAACCCAAACCTTTTTGCATTTTAAATAAATTGGTATTTATTTACCAATTCTCTCATTTGACTCATTATGGATTTTCACCGTATGGTCATAATCCTTAAACCTTTCTCCCACGCATTTAATCCATCATCGCTTACACCATAGGGTGTCCTTTAAACTTTACTTTCGTTCGTCAATATATAACTAAATTACCGTGTTACCCTTGTTATTTATTATGACATACATCATAATGTAATCTTTCAAAACTTATTGTACTTTCGTCATTCATGACTAAATTACCATTAAGCATGATTTTCATCATTTTCACTCGTTCCGACCCATATCATTTCGTGTCGGAACCTCTTTTTTTTTCATAATTCACCCTATTATACTTATCACTCGTAAAATAAATAAGTATTCTACGAAATGAGCGTAAACTTTACTTACCTTGCATCGAATTATACCTTTTCCGCATACTTGATCCGTTCTTGCTTACGGCTCAAGCCTTTCATTCCTCTTCTCTTTCTTACATGTTCAAACCTCCGTTCATACTTTCCATTCTTTTCATTCCATTCATGTTTGAATTCATTCAAGAATTCAAACCTTACATTCTTTTCATTCCATTCCTGTTTGAATTCATTCAAGAATTCAAACCTTGCATTCTTTTCATTCCATTCCTGTTTGAATTCCTTCAAGAATTCAAACCTTGCATTCTTTTCTTTCTTTCTTATGTTCGACCCGATTCTTAAAGAATCGTTGGACCCCTTTTTATCCCAGACAACCCTTATTCCTAGTTCGTCCGGACATACATGTGATGATTCTCATGATCCCATGAGCGTCCTATGCTTCCTGCGCACTGGCCAGGTGTGCAATCCACATACTAGTCTCGTGTCCTATGAGAATTATCACCTTATATCCAGGGAACCGGTCTTAAGTTTGTGCCGCACCCATTCGAATCCTTCAAGGATTTCACCCTCGTATATAAGGGTATGCTATATTCCGATGCTTACCAAATTTAAAGTTTGCGTCCCTGGGGTCCATTTTCCTGACATGTCACACGCCTTAGCCTTTGTACTAGCCCGCGACTACGGAACGTCCTCATTATCCAACAAGCTCACCTTTCAATATTCATCATTGTTAGTAGCATCACGCATACTTACGTATATTAAATTTTACTTTTCGGTCTTGATCGAGTCTCGGATTGTACGGGTCATTTATCACAAGAGCACACGGGTTTGAGTTCAGGTACTCACTTATTTGTACTTGATTTCGCTCAAACCTAGGCTCTGATACCAACTTGTAACGCCCTAATTTCACGTTCCAAAAGGGTGATATTACCATGCTATTATTTAACAAAATTTGGGCATGACCCATTCGTATTATGAACAATTCCCTGTAAGACTAACTGATAATAACTTTTAAAAAAAATATACGACGTAGCGGAAAATATTCATACTTAATCAATACGTCAAAATGATACATAATTTAAACCAAGTGACTACTCTTCCATACAACCCTTCCTCCGTGACTCGATCAACGCATGCTTTTCTTCGGTAGTAGAAGTGGAAATCCATGCGATACATGTGGACATCACATACATCATAACTATCAGTTATTAATAACATCATACAACATACTTCTCTTATAGTCTAATATTGAACAACATTTAACAATGGTACTTTGATTCATTTAACTATCCTTTCTTATTTTCTTGTTCCGAGTTCGACTTCGTTACTTCAAGAACCCGGTGTTCATATACCTGCATTACAATCCAATCTCAAGACAATTCATCAGTATTCGTCAATATTAAAACATGATAAAACATTCCTTCATACATAAATGACATCTCGCCTTCACACACGTTTTCTTTCTTAAATTCCCACGTGTATACAAACTTATACCCCTACAGATATACGTATACATTTTTTTTAGTTGCACACATACACTCTAGCTCTCGCGCTTACCATTTTCATTTACATAAACCTATAGATCTTGTAAAAATCACTACTTCCATAACATATGATTTTCCTTCAATAACACGAAGGTAAGAATTCATTCTTTCACTATCCGGTAGCTCATAACATTATGTATATACAAAATCGGCTCAAAATAAGTTTAGAGACATAAAAATCATTCACGACATTAAATACGTTTTTAAAACCATCATAAACCTATGTTTTGATTGTTTCATAATATACAAGTTCAAGTTTCTTAGGCCTGACATCGAACAAACAACAATTAAACAATTCTCGGAATCAGGAGGGGCTAGACGCTACGCCTAGGGCCTAGACGCTACACCTAGCCCCTTTTTTGACAGCAAGTTGCTTAATTGCTGCTGCAAAATTCCCAGCCAACCCAAGTTTCACGAAAACGGTCATAACTCATTCGTTATTGATCCGTTTTACACGATTCTTTTTCCTACGCGCCCGTAATTTAATTACGCATCCGTTTATCACCTCGGGTCACATCAAAAGCTACTTTACAGGCAAACGGCTTGTAATTCCCTTTATACATTATTCAACCCGTTTAATTCTACTAGATTACTTTCATTATCAACAACTCATGTGATATACTAAAATAACACTTACCTCAATACTTCTTATTCATTACATGATTCTTGCATAATTTTCTACACATATATATATATATATATATATTAAATACTATGTACATGCTAAGAAGTGAATCGAAATCACTTACCTTGCGCGTCCGTATTTGCGTTCGCTTACTTGAGTCTTCTTAGCCCGTTAGCCTTCCACACTCTCAACCATCTTGACATGATTCCTATACATTCAGGTCGTTACATTCACATTCTTATTAGCATATAGGCTTATACGTATGAACAACCATATCAAATTCACATCTCACATATGACCTACATAAAGCATACTCAACATCATTATTCCATTCAAACAAGCACAAAGCATACTCAACATCATCCCTACATAAACTTCACATGACCTATATCTGTTTACCCATTACTTGCATACAATTTCACTTATTATTGTCTTTTAGACATTTCATCAAACACTTGGTGTGCATACTGCTTTCTAAGCATGATGTACAAGTAATCATCATGCAAATTATATACCATACACAATCTATATACATGTACACATCACCTACTGCACATATTCACAATTAATTTCATACCCTTTCGTGGATTGAACATAAACTCACTTAGCTAGGTAGTAATTCATCAAAAACACTCAATTTATAGCAATTTACTCAAAATCTTCACTTAGGGTTCGTTCTTAAGCAAGCATACATTGCCAATTTGGCCATAACCTCTACGATTCATACCTAAATCACTACTTGTGATGTTCATCAAGATTTCTCAACTTCATTAAACATCAAAATTCAACATACCTTATGATCCCCTAGCTTAGGTGATCATTAATTCATGTTCCTTCTTGAATTTGAGCCTCGATTCATTCTTCAATTAGATGATATATGATGAACTAGGGTTTGGCTCTCTAGAGCCTTCCCCTGATCACGTACAGAACACACACGAAGTGTGTGTGTGTGTGTGTGTTATTTTCATTTAATAAAACAACTTTCAAGTTATCCCACTTTGGTCCCTCATGTTTCGTTCTAATTAAATAAGACTACAACTCTTCGTTTACTACTAACGATATCAATAATCAACTAGGTTAATTATCCCTGGTTAATCTTCGTTTACAGATTAACTTTTATCATTAACTGTACCTTACCGTTTCTTAATAGTAACCGGGTTTAAATTACCAAACCTGTTTTTGGGGGTGTTACAAAAACTCATGTCTGTATACTTTTGGGCATATAATACCTAATAATTTGGTGTTTTATCTTTCAGTTGCTATAACGAGTGCCGGTAACATACCGATACCCTAATGAACTAAACTGATACCGGTCGAATTCCCGGCGCGACGCGCGAGGAGAATTCCACTAGTTTTCCTTATTTTAAGAATTGCATAATTTGAATCTATTGTTAATATGGTATTTGAGGCTTTTTATAGAAAAAACATAAGCATTCATAAAAATGAGAAAATAAACAAGTGATTGAATCAGAGACTAAAAACAAACCGAATATGATTTATGTTTATGACTTGGTGTAAATATCTAGTCGTGTTGGCTTAGCCTCTATTATTAATGGATCAACCCCGAGTTAGTATTGACCTAAATCAAACCCACTTGTCGGCCATCTTTACTTTCTGCACAATTTAACTTGTCAATTTTGTAATTAACCAAGTGCGAGTTAAGCACTAAAAAAGTTCTTAGTAGTCAACCTGTTTAGTTTTTGTTGTCAGTAGTCTACTATTGTTGTACATACTACTTGCGACACAATGGGAGTTGACCACACCTAAAGTCGTTACCTTAACAAGAAGGACGAGGATGTTGAAGGTGGGGCTAGTGACTGGAATGAAGTCGTAACAAGGTAGCCACATTGGAAAGTGCGGCTAGATCACCTACTTTCAGGGATAGCTAATGCTTGTTGGGTATTTTGGTTTAACACTGCTTCACTCCCAAAAAGAAAAGAGCTACGTCTGAGTTAAACTTGGAGATGAAAGTTAAGATCTTTACGACCTTTGTCGGATTATTTTTCTTTCTTAATCATTTTCATATTCATCAGTTCTGTAATAACTGTATGGAAAACATGAAAAAAGATTAATACTTGTTACACCAGAGAGTGCAGTAATCGCAACAGAGCGGCAAGTAAACAACATCTCGTTAGCTTGATCGACTTCCCGTTTAGGGTATACAATTTTGATGGTAATTATGTATTCTTGAAGAACATGCTTTGAGAGAGAGGGGGTAGTGTAACATCCTAAAAACAGATTTGGTAATTTAAACCAAATTTTCTGGGGATGAGCGGGTAAAATACGATTAGTGGTAAAAGTTAACCCGATAAAATTAAGATTTAAATAAATAAACCTAATGTTAAATAAAAGATTAATAAATGTTTTTACACGATAAAGTTATAAAGGGCCCGGGCTATCGGGACTTAGTCTAAGTCGGGTTGTAACGTCCCCGACTTGGTAAAGTGAAATATCATGTTCATTTGATAAGTGACATGAAGTATGTAACTAGGAATATTTAACCTAGTTAGTATACTTGTTTATTTAAAAGAAAAAGAGTTGTGACATGAAAATATATAATAAAAAATGGAGGGGATACATGGCGCATTCTCGAAAGTTGAAAATATAAAAGAATGAGAAAAATGAAACACACACATAGTGTGTGTGTCTGTCGACCGAAGATGGGGGAAAAGAGAAATCCTCTTTGTCATAAAAACTCAAGAAATCTAGCTAAAATAATGGTAAAATTGTGCAATTCCCTTGCTTGTTTGAAGATTCTAAACCATCTACCCCTTGCAAAACTAAGGTAGGTGATAAATTTTCATATGATGAGTTTTTAGTGTAAGTGGGTTTTGATGGTATGATGAAATTGGATGTATGAAACCAGTTTAGAACCAATATGGTTGTTGTATGTGTAGAAATTATATGTATGGTTGCTCTAAGTTAAAACCCCCATAAGAGATGAAGTGGGTTTTTTCATGATTTTAAGAAATTAGCCTCCTTAGGTTAATTTGTATATACTAGTCTTATGATATGAAATTTTAATGTTTGAATGTACTTTAATAATATGAAGTGTGAATCCTAGTGAATACATGGTAATTTGCTAGAATTTAGACACATTGAGTTACGATTAAAAGTAGTGCCTGCTAAGTGTTTGATAAAATGCCTAGGTGAGTTTTATCAAATTGTTAGTGTATTTATACATGTCAATTGGTAGTTTGACTTTTAAAAAGTCAAACGAAGTTAAAATAGAATGGGAAGATAAATGAGGTATAAAAGTCCACAAGGTGTGATGGTCATGATAATTGATGGCTAATCTAATCATCTTGTAGATATTATGTGATAGTTTGACACTTGACATGCTAGGTAGAAGCTTGGAAATGAATGAGTCAAACAGGTCAAAGATGCGAGGAAGCTTGAATGAACGAAATGTAAGTAAAGCGTACACCTCCTAAATATAACCACTTCTTATCTACTGGGATATAATTCGTTAAAACAAGGTTAACAAAGAATCAGATGATTTTGTTAAGACAAGACCCCATGGTGTAACCCATGAAATAGGTCAAATGGGTAAAGTTATGACAAGATTATATTTTGGTAATAAACGATAATGCGATAAGATGAGACCCTATGGTATAAACATAACGGGTTAAATGAGTAAAAATAGTATTGAAACACCTTTTGGTGATAACAATAACTTGTTAAAGATTAGAACCTATGATGTAAGCCGTAACGGGTCAAATAAATACAATGACAAGAAAATCACATGTTGGTGATTAAACCAAGAATTTTGAAAAGGATACCCTATGGCGTAAGCCATAACGGGTCAAATAATTTAAATGACAAGAAAATCACATGTTGATGATTAAACCAAGAATTAGAGAGAGAGAGAGAGAGAGAGAGAGAGAGAGAGAGAGAGAGAGAGAAACAGAGAGATAGAGAGAGAGAGACCCTATAGCGTAGGCCATGACGGGTCAAATGCGTTAAATTGTGTTACACCACATTTTGGTGATAAACAATATATGGGTTAGTTTAGATGCCAAAAGGGCAAACCAAGAATGGTTAAAAGGACAAACAGTTCATATGGGTCAAATGGTGATGATATCACATTTGCACTCGACATTTAATTCTTTGTCTTGTTAAGTGTTATACTCACATGTAAGCTTAATACATGGGACATACTTTGTCTTGATAAGTGCTTTAATTAAGTTTAATAGGAAAACGAGTTAAAAGTGCCGCTAGTTTTCATCTAACATTTAAACGTTCCCTGGTATGGAAAAAGAACTTAAATTTGACTAAGACGCCCTCGGATAACGGGTTTTAGGTAAACTACCTCCAAGTGTAGATTTGATAATGAATCCTTAGGTTGAGTTGATCCTTCTGGTAACCAAAAATGGGAGACTTGAACTAAAAGGCTTTAAGTCTTATAACATGTTGATGTGGGTAAAGCACCATACCAGAAGATATTAATGAAAAGTTAAGGTTTTGTCTAAAGTAACCAACCATAATTTGAATTGTGATTGGTAGAAACAATGAGAACATTGATAAGAAAGTAGGAGGAATGAACTAAGTGCATAATGCCTCCTAACGGGTCGGTTAAGTAATAAACCCAAACCGAATAGTTAGAGCGAAAAACTCAAAGAATATGGGCCCGAGTAGTGGATTGTAGCTTAAAAGTGTAGAGGAATAAACCTTTAAAGAATAAATTGGGTCTGGACTGAATTGGATGTGAATTGAATTGTAGACGAATAAACCTAAATAAATTTTCTTTTTTCTTCATTGTTTTAATCGTGTTTGACCATGTAAATCAAACACTAATTGTTTTTAGTGTTTATGTTAGGCTTTTACAAAGGCGGGAACTGGACGGACGACCAAGCATGCGAAGAACCGAACATTATTAAACCGCTATCTCTTTGGAGATGTTCATGGGAAGGATGAAGCATGATCACGCACGACAAAGTTTTTGAGTTTAAAACTTTAATATCTCTAAACTATAAATTAAAGTGTATTAATCTGTTTTGTTGGTTCTCTGGGTTATCAGTTAACCGAGGCTCGTTAGTTATTCCTTTTATATAAAAAAATAAAAAATATGGGAGCAAATCGTCTGAATATGAAAGATATTCGGTAATAATGGGGTAGAGTATTACAGATAGGGATGAATTTCGGGAATTATGATGTTAATGTAATTGTCTAACCTTTATCTCTCTTGTTATCTTTCCTTATATACACCCAAGGGGAAATCTTGATTAGTTAATAAGGGTAATTATGTCCATCAAACAATTACCAACTAATCTAATAAGCTATAATTTTAATTTGATCAATTATATAATATAAATGATAATGGAGGCGTTAATATATATATATATATATATATATATATATACTACTTTATAAAGCATATAGGAAGGATAGAATGGTCTTTTGCCACTTTACAACTCTTTAAAGCCCATTGTACAAACCTCTTAAGCACAAGTGTTGAAAACTTGTTTTCAACACCATATGATACCACGCGGATCTTAGCGGATCAACTTGACCCGGTTTTTGTTTCATGGATCCAATATATTCTTATTATCACAGATCTAAACCACAATTTCATCCGCCGCTCCACAATTCTTTCACTCTCTAAACCCTAGATCCTCCACCGCATAACTGAAGCACCTCCACCGCATAACTGAAGCACCTCCACCGCACCTCCACCGCTCATCCATGGAACCTGTCTTTGCCGTCACCGTCTTCTCCCCTTTCATCCATGGAACAGGTCATGTTTTTAACCCTATTTTGTACGTTTTTTTTAATCTTTGTCAGATCTGTGATAATACTTTTACATCTGTTTTAATACTTTTAGATCTGTGATAATATTTTTAGATCTGTGAATCCGTGATAATACTTTTAGATCTGTGATAATACTTTTAGATCTGTGTTGGTTTTGTGATTATTTTAATGTTCTGTGAATGGATCAACATTAGGGCTTTTTGTTTGATAATTAGGGCTTTGTCAGATCTGTGAATGGACCAATTTTAATTTCTTGCATTAGGGCTTTGTCAGATCTCTGATAATACTTTTAGATCTGTTTTAATACTTTTAGATCTGTGATAATACTTTTAGATCTGTGAATCTGTGATAATTCTTTTAGATCTGTGATAATACTTTTAGATCTATGTTGGTTTTGTGATTATTTTAATGTTCTGTGAGATTTATAGAGAAAACGTAATTTCTGTTTCATAATTAGGGCTTTTTGTTTGATGTAATCGGTTACTGAATTATGGTTTTGTTTGTAAGGAGAATCCGATTGCAAGCTCACCGGCGAAGGAAGCATACAGGAATCGGCTGGCGGTTCCCTGTTGTCTACGTATCATCTAGGTCACCTGAATCTTCACAACTCAGTTAATTATGTGCCCTAATTTGGGTTTTCATGTGAAGTCCTTTAGCTACGAGTTTGAAGTTTCATTTTGGATCTATTTGTTTGTTTTTATCCAATCCATCATGAATGAAACGGAACCCTAGGTTATTGATTCTAAAAGTGGAAGTTTGTTTGTTTAATTTGCTGGGTTGGTGTTAAACTTGCAATATTGTTGAACTTGAAATACTGTAAAATGAATAGCCCAGTATGCTAAATGAAATACACTTGACAAATATGTAAGATATAAAGCAAATCTGATGGTTTTTGTGGTGGTGGTTTACAAATCCGGTAGTAGCTGGCTGTTGTAAATTTGAATGAAGATGCGGTAGACATTAGGGGTTTACATGTCCTCATATGCATTCTGTGAGTATGTTTTCATTTACATTCATTCATATTATTATACAATATGTAATTAATTAATGCAACTAAAACTGAGCCTTCTCTTGAGCAGACCAAACATGTCGTATCAATGATTGTTCTTCAATGTTTTGGTGGTGTTGGTTCATATTTGGTAGCTATCTCGGTGCTGTTTTACTGGTAATTAACCATATCTTTGATCTGTCTACAGGTTCTACACCAGCTTATTTTTACACATATATTGTATGATTTCTACAACTATGATGCCGGAGACACAAAATTCAGTCAACTTTTTTCAAATTTTACACAGGTTTCAGTCAACTTTTTTCAATGTTTACACAGGTTAACTTCTTTTTGCCTTTTTATTTTGAGTAAAATGTTTTTTGTTTAGATCTGATATAATGTCTCTACTTATATTAAGGTTTTATGTTATTTTGTTAATTTGAATGTGTATTCAGCAGTTGTATAATAATGTGTAGCTTAGTGACTCACAGTTAAGAAGTTACTTATGGTGCACATTCGTAATTAAATATTTAATAAACATGCAGGGTATGTTGCAGTGTATTCAGATGTTTTTCTTGCTGCACTAACGTTGATTCCTTATGAGTTTGTCGTGTTTGAGGATGGTCAGAAGAACCTGAGCTACACCGAGCTTGTAAATAAAGTTGCTCACAACGTAAGTAGAGTATAATACGATATTTGTATTTTATGATATGTCTCAGATATGATATATGTTCAATTTATGCAGGTCTTTGATGTTGCTGTTGGTGATATTTTAATCATCACTAACCGTACCAAGGTTGTTGACTTCACACAGCCTTATATAGAATCAGGTTGAGTTTTAGTGGTCCCTACAAAGAAACAAGAGTCGAGTGCTTGGGTTTTCTTGCGGCCATTTACTCCACAAATATGGGTCGTCACCACGGTTTTATTCATCATATTTGGAATTGTTTTATGAATACTAGAACACATGCAGAATGAAGAATTAGGGACCCACCCAAGCAAAAGTTGGTCACCATCTTGTGAGTAGTTTATATCTTTATATTGTCTGTTTTCTATTGAGGTTGCAAAGTGGATGGGCTGGGTAAATCAGTTTGGGTTGGAACTAAGCCTGGCAAAATGGGCGGCTAACGGGTCAAAATGCTTTTAGATAAAATGGGTTCGTGATCGTGATCAAATAACTGAATAAGTCATTTTAAAAAGAAAAAAAATTAGGGAGTTATTGTCATTAAGTTCTTTGTGCTTTCAAACAGTATTAAAAATGGAATGTAAATTTGTAACTGTAAAAAGATCATCAATATTAAAAATGGAGTGCTGGTTTTAGACTACTGGCAATTGCTCAAGTTCTTTGTGGATTCAAGTCCTTTTATGATTAGTTTAAAGTTTTCATAATATATATTAGTTATAGTGACCATTTTTTTAATTTTATTTTAGGTGAACTCTCAACTCATCAGTAACGTCTGCACTGTAACGTCTGCACTGATGCTCTTTCGGCTGAAAAGGTATATATTTCCAATTAGTATAATATCTATTTACTTGGATGCATTGTTGTTGGAGGTGGCAACTTTGTCCCATCTACTTATAATTTAGTCAGTTAAAAAATGTTTAGCTAAAAGTTGATCGGAAATGAGTTCAGACTCTCACATAGTTTATTTGTTCTATTAAAGTAGTTAGATATTTTTAGTAATAATATTGTTTTTGTAAGCTACTCAATCATCATATTAGAAAAAGTGTTTGCTGGTAATAATGTAGGCGGAAGTTTATATAGCACAAAAATACCACCTAAACAAGTTCCATTAAAATTTGTCCGTATCACTATCACCTTCGTTTAAAGCCATTCATAAAAAAATCCATTAAACTATCAAAATTAAAAAAAAAAAAAGCTATTAACCATAATTATTTCAGATTTTAGATTTTAAGTGGGTGAGGTTTGACCTCAACAGTCAAAATAAATTTTGACTAGATTTTTAGTTGGTAAACAAGAAAGCAATATCTTGTTGGTTTTAAACAAGAAACCAATAGCTTGTTGGTTTTGTACTAATATTTGAACAAGAAACCAACTGACAGCTCCTTATCCTCAGGATGTTGTCATGTGCACAGGGTGAACAGTGGTGAAAAGAGGGAACAATGGTCAGAAGCATGCTTCCTGTACAACATCTACTTTTGTCATTGAAGTACAATATCTACTTTTCTCATTGAAACTATACATTTGACTATCTTGACATTACATATAGTCTAGATAGATAGTCCACTTAAACTTCATAAACTCCATCTAACTTTTCTAACTTTTATGTTAGAAAAATACAATACTTATTTACCTTTCATTTTTATCTTATTTTAAAGAGATTTGATCCATATTTATCATTTTTTTAATAGAACTTAAGTTTTTAGGAGTGCAACAAGCAGCAGACATTATGAATTGATGAGTTCAACACAACCTGCACATGTCACTTTTAAATTTGCATGAGGTAAGATCATAGTTACCGAGTGAGACTTATGGCCGGGGCGGCTGGCCGGGTTGGGTAATAAGTGAGAATGTTGATATATGGGTAAAATAAGTTGGACTTATGGTCTGGTCGGGTAACATGTTAAACATTGGTTCGGATTGAATCGGGTTGAGTTGAGTTGACTCACAAACATACTAATTCTGAACTTTCATTTTATGCAGTTCATTGGGTGTTTGGATGCAGAATCCCCAAAGTAACAGATTTGATTAGGGGGATGGTGGTTTTGATTCCTTTGTTCCAGTGTGTTAGGACATTTTTTTTCTTTAATTTTAAAAAAGTTGTATTTTCAAATTAAAAGAAATCTGATTAGGAATCCTTGGTAGGAACTTTTTTTTGTACGCATGAGTTGCAACTGAGTTTATTTGGTATGACCTAATTAACTTGAAGCCAAATATCTATACTAAATTAATAAGCATATTGTAAGGGCAAGCCACTTTTTCAACATGCACAAGCCTTTAATGCTTGTTGTACAACCCATTAAAGCTTAAATATGAAATGAGGATTAAATGAGCGGGACATTATGGGCTCCAAATCGAAAATTCAAATTTCAAAACACTCATATTTGCTTCTCAAATTTCGAGTTCCCCAAACATGTATTTTGAAGAGATTATGTCCTCTCTCACATTTTGAAATCCCAGACTACGACATCAATACAAGACCGACGTTGGTGGTTTTTACACATCTTCTTCTTCTCTCTTTCTTCCTACCAACGGTAAATGTCGGTACCGAAAATCAACTCGGGTTGGGAAATTAGGTACTGGCACCGGTTCTGAACCGGTACCCGGTACCATTTGCTCATCCTAATCAACAAATTTACCATTTGCTTATCCTACCAACAAATGTTAATTTGTTAGTTTGGGCTTAACTGATGTTAAAAATTGAAGACAACTAAAGACAGTCAATTTCTAAACATGTTCATGGTATTAAATATTTGTAGATTGTTGCCAATATAATGATGTCAAAGACACCCACTATAACCTTATATGAAACTTAGAGATGCATGTGGTTTACATCAACATTAGAGCTTAGATTGATGTAATTATTTTTTTATATATATATATACAGGGTTTGTACTAGGGCTGGCAATTCTGACACGAACACGAAAACACGACACGAACCTACACGAAGTTAACAGGTTTCGTGTTTGACCTTAACAGGTTTCGTGTCTAAACAAGTCGACACAATAAGACCTGTTTAAATTTCGTGTCTAAACAGGTTAAAACCCGTTAACCTGTTAAGACCCGTTAATGACCTGTTAATAATTTTAAATTAAAAAAAATATATAAAATATATATGGAGTCAGGCGGTATTCAGCTTACAACTATACACCCAATATTTTCATTATTTTGAAATCATACTCACAGATCACGACCAGTGCACACCAAATAAACCCTAATAAGTTAATCGCCGTCCTTCATCGCTGCTCACCTTCTTCTCCGGCCGCTCAACCCTTCATCGCCGGCCGCTCAACCCTTCATCGCTGCTCAACCTTCTTCGCTGCTCACCCTTTTATCGCTGCTCAACCCATCATCGTTCGCCCTCTGTTCATCGTTCACTGTTGTCCGCAGGCAAGCTATTCAGGCAAGTTAAAGATACTTGATTTGTTTCCTATATTGAAGCACTGTACAAAGTATACGGAGATAATTGATAAAGTAACCTAAAACAGGCATCGTATTGTAAAATGTAAATTGTCGTAGCCGTCGCCGCATCGCTATTGTGAATTAAAAGCATATTAAAAGGGCATAAGATGGTTGTGCTTTTGTTGGCTTGACCCAGTTCGGTTTGTTTACATCCTTTTAAAACTCTTTAAATCCCCATGACCGGTTTTGAAGTACCTTAATCGAAGATTTAGATTTTAGTTATGACCCAGCTGAACTGAACCTTTTCATGTACACCCTTAAAATTACTAACAAGTATTGTTTTTTCCGTTGCATCGAGAATTTGGCTTTGGTTATGACTCAAAACCGAACCGCCCCGTACATAGCTCTAAACTCACCAACCTAGGTGATATGTGTCCCGCCGCATCGCGCGGGTAAACGACTAGTATATATATATATATATATATATATATATATATATATATATATATAGGGTCAAGATTTAGAGAAAACGATGAAAAGTGTGAGAACGGTGAGAACGCTTATGGATCGTATGATCAAAACAATCCATGGACTAGATTGTGCGGTGGCGTTTTCGTAAATAACATCAATTTTATTATGTGGGACGCGCTTCATTAAGGGTGAAAGGGTCTTTTACCGCTCATATTTAAAACGCCATCAAATGATAAACGCCATACACAAAATAAAATGCCATTAAAAACAAAACGGCAAAAATTAAAAATAAAACGCGTTGAATATTACAGGAAGATGAAACAACACAAATAACTGAATTACAGTTATTAACATTTATTAGATGAAATTCCCTCCTAAATTACGCGCCAAAAACATAATTATATAAACAAACGTAAAAACATAGCTTCCATAATCACTTCCATCTATCCATTTTCTGCAAAAAAAAAAAAAAAAAAAAATCTTTAACCAAAAACGCCAAATTAAATAAAACGCCAAAAATGGCAACAATCGTTTCGTGGAGATACACTCTAGGAATCAGGCGATACGTCCTCCATTTTGACAACAGAAGGAGGGTGTATGTTAAGACGGTCAGGGCTATTCTGAAGATGGAAGAAGAGATACAGAGGCAAATCCTGTCCATTGGCATCGCTCTAGACAACGAATGCCATGAAACGCATATGCTTATGAAAGCATTAACTAGCAAATTTGGACCAATCAAAGGAAATGTGAAGCTAGGCCCTCTCATGACATCATGGCGTTTTGATGATGAAACAGACATGGTGACGATTACATACGACAGCGGAGAGTAGGAAGTCTACTAGCTAGAGAATATCATGACAAAGCAGCGACTAGGTTTCATGGAAGAATTGCATAACGCCACTTGTACAAACCCAGAAATAGATTCAAAATTGGAGTTAATGCAAGACATGTTCAGGTGGAGGCTTCAGAATCTTTAGGAACAAGAAGCTGATGAAGGTGAATATGATGACATGGATGAAGATCAAGATGAAGACTCCAAGGAGGAAGAAGATGACACAACTGATGGATACTATTCAGATAAAGTACCTTCTGGCGAAGGATTTTAATTTTTTTTCGTCTTTTTTTTTCTTCTATGTAATCTTTTTTTAAGATAATTAAATGATGTATTTCTATCTTTATTAGCAAAACACCAAAATAACACTAAAAAATGGTTAACCCTAACAAAACGCCAAAAATAACAAAAAATATTTTTCTTGCTTAATATTTTATTTACTCCGTTATTGTATTTTGACATGTTGGTCTGCATAAAGCCATATAAAAAAACGCCAAACTTAGAAGATGGGATGTCTATAACCTATAAAACTGACAAAAGCTAATCAACTCAGTAAATACAAAAAACTGAAACTGAAAAGACAGTTACTTTATTACTATCATTTATTACAATAAAAGTCTCGCCTAAACTACGCGTCAAAAAACTCCTATAAGAGAAGGGTCTACACACAATGAAATTAAACACACCCAGAAAAACACAAAAACGCCATATCCTCTAGAAACCACTCCCTTTAAAACGCCACAGATGGCAAAGCTTTCACTGAAATGCATCCTTTTTCTAAGGGTGTTAACTCAATAATATTTTGCTGAATGAGATGGACAAATATTCAAGAAAAAGAGACTGATGACAGTGATATGCCATCATGTAAGCTTTGTTCTTGATGATTATTTAAATGGAATAAAGAGATCAACACAAGGGTAAAATGCTATTTTGGACTCCACTATTACAAATAGCATCAAGCAAGAATTGATCTTTAATGACATGCCACCAAACAAGAATATCACACCAAAAAACAGGTTGCCACTAAGAAGCTTCTACTAAAAAAACGGGGTTTATGAAAGAAAGTTGGCATCTAGCTAAAGTATTCAAAAAATGTTCAAAACGCTAAAAACAAATTCAAGAAAGAAGAGGCTGATGACATTGAAGATTCGGAAGAAAAATTAGATTACCATTTTGTATTATTTTTGTTTTCATTTTATATTGTTTTGATATCAAGTTATATGTTGTTGACGTGATGTCGTGGTCACACTCAAATTTAATCCAGTTACTACTAAGTAGATAGCGGTAAGTGGGTATCGAACACAAGGAGTTTGTGGAATATGTGCTATTTGAGAATTTATCTAGATTAACTAAATTACACTAATTGCAAGAAAATAAAGTTCAAGAATTGATTTGAGGGAAATAGTTTTAGGACTAATTTTAACTAAATAAATTGCAAGAGAAAAGTTTGGTTGTAAACAAATTGGAGAATAATGACCACCTTTAGTTTCCGGTTTGCTTTGACACTTATACTAACATTCCACTAGAAAGAACTACATAGACATAGTTCATGTGTGACTAATTGCAATGATGAAAGGGAACTAAGTACTCAGATTCCTAGAACGTGAGGTTATTACCCGATGATCAATCAACCCTTACCCAAGCCTAACTATACCCATGATATCTCGATTGCCAACGGCACCAAGAACGTATGGTTTCTAATTGATTTAGCACAAGGATTAACAATTTACTAACAAGTAATCACACACCATAACAAGAAATTCAATAAAGAGAAGATTGTTATTCTAGAAATACGGAAATAAACATAAATGTCTTGCAAGCTTTCCACCAAAGATAGTCACAAAATACTTAGCCACTCATGGCTTGAACAAACATTGTAGCTAAAGTCTTATTGTTCATCAAGATCAAGACACCAAAAACTAATGATTCAGATAGTGTTCTTCACTCCAAAGTCTCCAAGAATACTCCAAAATTCGTGTCCCAAGAAATGGTAACCGAAATCCCATGATAGGACCTTAATAATCATCATCAAAAGCTCAATAAATGCTTAAGTTACAATTTGGGAACAGTCGGTGCCGTAAGCTACGACGCCGGCCGTAGCTTACGGCAGTCAGCAAAGTCTACAAAGTCAAAACAGCGCCTTAAGCTACGCCAGGTACTGTAGCTTACGGCACTCATCAATCCTTTACGGCGGCTTGAGTCTGACCTACGGCGGACATATAGGCAAAAAGGTGGAGGGCCGTAACCTACGACAGAAGCCGTAGGTTACGCCACTGACTGAACTTCTTTTCTTGTTTTCTTTATAACTTTCTCGTTTCAACTCCGTTTTCTCCGCCGTTTTCGCCCACGTTCTCGTAATTTCATCCTCTATCATGTGATATTCTTACTTCTTCCATTCCAATATTTTATTTTTTTATTGATGCTCCAAATTCCTTCCCTTTTAAGCTCCATTTGTACCTGCACGTCCAAACAACTAGTAGTTACCAAGTTCAAACAATTAAACGTGTAAAGCATGGGATTTTAATCTTTTTAAGGCACTTAAGGGTTGTCCTACGGACCACCCGTCAGTTGTTTTGTTATCTAATTCTCGATAAATAAAATACATTATTATATACAACGCCAAAAACTACAAACACCAAAACGCCGGTAGTATGAAAACTGGGAGAACAGCTGCTGGCAAAGCACCTTGTAAAAAGGGGTATTGAACGCCAAAAAAATTGGTCTTCTGTAATCTTATGCAAATTTTAATGACTCGTAGTGAATTTTTATACAAAACGCCAAAAAATTAATCAAAAAACGCTATAACGCCAAAAAATTATATATGTGACACAAAAACAATTAATTCAACGCCAAAAAGTTTAAAAAATACAATTAACGCCAAAAAAAAATTAGACGCCATAAAATATCATACCGCGTTGGGAAAATAAAAGAAGAATGAAAAGACAAAAAAGCCCCTCCGCCCTTCTCTATGCCGCGGGACACGTGTTGGGCCAGGATGCGTTCTCACCGTTCTCACACTTTTGAGCGTTTTCTTCTGATCCCTATATATAGAAACGGGATCAAGAGAAAACGCTCAAGAGTGTGAGAACGGTGAGAACGCATCCTGGCCCAACACGTGTCCCGCGGCATAGTGAAGGGCGGATGGGCTTTTTTGTCCTTTCATCTTCTGCTTTTCCAGTTCCGCT
The DNA here is from genome assembly GCF_002127325.2 of Helianthus annuus. Lineage (NCBI taxonomy): Eukaryota > Viridiplantae > Streptophyta > Magnoliopsida > Asterales > Asteraceae > Helianthus > Helianthus annuus. Next base: position 52,831,101 of record NC_035449.2, on the reverse strand, counting down.
TTTCCCAATGTTGTTTTAATTTTTGGTTTTTAAGATTTTTGGCGTTAACCAAATTCAATAATTAATGGCGTTTTAATGGTTTCATTGTATCAACATTTCGGCGTTTATGGCGTTTATTCACATCGTATGCCATTGCAACCCAGGGGGCAGGAAATCTATTTGAATGACATTTTTCAAGGTGTTTTAAACAAGATGGCGCATTGTTCTATTATTTTTTATAAACATTTTGGCGTTTGGGTTATCTTTGCGTTTTACAATTGTTGGATTATATTTCAGCCACAGAAAAAAAATACAAGCGAAGAAAATAAATTAAAAATCCTAATCGGATATCTCTTCACAATATTCACTGTCATCAGTATCTCTGTTCTTTAATACTACAAGAACTAACACCAAAATATGGCGTTTTATGTAAAACTTAACAAACCCATCGGTTTGATTATTTTGCCTGCTCGTCTGTTGAAGTGGCTTTTTTCTAGATGTTTGTGGACATAGATCTATGACGTGTGGGTGGGTTTTTCGCTTTTTCTTCATGTTGATCTTCATCTTTATCATCATCCCACTCTTTAGTGTCATTGATCTCTTCTCCTCATTCAAGCCTTCTTCGAGAACAAAAAATACAAAATGCCATATGACTGGCATTAGTATTTTTTTCTTGAATTCTTGTCCATCTCATGCAGCAAAAATCTTACTGAGTTTCTCGCCTCCCCTAACAATTCATTCAGTGAAACTTGACGAAGAATAATACTGAATATCCAAGAAAGCATAATAGCTATCTTTCATTTTTTTTGGCGTTTTACAGTGAGTGGTATTTAGTAGTATTGCCGTTTGTTTTTTTTGGTTTGATCAAATGGAAGTTGCTGAGATGTATCATTTTATAGGATCTCTTTTTGGCACCAAATTTAGGCGGTGCGTTATTATAATAAAGTATTCGTCGTTTCAGTTACTGTTTGTAATTATTGTTTTTGACAAGCTTTATCTCTGAAGTCTCTAACACGTCCCATTTTTCAAGATTGACGTTTTAGATTCTAATATAATAAATTTTCCCTATCTTCAGTTTTTCTCATTTGAATTTACTGTTTCTAGTTATATTTTCAAGTTTTTTTTTTAGTTTTTAATTTTTAATTTTTTCTTTTGGGTTTTTCTTAAATACTTTTTCAAACTAATTTTATTATAGTTTAGGAGTTTTGGGGCCGGTTAACGGGATGATATCGTTTAAACAAGCATTTTGGCTGTTTTGGCGTTTTTATTATATATGGTGTTTTTATTATACAACAGTCAACTGAAAAGGAAAATAAAAAAATAATACATAAACAAAGTTTTTTTTAGAATACTTGTCCAAAGTAATTTTAGGATGGGTTGATAAACGCAAAAAGGTGTAAGACATTTGCGTTTTTGGCGTTTTTATTTGATATGGCGTTGTTTATTAAATAACAATAATTTGAAAAAGAAAATTAAACAAAATAAATATTGATCTTCAAATCTTCACTGTCACCAGTCTCTTTCTTCTTTTGAAGCATTTTCACTGTTTTTTTCGACTTTCGTATGAAATCAGCCTCTTTTTCTATAATTTTTGTCCATCTCATGCAACAAAATGTTATTGAGTTTACACCCTTTTCAGCCCTAATGTTATCTTTTTTGGCGTTTTACCGAGAAATAGAACGCCACAAAATAAACCATCTCGAAACTGTAAATTTGATCATGCTAAAATCAATAAAGTGTTGCTGTATGGTGTTGGATAACATTGTTAATCCTCAGTTAAGAAAGTTAACTGACAATGTTCTCCACACCATACAGCTACACTTTATTCACAGCAATATATTTGATGTTTGGGTTTTCTGGCGTTTATCAGTCGAATGGTATATATTAAATATGGCGTTTGGGGTTTTTGTTTGTGTTTTTTAATTGAAGGTCCGAGTTGTTGTATATATAGATTTTTTTGGCGGTTTTTTAGGCGGGATTTTACTATAATTAAGTTTGGCGTTTTATATCTAAAGGCGTTTTTAGCAGAATGCTGTGTTATTTTTGTTTTGGCGTTTTATTTTCATGAGATGGCGTTTTGTTTGGAGTAGTCAAAAGACGCTTTTACCCTTAATGAAGCGCGTCCATGTAATAAAATTGATATTATTTACAAAAATGCCACCGCACCAATCTAGTCCATAGATTGTTTTGATCGGACGATTGATAAGCGTTCTCACCGTTCTCACACTTTCTACCGTTTTCTCTAAATCCCGACCCTCTATATATATATATATATATATATATATATATATATATAGGATAAGGATCATTACAGAACACTAATTATTGCGAGAACAAAAAGAAAACTCTAAATCACTAGATTTTGGGACTTAAAGTTCATATTTCTTAAATTTTATATTTCTTACATTCATATGTCTATTATATATACATAAAAAACATATATTTTTCTCCACACATAGTCTACATACATGTAGGTAATTTAGGCTACACATAACCTACATGTGTGTAGGTTATTTAAAAAATGGAGATTTTTCATATGTTGTTTTAAGTTCTAGTGTGAGAAACAATAAATCTTACATTTATAATATTTTCATTTATTTTTTAGGTTTTTAGGATTGAAAAAATTAGTGATTCATTTTGTTCTGCATGTTCTCGCAATATTTAGTGTTCTGCATAGAACCTTCCCCTATATATATATAGGGAGAAGATCATGCGAGAATCACCTCTTATTGCGAGAACCGCGAGAACCAATGTAAACACAACCAAAAATGCCTAAAAATAGCTAAAAATCACACAAAAAAATTAATTTTTTAATATTTTTTATATAAAAATCTCTACTTTTCAAAGAAAAAAAAAATTTTTTGGCCACTAAAAGTAGCGATTTGAGCATAAAAAATATTAAAAAAAAAAATTAGATTTTTTTTTTATTTTTTAGAATTTTTTTAGGTTTTTTGGGGGTTTAGTTTTTAGTATTTTAGCTTGGGGTGGGGGGGGGGGGTGGAGGGGGTTTAGGTTTTTGGTGGGTGGGGGAGGGGGGTTTAGGTTTTTTTTTTTTTTTTGGGGGGGGGGTTAGGTTTTTTGGGGGGTTTTAGTTTTTAGCATTTAGCTTGGGGGGGGGGGGGGTTAGGTTGGGGGGGGGGGTGGGGGTTAGGTTTTTTTAGCTATTTTAGGTTGTGTTCACATTGGTTCTCGCGGTTCTCACAATAAATGGAGTTCTCGCATGAGCCCCTCCATATATATATATATAGGGTAGGGTTCCAGCGTGAACAACCTCCCAAGAGTGAACTGCGTGAACATATATTAAGGGTAGGATTGTAATTATATAAAAAATTAGATTTAAATCATTATTTTAATAATTGAATTAAGTTACATCTTTCCTAATTTAATTCATTATCCACATTATGTTTTATTTATTTATAAAATAATTATCAAAACAAACAACAAATCACCAGATTTCAATTTTAGTTTTTATTTCAGATTTTATCACCAGAATTCAAATTTTGATTTTTTAAGATCCACGTAACCTTCATATTTCAACGGTATACACATGTGTACTTGGATATCAATAGAACAGTACACATGTGTACTCAGTATCGTACATATGTGTAATTAGCTACATAATACATACATAGAAACAATACCTGTAAAACTATTTTATATTTAACAAATTACAAGTTCCATAATGTTTTCCAAACCAAACAAAAAAAACATATAATTACAAGTTCCATTTTGGTAAAAACAATAAACCCAACATAATCGAAAAACAAAAAACATAATCTTTTACAACTATTCGCCATGTTGTATGCTGAAGCATCCTTATCGACCTCATACGTGAATCATCCTTATCGACCTTCCATCTCCACTTTTCTCATTAACGACATCTCCTATAATAGCACAAAAAACTCAGCAACTAAATAATTCACAAGTGTACATCAACAACTTTACATATTCAATACACAAAAAAAATTATGAGATATCACAAAAGCAGGCGGTATACACATATGTACACTGGGTTAAAATTGGAGTAAAATCACAATACACATGTATACATCACATTAAAAACAGAGCAAAATCAGAATACACATGTGTACATCACGTTAAAAACAGAGCAAAATCAAAGAATTGAACAAAAAAACTCAGCAACTAATACTTGACGCGCTTTTTTATGATCTTCTTATCGATATTATTGAGTAAGATAGTATCAATCCCTTCAATAGCAGATGTTCGACATGGTCTTCCACATATCTGTAGTTGTATTTTAGAAAATATACGAGAAACAAAACAACGATGAGTGGACTTTTATAAAAAAAAATCACATTCATTCAATTTCTTCAAACCATACACTAAATGTTAGAAATAACTAAAAAGAATAATCTACACGAAAAACGTTGACAAAATAGAGTTACCTCAACATTCTGGATGGTACCATTTTGAAATTTAATATTACTTTCACTTCAACAACCTCACCGACCTCTTCGAAAACTTTTCTAATATCTTCTTCTTTTGTCTCTTGCCCCAACCCATGGATGAAAATCTTTTTGACATGTTTCGTATACAGTCTGGATGGTACCATTTTCTCGTTTGGTGTGTTAGTCTCATTTACAGCTTCTTGTGATTTTAAAGCATCGGTTTCAGTGTTTACTATCTCCCTCACACCGTTCTCACCTTCAGGTTCTGTTACGTTTGTGCTTTTAGTATCGTGCTCCCTGTTCGACAATTCAAGTTGATTCTTGTTACTGTCCTGTGATTCGGTTAGATTCTGAGAGCTTTCCAGCAATGCACTTGTATTCTCATCATTATTCTGCAATCCGATTCGGTTCTGATCGCTGTCCTGCAATCCGATTCGGTTCTGATCGCTGTCCTGCAACATCAATTAACACAAACAATGATATTGAAACATACATGTATGAAGGACGATTTAGATAAAAAAAAGTATAGATTAAGAACAAGAAGGAGTATGAACCTGCTGCTGCTGCTACTGGAAATTAAGAAGATACGGTGCGGCGTTGCCTGCAGTGAGGATTCAATATTAGGGTTTAGATTATTAGATATATGATTGGATTTTAAATAATGGAAACAATTTAGGTTGTTGGTGCACTACATCTGTTGACTTCGTCTTGGATCGAGTCTTAGTCTTAGAGTGTTATATCAGGGCACGTTATACAAGAAAACAGGAGATTGTGTAAGTGATAGTCATTGGTTTCGCTTGTATGGTCATAGGTAGAAGGTTTCGCTTGTAGTGACTTTGATAGGTTCGCTTCAATGTCAGTTGACGATTCCGCTTGAACGTCATGTATGTTCAAGCGAAACATCAACAACTATATATAGTCGTTCAAGCGAATCATTTGTAACGATTCTGAAAACTCGTACCGAAGTGCTGCCGGATCAAGATTTGAATGTACATTGTCAGAAATCAATGCAAAGAGAAGTTTAAAGTGATTTGCTAGTTCTTCCTAAGTCAAACACTTATTTTCCGCATCTGTATTTGATAGAATTTCCTCTGAACGACTCGTTCGGGTCAAGACACGATCCTACAATTGGTATCAGAGCTTCAGGAGGAGGAGTTCTGCAAAGAATAGCTGGAATTTGTCAAGATTTCTTACTTCTACACTTTCTTTCTTCACTTCAAACATTTTCACCGGTCAAAATTAGTTCAAAATCTCATGGATTGTGCGAAATAGTATAAAGATAAACCCTGGAAAGTTTGGTGTCAAAATTCGCATTAAAAATGGGTCAATTGAATGTCCAAATTGGTTTCGCTTGAATGATAACTTCATAGTTCCGCTTGAAAGTATAAGATAGTTTCGCTTATTGTTACATCATTTCAGGTGGTTCCGCTTCAAAGTCCAAGAGGTTCCGCTTCAATTGCCATTATTAGTGGCTTCGCTTATAAGGTTCCGCTGCAAGCGAACAAACTTTGTTCCGCTTCAGTGTTTTTCTGTGATTTCGCTTGATTGAACATCAAGTAGTTTCGCTTGATTGTACTGTGTAGTTTCGCTTCAGTGTACAACTGTTTTAGTGGTTTTGCTTCAAGAGCTGTTGTGTGAAATTTTGTAAAAGTTTGAAAATGGACGAAGAATTTTTCAACTCATTCGCTACTCCGGTTACACCGATCACTTTTGCTCAAAATACAATGCTCGAGAATGAAACGGGTACAATGCAAAAACCACCCAAACTCATGAACATAGAAGAATTTAAAGGTTGGGAAGTTCGCTTTGAGAATTGGGTACAAGCTAATTACCTAGATGCTTGGGAATGTGTCGAGACAAAATATGTTCGACCAATGAATGATGATGAAGAGCCTGTTCCGATAAAAGATCTAACTGCTGATGCTAGAAAGAAGTACAAAGATGAGAAAATGATGCTGAGTCTTCTTCAACAAGCAGTGAAAGAGGATATTATGGTACTTTTGCAACACAATGGAACTTCATATTCGATTTGAAAAGCTTTAAGGTCAAAGTTTCGTGGTAGCGAAGAAATGGTCAAAAGCAAGAAATCGCTTCTAAAGAAAGAGTTTGATCTGTTTCGCGGGTTGAAGAATGAAAGCACAAGAGAGATTATCGAAAGATACTGCAATTTGCTTGCTAACATGAAGAGATTGAGTATTGAGAAAGACAATGAAGAGTTGATCGAAAAACTTGCTGATGCTTTGCCTTATGAAACTTGGGGCACATATCTTATGATGTTAAGAAACAAGAAAGGTTTTAGCAATTTGACACTCAGCAAGTTCATTGAAAAGATCGAAGCTCAAGAAATGGAACAACGAAAAGTTATTCGAATGAAAGATTTTGATGGTGAACAGGATATCGGGTTATACTATAAAGCAGGAGTGAATGAGAAATCATCAAATCTATCTCCTAAAGTTGAAAGTGCCTTTAGTGTAAAAAATTCATCTTAAAATTCATCTAAAGGATCAAGCAGCAAAACAAGTTTTACATCGTTTCCATATTTTGATCCAAACATTTCAGCAACGAAGAATGGGAAGAAACTTCAGTGCAATATTGTATTAAATTTTGAAAATGATCAAGATTATTCTGAAGAAGTTGCTAAAAACCAAATGTCTTTATTAGGAATGGTTTTGGAATCTTACAGTTGTTTTGTTGCAGGTCGTATCGGAAATCCAATGCTAACGAAGGAAGACTACGACCAAATAGATGCTGAAGAGATGGAGCTGATGGACATAAAGTGGTGTTTGGCTAGCGTGTTACGGAGAGCTGAGAAATTTAAGTAGATCACGGGGAGAGATGATCTTCGTGAGGCTAATGTTTCTACTTTAGGTTTTGACAAATCTATAGTCACTTGTTTTCGGTGCAGGGAAAAAGGACGCTTCAAGAGGGAGTGCACTAATCGTCAAGCAAGTGGAGCTCAGAATCCTTTCAATAACAACAATGATTACTACAGAAAAGCCATCTACCATCAGGTTGCTCAATCACCATCACAACAACATCAACATCAAGCTCAAACTGCACATGGAAGAGATGTGATTGAAAATACTGGAAAGAAAGCATGTGTGGTTAATCCTAATGAAAAGAAGTCATTCAATTGGGATAATTATATTCCAGAAAATGCAAAAGCTTGTTTGATTGATCAAGAAGATGAAAAGTTACCAGAGGGTTTCAGCTGGGAAAATTTTACTTGGGATGATTATATTACTGAACAAACTAGAGCTTACACTGCTTTCATGGCAAAGGTTGAAAGTGATAGTGATGATGATACTGAGTATTGGGCAAGAAAGCTCAAAGCTGATATGAAGTTGCTTGCAGAAAGTGATAGTGAAAATGAAAAGGCCAAGAAGAAAAAGAAAAAGATCAAGACACCAGTGAGCAGTGATGATGAAGATGTTCCAGTGATAAGAAGACAAAAGGTGAAAGAAGTTCCTAAATTCAAGGTTGGGGAAGAAGTTGATGCGAAAAAGATTCCAGTGAAGTGTGAGAACTGTGAAGCTATAAAGAAGCAAAACAGCACACTGATTTACAACTTGAATAGTTTGAAGGAATCTTACGATGTGCTGAACAAAGCGATGAACCAATACAACCAAACGAGTGAAGAACAAGCAACTGCAATGAAGACACTTCAGGGTGCTTTCATGATAAAGCAGAAAATTGTGAACAATTACATAGAGAAGTGTGCTGCTTTGGAACAAAAGCTTGAGCTGCAAAGAATTGAAACTGAAAGAGTTAACCGTTTGTTAAAAAGTTACTCATGTACTTCTTATGTCATTGACAGGATTTATCCGACGGTTGAAAGTATGAAGGCATGGGAAGATGATGAGGTAACTGAAGAGAAAGAAGCTGGAAAAAGTGCTGATGAAAAGACTTCTGAAAAGAAGAAGAATGATACGAAGAAAAAGACTGACAAGAAAGATTCTGGTAAGAAACAAGGTGTCAGTTATAACAAGTGTCCACCTCCGCTGGAAAATGGATATTTGCCAAGATACCCAAACGATGAAAGAGTAAAAAAGGCAACAAATTTACAGTGGGAGTCGGAGTCGTCATTCAATCTACCAGATAGTATTGATGTTGTGTTTACATCGTCTGACACTGATCAACAGTCTCAATTAATGAAGAAAGTCGTGGATCATGTGTTAGAAAACGATAAGATAGAGGAGTCAAAGTCGGAGTCCGCGTCAGAGTCAAAGTCTGAGTCAAGCACTCCGGATCAAACAGAAAAACAGGGAAAAATAGTCTATGACAAAGAATTCCTGTTATCAAAATCTAATTTGGATGATGGGTTGTTTAAAGTTGCCTACACTTTGAATGATTCTGACAAATTATATTCTGATGAGGAATTTCCAATAAGAGGTGTCAAAACTGAATTGATAAACAAGGTTTTCAAACTCACAGAAATTAATATTTCTGAAATAAAAGACTTATGTCTTAATGAAAAACCAAGACCTTACACCTCAAGAGTACAACAAAGATTAAACAAGAAAAAGAATCACAGTTCTGGTTCAGGTTTCCAAAAGAAATCAAACCATAACGGTAATTTCAAAAAGAAAGGTTTAGGTTTTACTCCTACAGAAAAACAGAAAAACAGAAAAATGAAAAATATGTTCGTGATTTTAAATCCAAAATGTCATTTGTTTCAGGTACGTCATCTGAGGAAGAAGAAAAGAAAAGTTTCTGGAGGGAATCAAATACTAAGTTCCTTGCAAAGAAGCAAGATGAATTGAAGAAGATGGATGAGGAGAATACGGATACGAGAACCTGTTTCCGGTGCAACACTGTTGGACATATTGCCCGAGATTGTTCTAAGGCAATACAATCAAAACAGGGAGTATCTCGTAAACTCAAAAAGAAAGTGGTTGAGTTTGAACCACCAATTGATAGAGAAATATTGTTTAAAAATTCTAAATTTGAAATTGGTGAGTGTTCGAACAAGTTTTACAAGAAGAGAGCTAAATCTGATAACCAGAAATGGGTTGTTAAGATGGTTGGTGAAAGCTCTAGCGATGATTCTGATAGGTCAACATCAGAGGAGCTATCTTCAGGTGATGAAACTGATTCCATAAAATCAGTTGAGCCGCAAGTTGTTTCAAAATGTGAAGCTGATGTAAAAGTTGAAAACTCAGTCCAAATTGTTAATGATGAGGAGTTTCCATCACTTCGGGCTGAGAATTATAAAAAGAAAATTGGTAAAATTGAAATTTCTAACCAATTTTATAATGATAAACAGGAATTTGATGCTGAGAAGGTCTTTAACACCAAGGTAAAACATATCTTTGGCAAGATGATTGATCGAAAAGTCAAAGGGGTTAAAGAATTTTATGAAAAGAAAACAAAGAAAGAAAAGGTTGAACCATCCCTGGTTTGTGACTGGGATGGTACATACTATGAACAGTAAGTCTCAGGACTTGCCGGAGCTCCCAAGTTGGTAAACGTGGAGCATGAATCGGCATCTTTCTTAAGTTTTATACAGTAACGTCAATCATATAAACGGTAAAGAGGTTTGGTTATGTTTGTTGGTTATAATTTCAAGTGGTTAGATGATTTGATTGCATATGGTAAATCAAGGACATTAATTTGTACTTGTATTTTCCTACTTTTGGTTAGGAGACAAGATGATGAACCACATCCCCGTTCCTACAAGTGGTAAAATCAATCAAACTTATTTTCCGGAAAAACCATCTTGATTAAAACAAACTTAAGTGTTTTGAAATCTAAATGGGAAAATAGTTTGTTGATAGGGGGAGTTCTGATTGTTTATGCCAAGCGAATGGCGAATTGAGACGATTTGATATCGGTTGTCATGTTTCTGTACATTTTGTTTTCATATTTTCGTTAATGTGTTTGCATTTTAGGGGGAGTAGAAAATTTCAGAAAATCCAAAAACATTAGAAAATTTGAAAAAGCCAAAAACAGGATAAAATCTAAAAATGAGTTCTTGTTGCATAAAAGAGGAAATGATAGTACATCAGTGGACTATCACAACATGCTAAAGAATTGGAAAGTTTAAAAGTGATAAACGATCTTACTGCAGATGTGTCAGTAGATTTTCACACACTTAGTAAATTGAAACGAGATATAAACCTAATTCAAACTTGCTTGATTCGTGGGTAACTATTCTTGAATATATGGGTAACCCCCGAAATCTTGTTTGAAAGGTCCCGTATTCTGAGATACTAGGTCTTTATAGTCAGTGATATCTGGGGTATTATCCCGGGACTTCTGCTGTATGGAAGTACTGACCTAGTCCCCAGATAATACTTTTTGAAAAAAGCTTTGAAATATAAGCTCGCCCTCAGCAATCTGATTAAAAAATAAAATTGATAATCTTTGCTGTTGTAATAAAAGATCCTCTAAAGGGGACCCACCTAAAGTCGAAGCCGTCATCTCTCTGCGTATACGGAAGTATCGACCTGAGCTCTCACAGCCCTCGCACATAACCCCTTTACAGATATCATCTGTGGTATACTCACCTGTAAGACTGAGTATTGGGATCTGGATACGGGAGTATATTCAAGTGGAGTGATACACAGTTAAGTTCAAGTTTCTAAAACATTAATATCGTATCTCGAATCGATTGAAATTTGTGTGAAATTTAAAGTGGACCAATATACTGACAATCTAGGTAAATTGTTTAAAGCTTAAAATGTTTAAAGCTTAACGATGTTAGTGATTTGTCTCAAAAACTGATATGATCCTCTTGCACAAACTCACAAAAATATTGTCTGTAAATATTTCATTTCTGCATTTACTTTCTTTCAGAAAATCCAAAAAGATTTTTGGTGTGTTTTAGCATAAATTTTGAAATAGTCAAAAAGATTTTCGACAACTGATATTGAAAAGCTGATTTTCAAAATTCTAAGTGCTAAACATGATGAATAGTTGGTTTGGGAGATTGTATTTGTTTTGTTATGAAAAGTGATACAATTCCAAGTGGTTTATCAGTATCTGATCGATTGATGTGTTTGTGATAGTTTATATGCTTAATTGTTTGTCATAAAACTTATGTTTGTGGTAGAGTTTTGTACAGGAAAAGTCATTATTTGAGGGGGAGTGAGTGTTGAAACTGAGAAACTTAAAAGATGTCAACATCAAAGTGAGGGAGTTTGTTGGTGATAAAAGAGAAAGAGATGAAGATAGAGAGAGAGAAGCCCAGAGGCTGTTCAAGACTGAAGATGTGAAGACACAGCGTTGTCGTGACTCGATGGACGACTCCGTCAACATCTGAGGGGGAGTCTGTTGGTGCACTACATCTGTTGACTTCGTCTTGGATCGAGTCTTAGTCTTAGAGTGTTATATCAGGGCACGTTATACAAGAAAACAAGAGATTGTATAAGTGATAGTCATTGGTTTCGCTTGTATGGTCATAGGTAGAAGGTTTCGCTTGTAGTGACTTTGATAGGTTCGCTTCAATGTCAGTTGAAGGTTCCGCTTGAACGTCATGTATGTTCAAGCGAAACATCAACAACTATATATAGTCGTTCAAGCGAATCATTTGTAACGATTCTGAAAACTCGTACCGAAGTGCTGCCGGATCGAGATTTGAATGTACATTGTCAGAAATCAATGCAAAGAGAAGTTTAAAGTGATTTGCTAGCTGTTCCTAAGTCAAATACTTATTTTCCGCATCTGTATTTGATAGAATTTCCTCTAAACGACTCGTTCGGGTCAAGACACGATCCTACATAGGTTTCCATTTTTTTATTATGTAATTACTCATATGCCCTTATGTATTTAATTAAATAGAAAAAATTAACCAAATAATTACCATCACGCCACTCACTTTAATCTCAAGATCATAAAAATCAAGGGCCAAGATCAGTTCACCCAGTTCACTCTTGGGATTTTGTTCACGTTTGAACCTGATCCTATATATATATATATATATATATATATATATATATATATATATACATATATATATATATATATATAAATTTGTTCTTACATTCTCCCATTTGGTCAAGTAATTATTTATTATGAGCTTTAGATTGGTCTGTAAATTTTAATACTCATTTTAGTTTTAAACCAAAACCGTAACAAAAACATACATCCTTTGAGTACGTATTCAACTCAGGACCCCCATTAATCTACTACAGTCCCAAATTTAAAACCCAACTAGTTAGGATTTAAATTGACAAATAAGGTGTTTAACATTTTGGCTTGTATAATTATTCTCTACATGTCATTAGGCAAGTAGAACATATTTAGAGATGTACAAAATCAAAATTGAGGAATTTAATTAATAAAACATAAATAAGTACAATATGCAACTAAATAAGGTCTTTAGTAAATCCCATATTCGAAACATGTTCTTCAAAAACTTTAGGTGGGAGACCCTTAGTCATCGGATCCGCAAGCATATTTTTAGTACTTATATACTCAATACAAAGATTGTTTTCCTCAACTTGCTCTCGTATGAGCAAGTACTTTGTATCAAGATATAAACCAGCTTTAGTCGAATTGTTACTGTTCAAGAAGCTAATGGGAGCTGAGTTATCACAGGTAAAGCTTTAATAGTCTAGAAATGGAATTAACTACTTTGAGTCCACTGAAAATATTCTTTAACAACATTCCATGACAGATTATCTTGTAAACAACAATGTATTATGCCCTCATTGTGGATGTTGTGGTCAACAACAAAAAGACATACCCTGAAGTGGATTTGTCATCTTTGTATTTAGCAAATTCAGAGTCAGAATAACCTACTACTTCAAAATTATCACTTCTTCTATAAGTCAGTTTGTAGTCTTACATCCCTTCCAGATATATCGAAGTACTCTCTTCGATGTTTTCCAATGATCTAAGCAAGGATTAGTCTGATAACGACCTAGCATTCCAGCAATGTAAGCGATAGTGAGCGAGTACATACTTGAGCATACATCAAGCTCCCAACTGCTAACGCATAAGGTATCATCCTCATTTACTCATTTTCAACCTTTGTTTTCGGACATTGATAATTAAACGAAAACATCTCCCTTAACTACAAAAGCTACAAATGGGTTGCACTGTTGCATGTTATAACGAGTAAGGATATGTTCAATGTGTTTGTCTCGTTATATTTCGATGCCAATAACCTAAGAAGCCTCTCCTAGATCCTTCATGTCAAAAGTAAACGAAAGTAATCGCTTCAACTCATGCAACATATCTAAACTATTACTTGCCAATAAAATATTATCTATGTAAAGGAAAACTATAGTAAAGTTGCTCCCACTCATCTTGAGGTAGGTGCATTGATCCACTTGATTCTTCGTAAAACCTTGTTTCTTCATGAATTCATAAAACTTTAGATACCATTGACGTGACGTTTGTTTCAGCCCATATATGGATTTCTTCAACTTACAGACTAGATCTTCTAGACCATAAGTTTAAATCCTTCAAGTTATTTCATGAACACGTTTTCGTCCAAGTCGTCATTAAGGAAGACGGTTTTAACGTCCATCTAATGCAGCTCTAAATCAAATAGAGATCTTAGGGCCAAAACGATCCTTAAATAATCTTTTCGAGAGACAAGTGAAAAGGACTCATGATTGTCAATTCCCTCTTTATGAGGCAAGCAATCTCCCTTTATAGCATTTCAACGTTCCCATCCGGATCCATTTTTGTTTTGAACACCTATTTACATCCTACGGCTTTTACACCACTAGGCAATTCCACCAAATGCCAAATGTCATTTTTCTTCATGGAGTCAAGCTCGTCAATCATAGCTTTATTCCATTCAGAAAACTGATCAGTGCTAATGGCTTCATTATAAGAGATAGGATCATTAAACTTTCTAACGTCCATTTTGGCTTCAGTCAGGTAGGTTACATAATCATCAAAGTTTGTAGGCCTTTTGAGCCTAGATGACCTCCTAAGTTGATTATTTGCTTCAGTATTGTCTTGATATTGGTCGTTCGGTATGCCTTCATTTTATGATATATTGGGTTCTGAGTGTGAAGGAGTTGGTCCAGTGATATCTGGTGCAGTTGCATTATGTATAAGAGGAGTAACCGAAGTAATCACAAGCGATGAGTTCCCTCCCCCCTTGCGCGCGCGTATTGTACTTCTTGCAATTCTTCATAAGGATTGTGACTGCTCCTATTGACCTTAAAATCCTCCATGAACATGACACACTTGGTTTCTACAATATGAGTGACACGAGAAGGATAATAAAAATGATAACCCTTTGAGTTATCGGGATACCCGATAAAGAAACATGTAACTAATTTTGGGTTAAGTTTCCTTAGAAAAAAGGATTATAAAGTTTAGCTTCGGCAATACAACCCCATACTTTCATATATTTAAGACAAAGTTTTCTTCCGGTCCAAAGTTTAGAAGGAGTTTTAGGGTTAAATTTAGAAGGAACTCTATTAAGTATATTAACAACTGCTTTTAAGGCCTCAGTCTAGATGAACACAGGTAAATTTGTGTTAGCTAACATACTGTGTACCATGTTCATAAGGGTCATGTTTTTCTCTCAGCAACACCATTCTGTTGAGGGGTACCTAGCATGGCGTGTTGGTTCACGATGCCCTGACCCTTACAAAATGCATAAAATGGACTAGGAGCCTGACCCACAATAGTATGTCCACTATAATATTCACCTCCCCTATCTGATCTCACAACTTTTATTTGACGATATAATTTTTTTTTTCAATTTTAGTTTTCAAATCTTTAAAAGTTGTAAGTGATTAAGATTTTTCCTTAATTAGATACAAGTATATATAACTGGAATAATCATCAATTAAAGTGATAATAAAGTATGTCCAGTTAGGCCAGCGATGGGGTAAGGACCAGTGATGTTAGTGTGAATGAGTTCTAATAAATTAAAGCTCCTAGTGGCACCATTGATTATTTGATAATGTCATTCTACCTTTAAGGCATTTGACACAAGTTCCAAAGTTATTCAAATAGAGAGAAGGTAAAAACTTCATCCTTCACGAGTCGAGCTAATCGTTCTCGTGAGATGTAGCCTAAACGTTAGTGCCACAACATTGATGAGGTATATAAATCTCGTTTTCGTTTACTCTTTGTTAATGATTCATTAATATTATACGATAACAAAGATTTGGAAAAATTATTATCTAGAATCTATTGAGACCACCATCTAGAATACCATGACCATACACTTAATCATCATAAGAAATGGAAAGTTTTCCATGACCATGAGAACATCAAAACCGTTTATATCAAACTTTGGTCCTAATACAGGATTTCGAGTAATCTTAAAAATATATAAGGTATCATAAAGTTTAATGCATAAACCAGTTTTTATAATTAATTGTAAAGTTCCCACGACCTTGACTTCAAGTTCTTTATCATTCCCCAATCTTAGTGTTCTTTGGGTTTTTTCTTGCTTCCAGATTGTAAGGAATACCCGAGATGAGTTAGTTACATAAATCATAGAACCAGAATCAAATCCCTCAAGTATTAGTTGGAACATTTAAATTAAATGATTCAAGAATCATAAAGAGATTATTACCTTTCTTAGTCAACCACACCTTAAATTCTGGGCAGTCTTTCTTCTTATGTTCATTCTTTTTACATAACTTATAGTAAGGCTTTGTAGTGGAGATCTTAGAGCTAGAGGCATCACTTGGATTAGTATTGGGTAAGTGCCCTTCCTCTTCATGCGCTTTTCCTCTTGCACGCACATAGTTATCAACTGACTCATCATCCATTTGTCCTTCTAATTGATCTTGAACGCTTCCTAGGCAACTGGAATAGAAGTCATGATGAAGTGTACCAAAATACCCCCACTGATCTCCGTGTCTAATCCCTTAAGCTTATGGGCCATGTCGTTCATCATCATGATGTGCTCACGAATACCACTTCTTCCATCATATTTAGTAGTCACCAACTTCAGAATGAGAGTACAAAAATGAACCTTAGATGTTCCCTTGAACTGTTCCTCCATAGAAACCAAATAGGTTTTAGCATTAGTAGAGTCTGGAATAGCTCCTCTGATTACAATTCTTATGGAGTTCTTTATAAACCTTAAGGACATACGGCTGTTCTTAAACACTACCTGCTCAGCAGCAGTGCTATCATTATGAAGAGGTGGATGTTCATCCTCTCTTAGTGCATAATCGAAGTCCAGCAAGGCAAGAGTCAGTATGAGTGAGCCTTTCTAGGCAGCAAAGTTATCACCAGTTAATGGTGGAACCCCACAATTAGGAGCTGAGAGTGGAAATTAGATGATAATAGTAAGATACTTAACTAGAAGACGTAGAGTGATGTAGGGGCAAATAAATTAAGGCCGGTATAAATTAGTACCATTTTACAAATGAAGCTACAATCTGTGTATTATTAACATCAAAACTAGTAGACTAACTTAAAAAATTCTACTTAAACAAAAACACATCACCTTTGGGCAGAATTGAAATTATTTAAGCATGTTGGAAAAATGTGCAACCTAATTGTAACATCAACTTTGGGCAGAAGTGAGACAGTTAATTTAATGTGGCGCAAGTTAGTTTTGCAAGACATAAATGTAACATATCACCTTTGGGCAGAAGTGAAATATTTATGTATGTTAGGCAATAATCATGCTTATTTACATTTGAACAACAAAATAGATGTACCACATCACTTTTGGGTAGAAGTGAAACATCAAAAGGTTATTCAAATTAAAGTATTTTAATTGTTTTACAACATTTCATATTTAAGGTGTTAACAAAAATTTTTTGGACAGGATTATAGTACTCGGGGAAATTATAGGGTTTGCGGTAAAGTGAATGTTTCCCGGAAATGTTTGAGTTCTCGGAAAAAAAACTAATAGTTCTCGGTAAAAATTGTGTTTACAAAAAAAAGGTTGAGTTTTCGGTAAAAGTACAGCACGTGAACTGTAAAACCGAGAACACAAAGCCTATAAAATTTAAAACCTGTAAACCTTTTAAACCCGCAAACCATTAAACCTGTAAACTTGTTAAGTTGATAAGATTTAGACATTTAGTTCCAAAACTTTAGGTATTTGATTCTATCTGTTCTTGATTTTTAAGAGGTTTAACTTCATCCAAGATTCTTCTAAATTTCGAAAATAAATTTGCAAGAGATTTAATTTTTACCAAAATATGCGAAAGTATATGTTAATCCAAGATTCAATCCAAAATAAGGCATATTTCCCGGAAGTTAATGATGAACATCAGGAAATTTAGGATGCCCATCTCCGAAAAATTTACAATTAATATACATGTTCTAGAATCAAAATTTTCAAACTGAATTTTTATACGAATTTTGAAAAACCATATGATCTCGAATATAATGAGATCATAAGCTAATTCTTAATAAAGTAAATGTCTGTTTCAATCCATGTGGTTTAACCCAATTGACACCCTGAGTCCGTATTTTGACAATTCGTTAGCTTGAGTCCCCAACGTTTCTAATTCATATCAAACCACCCCATGTGAAGTCGACATTTGTTAGACCGTTATAAGTGTGTACACATCATTTCTGCCCATTATTATTACTATTATTATTATTATTATTATTATTATTATTATTATTATTATTTACATCATGGCTATCATCCTCTCATCTTCCATAATTTACTGAATCAAAACCCTAAAATCCATAAACTTAAAACCCTTAATTCCCCCAAATCAACCATCACATCCTTCAAATCTAATCTCCAATCCCTCAAAACCCAATCTTTATCCTTAATTTTAACTACTTTATGCTAAAGAATACTTAAGAAAGTACAAGTTTATATCCGCCATTGATGTTTTCAAGAAGCTTAAAGAGGACCTAGATTGTCCGTGTACTTCCGTGCTACCTTCGAATCCAAATACGTGTTATTATTTGTACGATACAAGATTTGATATGGGAAGGCATGCCGGAACAACGGTACAACTGACGAAGGCAGTCAATCAATACTTGAAGCACCCACTTGTGAGCCCAAGAGAACGATCTAATGCGGGCGGGATGCATGATCTCAGAGTGGGTTTGTTATTAGTAGGAAGCTGGTGTGAAGGAGTGATGGTCCTAGTGGTAGTTTGTTGTGGTGTTTCTGGTGGAATAGTGTGGATTTGATGAGGGCTGGGATGCAGAGGGAGACGATTATTATTAACCAGGTCTCCATCATTGACAAACAAAGTTAAGTGGCTAATTACCTGATCTGCTTGTGTATTTAACTATTTATATCATAGATTTTGTTAAGATAATCCTGAAAGTCACCATCTGCTTTCATATGTAGTTATGTAGTTGATGCCAATTTTCCGGATAACTATATATATATGATGTGTGCGGTGTGTTATAAGTTTTTATGTATATTTTTAGCCCTTTTTAACACTTTAGTCAAGTTCTAAATTTATAAAACACGATATTTTACTAACACTAAACACACATATGGGCAAGTGCACCCATCGTGAACGTAGTATAGCGTTGGTAAGATACCGAGGTCATCCAAGGACACAATAGCTTTTAGTACCGGTTTATCCTCAACGTCTAATCAAATCAAAATTTTAGAAAAAGGTTTAAACATGAAAATAAAAACTAAAAATGCTAAAAATAAAAATAAAAATAAAACAGATAGACAAGATGAATCACTTGGATCCGACTCGCCTTTAATGTAACCTTTGATGTTTTCCACACTTTTGCACTTTTTAAGAGATTATCTTAGTTATAGTAGTAGGCCCCTCTTTTGAAGGTGACGTTACCCTCAACCCCAGTAGTTTGAGTCAACAAGGATACAATCCTAAAGGGTTGGATTATTGAAAGATAATTAATTAAGTTATTAATGCGTAATGTGGTAGGCCCCTCTTTTGAAAGTGACGTTACCCTCAGCTAAGTGGTTTGAGTCAGCAGGGATACAATCCCAAGTAGCCGGGTTAATGTATTAATATTAGTTTACATATGAGGGGATCAAGCTATTCGCACCCCCGCCATCCAATACTAGTGGATATTGAAGGAGGTCCTACTAAGCTTGACCCATGTCCTTGCAGGATCTATACACTGAACAAGGCAAGAACCTTACCAAACCAATCCCTTAACCCACAACCAGGTAGCCAACATATCTCTATATAGACCGTAGAGATATGAACGGTGTGAATCTTTTATTTTATATAGACAGTAAAATAACGCCAAGACACCACGGTCAAATGATAAGGAAGTTTCACCTTCAACATAAGAAACTAGTTATTAAAGTCATTAATATAAAACCAAATAAAAAGTGCGAAAAGATTAAAAAACAAAAGTATTACACTAAATGCTTGTCTTCACCAAGTGATGTAAGAGACTTAGGCAAACAAGGCCTTTGATTGTCAATAACTCTTACTATCAATCTTGGATCCCGAGACTACTACACACACTCTATGATGGATGATGGATGATGGTGGTGGATGCGGGTTGTGATGGTGGTGGAGTGTGGGTGAATTGCGAGAGAGATGGTTTGCCAAGGGATGCCTTTGAGGTGAACCAAGCACCTCTATTTATAGCCTGCACAGGAGCCCGGACACGGCCCCGTGTCCATCCACTTTCTCTTTCTTCATTAATTGCAGTTTGTCTGCATTAGTTGACCACGCCCTCGTGTCCGCTGGGCACGGCCCCGTGTGCAGAAGCGTATCTGTACTATCAAGATTTGCTTGGATTCTGCAAATCTTAGCATTGACCTCGGCCGTGTGGAGCTGGGCACGCCCCCATGTTGGGAGATAGAAGCTTCTACAACTTTGTCTTTTCTGCAGACACTTGGGCACGCCCCCGTGTCCGCTAGGCACGGGGCGTGTTCAGCCTTCTGATGTCTTGTTTTTGCTTGGGAAGATGTTATCGGGTGGTCGGGCATGCTACGTTTATTCCTTTTCTTGTATCTATGTTAGATTTAGCTGATTTTTGCTTCTTTTGTCCATTTGAGCTTATTTAATCCTGAAAATACAAAAGGAAGACAAAAGCACACTTTTTCCAACATTAGTACTAAAAAAAGGGTTAGTTTTATACCTCATTTGATCTAATTTATATGTTGCATTTTACACACATCAAATACCCCCACACTTGAATCTTTGCTTTTCCTCAAGCAAAACTCTTTATAATGTGGCTTACACACCCAAATGGAATGGGTAGAAGAGAAGTTTTGGGCTTGTCTTGAGTATCAGGATTCCAAGATCTTTATTAGGTTTTTTTTGTATGTTATTTACAATCCTACTCGTTATGATTTATTTAGAAATTACATAAGAGAAATTACTTATTTGGGCATAACATGATTCTTTAAAATTCCATTTATATACAAGTTCACATACCTCACAGGAGATCACTCAACACTCGGCCGAAGATGTATTTTTGTGGAACACTCGGGACCGGCATGGAACTGACTTCTACCATATGCTTGCCAAGCAATCAATCCTCCTCCTTTTTAACTATACACCTTTGTAAATATCAAGAGGACTTTAGGGAAGGGTTAGGCTTGGGTTAAAGGTAGGTGGTTTTGGGTTAGTGGTTAGTAGAAAAGGGCGAAAGGCGTAAAAAGCGTCAGTTTTCGTAAAACATTTTATTTTTGTGACTTTTTATTCTAATGAAGCATTTTTCAAACAAAGTTCCTTTTGATGAACTTGTTTGTTTATTGCTTGACTTCATCAAATTTTTTTTATTGATAAGGAATGTTACATGAAAACCGAGCTTTTTACTAAAATAAAAAGTTTAAAATGAAAAAAGGGTTTTGGTGGGTAAAGGGTGTTTGTTTTGTGGGTTTAGAAATGAAAAGGTTTAGGCTCAAAGGGGTTAACTAGGGGGATTTTGGGTAGGTGGTAAAAAAAAAAAGAAAAATAATGGTGTTGAAAGAAAAAGGGGTTAGTCCTAATGCCTCCATCATTTCCTTACTTGGGTTTAAGTTGGTAAGGACCGGGAATGTATCGTCATGGCAAGTTCTAGAGTCGTAAGAAACCAAGCGGCTATTCACACAAGAAAAGAAAAATGAGCATTTGGTTTAAAGATGTGTATTTGTATGCTCAATAAAGGCTCAAAACTCACTTTCTGTGGGAATGAGTTTTTAATGTGATCAAGTATATATAATCAAATTTTAACTAGATTTGTCATGTCGTTTCATAATTTTCTTATGTTGGTTCTTTTTATCACGGTGCTATCGGTTGTAAATTCGTAAAAATATAACCTTTTTGAACTTGTTATTCCCAAATTAAACCAAGATAAGTAAAAAAATGAAAAGTTTTTTGAAAAAAAAAATCGGGGTGTTTAGCGGTTCTAATAGAGTTTTGTGTAAGGCTTGTAATTAGGACTTGCAAAATTCAAGGTTTTAGCATCCCCCACACTTAAATTACACATTGTCCTCAATGTGTCCCAAAAATAAGTTTTTAGGTTGATTGAATGTGTTAAAGGGTGTGTTAAAACAAAATTTTATGTTACTGGGCATCTGGACACGGGCCGTGTCGGATGAGCACGGCCCCATGGTCAGATTGCCAGTAACAAGGACTTACAGATGGTGGACACGTGGGCGTGTCGGGTGAACACGACCCCGTGTTGGACAAAAGTCTGCATAATTTAGACAAACAGCAGGTCTGGGCGGTGGGCACGGGGGCGTGTCGGCTGGGCACGACCCCGTGTGGACAAACTGCAAAAATGTAAAACAGGTTTCTGCCTTCGGTTTTGTTGTCCCGACTTTAGTAGCACTAATGTTTAGTGCCTTAAGCCTCGTAGGTACCTGTTTTACTAATAAATACCACACTAAACAATAACAAACATCCTAAATTACCAAAGTTTAATCATCCGCATCACAAGTTAAAAAGAAAAGAAATGCAGAAAATTAAAAAGTGTTAAGGGAAGTAAATTGTTCAACAAATGGCACGCAGGCCATGCAATTGTTCATAAGATAAAGGGGTTAACCTGTTAGACCTCCAACCGTGTGATGTTACCTCTAGCTCTTCCCGCTCAATCCATGTCCTTGTCTTCATCATCATCATCCCCTCCGTGGCCCGCCATATACTCCCGGATGTTCCCAATGTCATCCTGCATGTCGGAGATATTTCTCTCTATCACTTCGACCCGGGCGTATGTGTTGCTGGCCATGTTGTAGGTGTTCCTGGTGCACATAAGGTTTTCCTACAACAAATGATGTAAGCTTTGAAAGTTAGGAAAACCACCTCCTTGTGAGGAGGATTGTCCCGGATCACCATGGTGTTGGTAGTGGTACTGGGGAGGAGGACGGATGTGTGGAGCGTGTAAGACGAGAGCTTCTTGAGGGTTCCATGCATTCCCTTGAACTGTTTGAAATCTGACCGTCCTGTCATCCGCTTCATAAATCAAGTTCATGGAGCGGCAAATGACCATGTCCACTATGGTTCCTTTTGAAAGGACCTCGGCATCCTTTGCACAAAGTGTTTGAAAAGGCGGTAAATCCACCCTCCAAACAGGATAGGAGTCGGGGGAGTAACAAGTTGGTTCAAGTGCATGTTACGGAGTAGCATGTATGGAACATCAAAGTTGACACTGTTGTGAATTCAATGGAGGACTAGAAGATCACGCAACCCTACAACACCACCACTATTGTGTCTCTGGCAGAGAGAGTAGCTGAGGACCCTGTGGATGTAGCGGTAAATGTCACACCCCCAAAAACCACACGCGGAGTACCACCGCTTGGAGGCGTGACATGACCAGGATCAAGCCACCAATCATATTGAACATGTAAGTAATAGGTAAAAGTAAATGTAATCCATCACAATACAATTGGTGTTCAATCAAAAACATAGTATAGGTAGCAGAAGCATAGTATGAAAAATCCAAAACAAGTGTCAAGATTAAAGAGTCATAAAGTTTTCATCAACACATCCACAATTCGTGCCCACAACGACCGCGCCTCCCGTGCAAGCTCCATGAATACCTATGGTCCTGCAAGGCATGTAACAGAAAGTCAACAACTAGTTGAGCGAGTTCACAGTAAGTAAGTTCGTAATAGTAAGTTCGTTGCATCACCAAGCGTCATAAACTAAGTCAATTGTATGTTCATTTAGTGGGGGCTTCCCATGTGTGTATGTACTAGACTAGAGGTAACCATAAGTGTTCTTCTTAACCCAAGAACAGTAGTACGTACGAGGTTTACGTAGGTTTTACGTAAGTGTCCTTCTTATCCCGAGGACAGTGGTACGCGGGGGTTACGTAGGTTTTACGTAGGTGCCCTTCACAACCCGAGGCAGTAGTGAGTATAAGTTTACGTAGGTTTTACGTAAGTGTCCTTCGCAACCTGAGGACAGGGGTAAGTACATGTATACGTAGGTTTTACGTATGGGTCCTTCACATCCGAGGACGATGGTAGATAGTCTAGTAACAGTGTCAGTACAAGTAATTGTTCAATCCCATTTCTTCAATCCCATTCCCTACCCACCGGGAATCCCATGCCTTGGTAAGAGTGTGAACTCACCTTGGTTTGCTCGGTTTGTTATTGTGCTTCTAGTGTTAATTAATGGTTAGGTCCGTTACACACGACCTAAGGTACATTGCAGATAAACTCAATGTAAGTGTTTACGTTCAAATAAGGTTTACAATTCCTTGGTGTCCAAACAACTGTGTTCCGTGTGATAATTGTTTACAGATTGTCATGACATAGATTGCACATACATACAGTAACATACAGTAACACATAGTAACACACAGTGGCATGATAAGTGTTTTTCGTTCAACATTTAACCTGATTCAAGCTCTGAATGTTATTAAACTTGGACCTTTGTGACATTACACATTATACTCAGACCTTATGAACCAAACAACAAACTCGGACCTTACAAGCATCAACAAACTCGGACCTTTCAAGCATTAACAAACTCGGACTATATAAGCATTAATAAAACTCGGACTATATAGCCCAATAAAACTCGGACCATACATCCCCTATAAAACTCGGACCATACATTACTTATAAAACTCGGACCATGTTTACCCTTTACAAAACTCGGACCATGTTTACCCTTTACAAAGTTCGGACCTTGATTTCCCTTTACAAAAATTCGGCGGACCTTATAATATCAATAAAACTCGGACCTAGCATGGCAAAACTCGGACTCCATATAAGGTTTAAAACCCTGACTCTCATAATCACATTCATCGGACTTTGTGACTTCACAATGCCCGGACTGTTAACTCCAAACAACAACATACCGAATCAACAAAGCCAAATTATGGTTTCTGATGCAATAGTTACAATAAATCAGTACGATCAAAACTCTATTCTTCCATACAAATCAACCAAAAGTTTAACTATTCTAGCATGTGGATTGGTCCTAATCACAGGCAAATTATCACACAATTACAAATCATCTTACAAACAATCTAAAAGATCAATTAATCACAAAATCATTGTTTGGAGAACTAGGGTTTGCATGGGATCAATTGAATAAGAATAACAACGTATGATATAAACTTTACCTTAGATTTGATGTGGGGTTTGCTCTGGAAGAATTGAGAGATCAAGGATCAAGAGTTTAGAGGTTGGTGAAACCCTAAATGATTAGAGAACTTGCAACTGCCGTATGATCGGAATTGGTGAGAATGATTAGGGTTGAGAGGTTTTGTTTTATTTTTCATTATTAACACTAAACACCCCTAAGTATCATCTTTTACATAAAACATGCACACCACATACAATTTACAGTTTCATCATCAAGTTCATGTATTTGTCAAATCATTCGTAAAATAACACATAATTCCAACAATGCTAAATAATTGCATGACAAAATTAACTACGCTAGGTTAAGGCATTAACCTGAAGTT
The DNA here is from genome assembly GCF_002127325.2 of Helianthus annuus. Classification (NCBI taxonomy): domain Eukaryota; kingdom Viridiplantae; phylum Streptophyta; class Magnoliopsida; order Asterales; family Asteraceae; genus Helianthus; species Helianthus annuus. The sequence continues at coordinate 52,805,995 of NC_035449.2, read as the reverse complement.
ACGGGTTGTCACATTATCCCCAACTTGAAAGAAATTTCGTCCTGAAATTTAGCATGCGGTTACTGAGGAAGCTAGTTGAGTTGTATCGTTTACTGGTTTCCCTGGGGTGTCACATCATCCCCCCGTTGATTTGGAATTTCGTCCCGAAATTCTGTAGTAGCTTCAGCCTCAGTAGTGGTTGCACGGTTTCCGAATAACTGGGGATACTTGAGTTTCATTTGGTCTTCTGGTTCCCAGGTGAACTCTGGGCCACGACGGGAGTTCCAACGAACTCGTACAAGAGGTATTCTAGTGTTCTTGAGGACCTTAACATCCCGGTCCGTGATTTCAACAGGTTCCTCGACGAAATGCAACTGTTCGTCGATAGTGAGTTCCTTCAAAGGAACTATGAGGGTCTCATCTGACAGACACTTCTTCAGATTCAACACGTGGAAAACGTTATGAACTGCACCGAGTTCTGCTGGTAGGTTCAGTCTGTAGGCCACTTTGCCTATTCTTTCTACGATTTCGAACGGTCCGACATACCGCAGATTGAGTTTGCCTCGTTTACCAAAACGAACCACACCCTTCCAGGGTGAGACTTTAAGTAGCACTCGATCCCCAACCTGGAACTCGAGTGGTTTCCTGCGCTTATCAGCGTAACTTTTCTGACGGTCACGAGCCGCCGCCATGCGTTGCCGTATCTGTGCAATCCGTTCAGTAGCACCAACTACCATTTCTGGGCCTGTGATCTGACTATCCCCCACCTCTGCCCAACAGAGATGTGACCGGCATTTACGTCCGTATAATGCCTCGAATGGAGCGGCTTGAATGCTGGTGTGGTAACTGTTATTGTATGAAAACTCCACTAACGGGAGATGCTTTTCCCAGTTGTTGCCGAAATCGATAACACATGCCCGAAGCATGTCTTCTAGAGTCTGGATAGTGCGCTCAGACTGCCCATCCGTCTAAGGGTGATAAGCTGTGCTCATGTCTAACTGAGAGCCAAAAGCTTTGTGCATTGCCTGCCATAGTTCTGAAGTAAATCGTGCATCACGATCTGAGATAATAGAGGTTGGCACTCCATGCCTTGAGACAACTTCCTTGAGATATATGTCTGCTAGAGTGGAGAACTTATCCGTTTCCTTGATAGCCAAGAAGTGTGCAGACTTTGTGAGTCGATCCACGATCACCCAAATGGTATCATTCCCACTTTGAGATCTAGGCAGGGCAGTAACAAAATCCATGGAAATTTCCTCCCATTTCCATTGAGGTATCTTGGGTTGCTGAAGTAGGCCTGATGGTTTCTGATAATCCGCCTTGACTCTCGCACAAGTCAAACATTTTCCGACGTAAGTTGCAATGTGGGCCTTCATACTAGGCCACCAATACGTAGTTCTGATGTCGTGGTACATTTTATCCGAACCTGGATGTACCGAGTAGCGAGACTTGTGTGCTTCATCCATCACAAGTTCTCGTAAACCGCCATATAGTGGGACCCAAATACGCCCCGTTACATAGTAGGCGCCATCTTCCCATTGTTCTAATCGTTGCCTTGAGCCGCGTAAGGCTTCAGCCCTTACGTTTTCTGGTTTCAATGCTTCCACCTGAGCATCTCGTATCTGTGCAGGAAGACTAGACTGAATAGTAAGCTGTAGTGCTCGCACGCGTCTAGGTACACTATCCTTTCGACTAAGAGCGTCAGCCACAACATTGGCTTTGCCTGGATGGTACTTGATAGCACATTCGTAATCATTGAGTAATTCAACCCATCGACTTTGACGCATGTTCAATTCCTTCTGCTGGAAGATATGCTCGAGACTCCTGTGATCGGTGTAGATAGTGCACTTGGTACCGTACAGGTAGTGTCGCCATATCTTGAGCGCGAAAACAACAAGTCCCAGCTCTAAATCGCGCGTAGTATGGTTCCGTTCATGGACCTTAAGTTGGCGCGAAGCGTAAGCAATAACCTTGTCACGCTGCATTAACACACATCCAAGACCCTGGATGGATGCGTCACAATAAACCACAAAATCGTCTGTGCCCTCTAGCAGTGAGAGAATAGGTGCGCTGCAGAGTCTATCCTTTAAGTATTGAAAAGTTGTTTCCTGTGTATGGCCCCAGCGATAAGTGACACCTTTCTGTGTCAGTAGAGTAAGCGGCTGTGCAATCTTTGAGAAGTCTTTGATGAACCGTCTGTAATAACCCGCCAAACCTAAGAATTGGCGTATTTCCGTTGGTGTACGCAGTGCAGGCCAGTTCCTGATCGAGTCTACCTTGGATGGATCGACTTGAATCCCATCCTTGTTTACCACATGGCCTAGAAAGTGGACTTCACGAAGCCAGAAGTCGCATTTTGAAAACTTGGCATACAGCTGTTCTGTTCGAAGGAGCTTCAGAATGAGTCGTAAATGCTGCTCGTGTTCCTCCTGACTCTTGGAGTAGATCAGAATGTCGTCAATGAAGACAATCAAAAACTTGTCTAGGTAAGGCTTGCACACTCTGTTCATTAGATCCATGAAGACTGCAGGTGCGTTCGTTAGCCCGAATGGCATGACAAGAAACTCGTAGTGGTCGTAACAAGTTCTGAATGTTGTTTTGGAGACGTCCTCATCCCGGACTCTCAGCTGATGGTAACCTGACCTCAGATCTATCTTGGAGTAGTAGCTCGACCCTTGCAGCTGGTCAAACAAGTCATCTATACGTGGAAAAGGATAGCGGTTCTTCACAGTCACCTTGTTTAGTTCACGGTAATCTATGCACATACTGAAAGTGTCGTCTTTCTTCTTCACAAATAGCACTGGAGCTCCCCAAGGCGAAGAGCTAGGACGAATAAAGCCCTTATCCAAGAGCTCTTGTAGTTATTTAGACAGTTCTTCCAATTCAGATGGAGCTAAGCGATACGGTGCACGCGTGATTGGTGCTGCTCCAGGAGCTAGTTCAATCTGGAATTCGACCTGGCGATGAGGCGGTAGCCTAGGCAAATCTTCTGGAAACACTTGAGGAAAGTCGCGTACAACTGGGATATCCTCTAAACTCTTTTCTTTCGTTGATGCATCATTAACAAGTGCCAAAATGGCAGTGTGGCCCTTTCGCAGACATTTCTGTGCCTTCAGGAAGGAGATGATGCCAACCACTGCACCACTCTTGTCGCCTTGAACTTCAAGAGGCTCTTGACCAGAACGAGGAATACGAACTATCTTCTTCTTGCATAAGATCTCTGCTTGCTGCTGGGATAACCAATCCATCCCAATGACGAGGTCGAAACTACCCAGAACTATAGGGATAAGATCGATGGAGAAAGTCTGACCAGCGAGGATAAGATTACAACCCTGAACTATGTGTGTGGCCTCTAAACTTTTACCGTTGGCTAACTCTACGACATGCTTAGTGTTCAAAAGTGTGGGTGTGTGCTTGAGCATTTGACTAACTTTCAAAGACATATAAATGGTATCTGCACCCGAATCAAACAATACAGTAACATAAAATTCATCAAGAAGAAACTTACCCATAACCACGTTGGGATAATTCCTGGCATCACCCTGCCCCAGCACAAAAGCATGACCCCTAGCGCCGTTGTTCCCATTATTGTTATTTCCCCTGTTGTTGTTTCCGTTGCCTTGGTTATTGTTGTTGTTGTTGTTGTTCTGGTTTCGGTTTAACTGAGGGCAGTGTCGCTTGAAGTGACCTTCTGCACCACAATGAAAACATCCTTTGTTGCCCTGTTGTTGATTCTGCGGTGTTTGCTGCTGCTGCTGATTCTGAGTTACAGGCCGTGGGCTTCTACAATCCTTGGCCTCATGACCCATCTTGAGACACCTCTGACACCGACCCTTGTTGCACTGGCCACTGTGGTGTCTGTTACAGTTGTTGCACCTGGGGTGATTTCCGCGATAAACTCTCTGCCCGCGACTACCAGAAGACTGCTGACTAGGGCTCTGGTAGTGGTCAGTCTTTTGCTGCTGAACCTGAGACTGAACTGTAGCTGAACCCTTTCTGGAATCCCCCTCCCATTTTCTCTTGTTGTCACTGGGAGTAGCAGGAGAAGCTGAAGTGGTAGCGGTAGTAGTAGCACTGATGCGCTTAGGCAGCCTGTTCTGATCCACTGCCTGATCCGTGAGGCGATGAGCAAGACGTTGAATATCTTGGATATTATCAAGGTTGGCCGATGTCATGTGGCTCTGAATTTCTGGCGCGAGCCCCTTGAGATACAACTCAATGCGTTTGATTGGGGGGCCCACCATAGTTGGACACAAGATGGCCAGCTCGTTTGATCGTTTCGTATAAGCTTCAATTTCCGACCCTGTCATTTTCAAATGAAAGAGCTCCACTTCCAACTTGTGGATGTCATCACGTGTGCAGTATTCCCGTTTGATGAGTTCCTTGAAATCATTCCAAGGGGTGGCGTTAGCAGCTGCCAGCCCTAATATCTGAACTTGCGCATTCCACCAAGTCAGCGCAATTCCTTTTAGGGTACCAGTGGCGTACTTCACCCTGTGAGCCTCAGGGCATTCACACATTTCAAACACCGACTCGAGCTTCTCAAACCAATGGAGGAGTCCGACTGCTCCTTCAGTGCCACTGAACGTGCTTGGACGACAGTCCATGAAATTCTTGATGGTGCAAACAGGTTGCTGAGCGTGTTGACCTATTGTGTATAAGAATAGGACAAGGTTAAATACAAAATTTGTTCTAGGAGTGTAGGATCTAAAGATCCTAGTGTAAGTTACGACTGCAGGGTATACCTCCTGCCTGTGCAGCTGCAAGTGCCGCAGCAACTTGTTTGTTAATGAGAGCCGTCAACTGGGCTTGAGTCATGTTAATACGTCCAGCCATGATCTTCATAGCAAAAGTAACATAAGTAAGAGAGGTTCGCGAAAAGTGCGATGACAGAAGGGAGTGAGCACACAAGTATTCTCAAGCAATAGAGGTTATGTGTATCTAAGCATACCATGAGCATAGTTCTATGTAATCTAGCAAGTAGTCAATAATACATAAACCATATTACCTAGGATGTTGAGTCTTGCACGTGGAGCGAGGCGTCGTTGTGGATCGTCGAGCACTGTTCTGGTTATAGTTTGTTTTTAATAAAAACGTTTTCCCCATATTAAAACCAAGTTCTCTATAACTAATGGCTCTGATACCAATCTATCACACCCCCAAAAACCACACGCGGAGTACCACCGCTTGGAGGCGTGACATGACCAGAATCAAGCCACCAATCATATTGAACATGTAAGTAATAGGTAAAAGTAAATGTAATCCATCACAATACAATTGGTGTTCAATCAAAAACATAGTATAGGTAGCGGAAGCATAGTATGAAAAATCCAACACAAGTGTCAAGATTAAAGAGTCATAAAGTTTTCATCAACACATCCACAATTCGTGCCCACAACGACCGCGCCTCCCGTGCAAGCTCCATGAATACCTATGGTCCTGCAAGGCATGTAACAGAAAGTCAACAACTAGTTGAGCGAGTTCACAGTAAGTAAGTTCGTAATAGTAAGTTCGTTGCATCACCAAGCGTCATAAACTAAGTCAATTGTATGTTCATTTAGTGGGGGCTTCCCATGTGTGTATGTACTAGACTAGACGTAACCATAAGTGTTCTTCTTAACCCAAGAACAGTAGTACGTACGAGGTTTACGTAGGTTTTACGTAAGTGTCCTTCTTATCCCGAGGACAGTGGTACGCGGGGGTTACGTAGGTTTTACGTAGGTGCCCTTCACAACCCGAGGCAGTAGTGAGTATAAGTTTACGTAGGTTTTACGTAAGTGTCCTTCGCAACCTGAGGACAGGGGTAAGTACATGTATACGTAGGTTTTATGTATGGGTCCTTCACATCCGAGGACGATGGTAGATAGTCTAGTAATAGTGTTAGTACAAGTAATTGTTCAATCCCATTTCTTCAATCCCATTCCCTACCCATCGGGAATCCCATGCTTGGTAAGAGTGTGAACTCACCTTGGTTCGCTCGGTTTGTTATTATGCTTCTAGTGTTAATTAATGGTTAGGTCCGTTACACACGACCTAAGGTACATTGCACATAAACTCAATGTAAGTGTTTACGTTCAAATAAGGTTTACAATTCCTTGGTGTCCAAACAACTGTGTTCCGTGTGATAATTGTTTACAGATTGTCATGACATAGATTGCACATACATACAGTAACATACAGTAACACACAGTGGCATGATAAGTGTTTTTCGTTCAACATTTAACCTGATTCAAGCTCTGAATGTTATTAAACTTGGACCTTTGTGACATTACACATTATACTCAGACCTTATGAACCAAACAACAAACTCGGACCTTACAAGCAGCAACAAACTCGGACCTTTCAAGCATTAAAAAACTCGGACTATATAAGCATTAATAAAACTCGGACTATATAGCACAATAAAACTCAGACCATACATCCCCTATAAAACTCGGACCATACGTTACTTATAAAACTCGGACCATGTTTACCCTTTACAAAACTCGGACCATGTTTACCCTTTACAAAGTTCGGACCTTGATTTCCCTTTACAAAAATTCGGACCTTATAATATCAATAAAACTCGGACCTAGCATGGCAAAACTCGGACTCCATATAAGGTTTAAAACCCTGACTCTCATAATCACATTCATCGGACTTTGTGACTTCACAATGCCCGGACTGTTAACTCCAAACAACAACACACCGAATCAGCAAAGCCAAAATATGGTTTCTGATGCAACAGTTACAATAAATCAGTACGATCAAAACCCTATTCTTCCATACAAATCAACCAAAAGTTTAACTATTCTAGGCAAATCATCACACAATTACAAATCATCTTACAAACAATCTAAAAGATCAATTAATCACAAAATCATTGTTTGGAGAACTTGGGTTTGCATGGGATCAATTGAATAAGAATAACAACGTATGATATAAACATTACGTTAGATTTGATGTGGGGTTTGCTCTGGAAGAATTGAGAGATCAAAGATCAAGAGTTTAGAGGTTGGTGAAACCCTAAATGATTAGAGAACTTGCAACTGCCGTATGATCAGAATTGGTGAGAATGATTAGGGTTGAGAGGTTTTATTTTTCATTATTAACACTAAACACCCCTAAGTATCATCTTTTACATAAAACACGCACACCACATACAATTTACAGTTTCATTATCAAGTTCATGTATTTGTCAAATCATTCGTAAAATAACACATAATTCCAACAATGCTAAATAATTGCATGACAAAATTAACTACGCTAGGTTAAGGCATTAACCTGAAGTTACGGGTTGTCACATTATCCCCAACTTGAAAGAAATTTCGTCTCGAAATTTAGCATGCGGTTACTAAGGAAGCTAGTTGAGTTGTATCGTTTACTGGTTTCCCTGGGGTGTCACAGTAAAGAGGGTCTCTCAACTGTGCGCTCTTAGTTCGGCTCGGGTTATAGTAGCCTTCCCCGATTTGAGCCCAAGAAGCTTGGCGTTGATTTTCTGGAACCTCGCGGAGACCGACGGTGTTCTCTTCATCTCCAGCATCCTCATCCGAGTACAACCAAACTATTGCCCCAAATTGTGCGATTGAGATCGAGTACACGGTCCATCCACAACAGAACTCTACCCCCATCATTGTCAAATGGATCCGCTCTTGTCTTGAAGACGAATGTGCTGTAAAATTCCATGTTGCATTCATGCACGGAGTGAAGCCGAGTGCAAAGGGCAGCTCGTAGTGGGCCGGTGACAATGTTGTTGAATTGGTCTATTTGGTTCACTGCCTCAAGAGTATCCATGCATACTTGTCGGGGATTTTCCTCGGGCCTAGTTCTTAACAAATCATACCGCGCCTGAGCAGCCAACTCACTTGCGTTGAATCTAGTAAATTTTTTTGCCATCTAAAAGGAAACACCAAACAATTAGCACGAAACAGTGAAATTTTCGAACAAACTGAAAACAGTCGGCTGAACACGACCCCGTGTTCAGCAGACACGCCCCATGTTTGCCTGAGTTTAACTGGACACGCCTCCATGCTCGCTGAGCACGACCCCGTGTCAAGACGTCTGTTTCTCAAAAATCCCATTTTTCGACCAGGTCCCGAAAACATGAAAATTTTTGGTCCAGTAGGGGCGGTTTTCCCCGAAAATGAAACCCCAAATGCCGTTTTTCCCAAAACAAACCGTTTATCCCTTCAATTTCATCTTTTTCGGTTAAAAAACAAGGGTTTGAGGTTTTGTGAGAAATCGGGCAACTCTACAAACAATACTAGTTGATTTACTTCCTATCACATGTATCTAAACAAATGCTAACAGATTTATGCAAAAATTGAGGTTTTATCCGGTTCAAGTTGAAGAACCCTAGATTTTTCCCCAAATCTTGACGTTAAACTACATGCAAGTACTTAATCTAACTAATTATAAGGATAGAATCATACGTTGATGTTGTTAGAAGAAAGGGAAACGTTGAAATCTACAGAAAAATTTGCCGGAACCAGAGAGTTTTTGGGGAAACGGGGCGTGTGGAATGAAGAATCTGATTGAAAACGGGGGTTTTATCCCGCCAGTTGCGCGGACACGGCCCAGTGCTCGCTGAGCACGGCCCCGTGGGAGGGCAATTTTAATTTTTTTTATAAGTACTCGTGTGAGTGCCCTGTTTCCCGAAACTTGGTTTTAGAGATCTTACCGATTTAGATGTTTTCCCGATGTTCGTAACTTACAAGGTATGATGTTGATGCTTGAACCTTTGTTTCATTCTTCAACCGTTTGAAGCGAGATTTCTTCCTCCTCATCCTCAATAAATCCTTGATAGCGCTTCAGCCGTTGGCCATTGACTTTGAATGGAATTCTATTCCGAGATTTAATTTCGACTGCACCGTGTGGGAGAATATGGGTGATGGAAAAAGGTCCTGACCACCTAGACTTTAATTTACCAGGAAATAATCGAAGTCGTGAATTAAACAACAGAACTTTATCTCCTACCCGAAATTCATTAGGTTTAATGTGTTTATCATGCAAATTTTTCATTCTTTCCTTATAAATTTTAGAGTTAGAGTATGCATAATTCCTTAGTTCGTCTAATTCATTTAATTGTCAAAATCGATTTTTACCGGCAATTTCTAAGTCTAAGTTTACGTTTTTAATTACCCAGTAGGCTTTGTGTGCTATTTCTACCGGCAAAGGACAACTTTTTACATAGACGAGCTTATATGGGGTTGTACCTATTGTTGTTTTGTACGCTGTTCGAAAAGCCCATAAAGCATCGTCTAATTTATCGGCCCATTCTTTTTTATTTAACCCTACGGTTTTTTCAAGTATTCTTTTTAAACCTCTATTAGTCACTTCGGCTTGGCCGTTTGTTTGAGGGTGATATGCCGTTGAGACCCGGTGATAGACCCCATATGTTGTTAAAAAATTTTCAAGTTGATGATTACAGAAATGGGTACCTCTATCACTTATTAATGATTTTGGTGTTCCAAAACGAGAGAATAATCTTTTCAGAAATCTTACCACGACTCTTCCATCGTTTGTTGGAAGTGCTTCGGCCTCGGCCCATTTAGACAAGTAATCTACCGCCACAAGTATATATTTGTTTCCTTTTGACGGTGGGAAAAGGTCCCATAAAGTCGAGTCCCCACACATCAAAAATTTCACAAACAAGAATGCCATTTTGTGGCATTTCATTTTTGGAAGAAATATTACCTGATCGTTGGCAAGCGTCACATGTCTTGACAAGACTTTGAGCATCTTTGTAAATGGTTGGCCAATAAAATCCTGAATCAAATACCTTTCGTGTGGTACTAGCGGCACCATGATGTCCTCCGTATGGACCTTCATGACAATGGCAGAGAATTCTTCTTGCTTCACTACCATGTACGTATCGGCGGATGAGTTGATCGGCACACATTTTGAAAAGATAAGGATCTTCCCAAAAATAATGTTTTACATTGGCAAAGAATTTCTTTCTTTGATGATGTGGCCATCCTTTTGCGACTATACCGCTAGCTAGGTAGTTAGCATAGTCGGCGTACGATGGCTCTTCTCAGTATTCCACCATTTCCAGGGACTCTGTTGGGAATTTTTCATTGATTTGCTCGTCCCTGGTTGCCCCCAAAGCTGGGTCTTCCAAGCGCGAAAGATGATCTGCTGTAGTGTTTTATGCTCCTCTTTTTTCTTTTATCTCAACGTCAAATTCTTGGAGGAGTAGACTCCACCGAATCAAACGCGGTTTAGCATGCTGTTTCTTGAAGAGATATCGAATGGATGCATGATCTGTATAAACTATCGTTTTAGAAAGAACAAGATAAGATCGAAATTTATCAAAAGCAATTACCATGGGTAGTAATTCTTTTTCTGTTGTTGTGTAATTTTCTTTTGCATCGTTAAGTGTTTTACTAGAATAATAGATTGGGTGAAAATGCTTATCTTTTCTTTGTCCTAAGACGGCTCCAACCGCAAAGTCACTTGCATCACACATAATTTCGAAGGGTAATTTCCAATTAGGTGCTATCATGATAGGTGCATTGACTAGCATTTCTTTTAGTGTTAGAAATGCTTGATTGCAATCCTTGTCAAAGATGAAAGGGACATCTTTTTCAAGTAATTTTGTTAGAGGCCTTGAGATTTTAGAAAAGTCTTTGATAAATCGTCTGTAAAATCCGGCATGCCCTAGAAAACTTCTGATAGCTCTAACGGAGGATGGAGGTGGTAATCGAGAAATAGTGTCTATTTTTGCTCGATCAACCTCCATTCCTTCGCTTGAGATTTTGTGACCAAGTACTATTCCCTCCGTTACCATGAAATGGCATTTTTCCCAGTTAAGGGCGAGGTTAGTTTCCTCACATCGGGATAGCATTCGTTCAAGGTTATCGAGGCATTGGTCGTATGAATCTCCAAAGATAGAAAAGTCGTCCATGAAGACTTCCATTGTCTTTTCTATCATGTCATGGAAGATGGCCACCATGCAACGTTGAAAGGTTGCGGGGGCATTACATAGACCAAAAGGCATGCGTCGATAAGCAAAAGTTCCATAGGGATATGTGAATGTTGTCGTTTCTTGGTCTTCGGGTGCTATCGGTATTTGAAAGTAACCTGAAAAACCATCTAAGAAACAATAAAATTTGTGACCGGATAATCTTTCTAACATTTGATCAATAAAACGTAAAGGAAAGTGATCTTTCCTTGTTGCCTCATTTAATCGACGATAATCTATACATACCCTCCATCATGTGACGGTTCTCGTTGGTATTAATTCATTTTTCTCATTAGTTATTACCGCCATACCTCCTTCTTTGGAACTACTTGGACGGGACTTACCCAAGGACTATCGAAAATTGGGTAAATAAGTCCGGCGTCAAGTAATTTGATGACTTCGTTTTTAACCACTTCTTGGACATTTGGATTTACTCTACGTTGTGATTGTATTATTGATTTATACTCATCATTCATTAAAATTTTGTGCGTACACATGAAAGGACTTATTCCTTTAATATCTACAAGCTTCCAAGCGATCGCGTTTTTGTGTTTTTTTCAAAAGCGTAACTAATTTTTCTTTTTCTAAACTAGTTAATTTTGACGAAATAATTACAGGTGATTTACCATCTTTGTCTAGAAAAGTATATTCCAAACCTTTTGGGAGTTATTTGAGCTCAAGAGGCGGGTCTTTAAGAGACTCCTTATTTGGTTGCTCATTTTGATCAAGAACCACAAAGGTTTGTGCTATGGCGACCTCTTTTTCAAAAAAGTGGTCAATTTCTTCTCTTGTATCGGGTGGTTCATCTTCATCTTCAATTAGGGGTCATTATTGCCGAATGGATATTTCATTGAATGCTCAAGATCGACGCTCTTTTTAAATGCCCCTAATTGAATAGATAAATTGTTGTACTTCCGATTTTTCAAAGCTTCGTGGGTTTTTACAAAAGGTCGTCCCAACACTAGAGGAGCGTCATCAAGGATGACAAAGTCGGTTGGGATTACCATTTGATTGGTTTGGACCAAGGCATCATCAACTACCCCTATTGATTTTATTATTTTCTGATTAGATAGAAAAATGAGTATTTGAAGTGGAGAAAAATCACCAATACTTAATTTTTCAAAAATGTAGTTTGGCATTATATTAACACAAAGATCTTTATCAATTGTGATATTGCTAATAAAGGAATTTTGAAAAAAACATGGAACCGGTGTAATGTTAATTTCAAATGGGTCTTCTTTTATTAGCGAAGTTTGATCATTTGTTAACTTAATGCTTACCGTTTCGTCAATTTTAGTGTTAGTGTTTAACTCTTTTAAAAACTTAGCATGAGTGGGTACTAAACAATGATTTTCGAAAGATGGTGACAAGAGATTAATTTCTTCAAAATTAGACTCTTCTTGAATTTTAACGTTGTTAGACTCACCTTTTTCGTTGTTTAGCTCATGTGTCGGCTTTTCACTTACTTGTTCTTCCATTTTTACATTTTCAACTATCTTTTCTTTATTACAAGTTAATTCTTCCCTTACGCGGGACTCATCTTCCCTTGTGCGGGCTTCTTTTATGCAGCGCTCGATAGTTTTAATGTGTTCTATTATCTTATCGGCTATATGGGTGATAGAGTAAGGATTTGGATCCTTAAAGCTTGAATCCGGATGTTCAATCCTTGGTTCTTCATAATTGTAGGTCCCCTTGATGTTATGGATCGTCACACAATCGTCTATCTAACCTAGAGTGCGGAATCCTCTAGATCAGATTGTAGCAGAAAACGTGTAGGAAACAGAAACAGCAATTCCAATCAAACCGGGTTTTCTATTGATTATCAATCACAATGAATTACAATCAATCCAAAACCCTAACTACTCCAAATTCGTCCAAACCCTAATGTTCTCACGAATTTGCTCTCTAATAACTGTTTTGGCTGATTAACCTAAACCCTAATGTCTAACCTTGTTTATATAACACAAGGTTTACAAGTGGGCTAGGTCAAGACTCTTGGGCTGCGAATTTGGACAGGCCCAATTCGCCCCCATCACCCAATTCCTTGGGTTTAGTTAGCCCAAACATAACAACTAACTATTACAAAGCTAAACCCGCTAACTGTTTATCGTTTAACTAATTACAAGATATCCAAAGACCAAATCTAAGCTGTTGTCACAAACATGCACCAACAAACTCCCCCTTGACAATAGCTTCATAAAAACTTTGTCTTGAGTCAAAACTTTGTCTTCGGTCTTCTTGCAATCTTCATGCAGTCTTGCATTGTCTTTGGTCTTTGGATAGCTTCAGCTTCAACAGCTTCTGTCAGCAACAGACTCCCCCTAAGCTGATGCATCCAATCACCAAATCTTCAACACGTTAGCGTTTGAGTAAACTCCAGTTCAGCATTTGCACAACAATCTTCAAACTCTTCAAACTTGTATGCAATATAGAAAGGAGGTTCTACCATGCATCCAATTAAACTCTCATCTTCACACGTCACAGTAACTTCTCAGCAACAAACCGCTTCAATCTGAACACTATAAAACCAACATCTCGAGAAACCATAAGAATTTTTCAACATAAGTTAAATAAATTATTATTTTTCAAGAGATTAGTTAAACTGTGTAACAGATTAAGCATTTTCAAATTCACCAACACGCAAAACTTTGGTTCAACACACAAGAACAACCTGTCTGATTGAAAATTTTGAACTCACTTTCTAACACCGTCTCCCCCTATCGGTAACAATTCCTCCAAGAATAACAGTTTTCCGTACGTTAAGAATTTTAAACAGAAAAAGACACTATTTTTGGATTTTTATATTTTCTGAAAGCAAGTAAATACAAAAGCAATAAACACTCTATTTTTGTGAGAATCACTGGTAAGAAGATCATATCAGCACAATCAAACTGTTTTTCACACAATTTGATAATTCTTTATTCAATTTTTTCGTGAATAGCAGTTCAAGACGATTACCAGTATGTTTGTCCACTTAAACAAAATGCATGAACATTTCAAGTACCATTACCATATGATACGTTAAGGTAATTTTATTTTCTGAAATACGAGCGTGTCCCAATTCAGGATATACCCCCACGATCAAGGTATGCACAAAGATTCATCCTAGTAGGTGAGTATACTGAATTCATCCTTTAAGATATCCGTACTGTGTCTAGGTCTGCATATAATCTGTTTTATCATGTTTTAATTGCTGAACAATGAACACCCAAATAAATACTTATCAAATCCTGGAAATATAAACAGCACACTCTATCATGCAAGTATCTTCCCTACCACATATTTCACAAGTCCAATCCTGAATTCTGAAATCTTAACTGGGAATAGGTTGAGAAGAGAACATAATAGATCTTTAGTAGAGATGGTATAATATACAGATCAAATGAGATTTTCTCAGTTTGATATAGGTTTCTTGGGTTTCTTTTGGGCACTAGAGGGGCTCTTTCGGGTGTATTAGATCTATAGGGCGACAACGAACAGCTAGGTCAGCATGTATCTGGATGCAGCAGAAGCTGTCGTTGCCTAGCACCTCCAGGTCAGCATATATCTGGATGCAGCAGAGGAGGTACACGACTTTGTTCAGAGAAGATTTCAGAATCAGATCAAAATTGTGTGTATCGGGAAATATACAGACATTCAAATAGAAATGAGCTAATTCCAAGTGACTAGCTTTCCTGGGGTCATGTACAATTTTAGTTCTAACAGACAGACAGCCAAGATATCCCTAGTTGAAACAACAGTATAAAGACCCAAAACTTCAGATTTTGGCAATCTATCAACGCAAGAATTAAGGTCATTAAACCATACACCACTGATGTGTTCCCCACTCATATTCAGTTCATTTAAGTTTATATCACCTTGGTAAGTTGATTATTTCATGCTTTTGCCTACTGGTACATCGTATGATGAAGCTGCTATCACACTTAAGCAATTTAATTTCAAGTTCAGTGTGACAGTCTAACTTGCTGATGTACTATCATTTCTTCTTTTCACACAGTGATAACTCATTTTTGATTTTCTATTTTTTTTATGTTTTTGATTTTTCAATTTTTTTTTTTGTGTTTTCAATTTTTTTTTTTTTAAGAAAAGCAGTAAGCTATTTACAAAAATTCTTATGAAAAACCAGTTATTCAGGATTCCTCATCCCGTTGAGTTCGACTAAGTGTTCAAAGCGAGCCCTGTCAAATGCTTTAGTATAAAGATCTGCCAGGTTATCCTCTGTGTCGACTCGATGTAATTCAATTAGTCTCTTTTCAGCACAATCCCGTATAAAATGATGACGGATGTCAATATGTTTTGTGCGACTGTGGTTCACGGGATTATTAGTTATTGAAATAGTGGCATTATTGTCTATCATAATAGGAGTACGAGTGAAATCCAAACCGTAATCGCGCATCTGCTGTTGAATCCAGAGAACCTGAGAGCAGCAGCTTCCAGCAGCAATATATTCAGCTTCACACGTAGAGGTAGACACACAGGATTGCTTCTTGCACTGCCAAGACACGATCCTGCCTCCTAAGAACTGACAACCACCTGTTGTAGACTTTCTGTTCGACTTGCATCCTCCAAAGTCTGAGTCAGTGTAAGCAACAAATGTCAAATCACTATCAGCTGGATACCATAACCCAAGTTTAGGTTTCCCCTTCAAGTAACGAATAATGTGCTTCACTGCTTTCATGTGTGACTCTTTAGGATTCGCCTGATATCTGGCACACAAGCATACGGCAAACATGATGTCGGGTCTTGAAGCAGTCAAGTACATTAGAGAACCAATCATTGCCCTGTATTGAGTAGGATCAACATCTTCAGTGCTTTCATGATCTGGGCCAAGATTGTGATTTTCACATATGGGTGTGTTGGCAGTAGTGCAATCATTCATTTTGAACCGACTCAAAATGTCATACACATACTTTGTTTGATGAATAAACAACCCATCCGCCTTCTGTTCAACTTGTAATCCCAGAAAGTAAGACAGCTCACCCATAGCACTCATTTCGAACTTGCTCTTCATCACCTGCTCGAACTCTTTACACATGCTTTCATCAGATGACCCAAAGATGATGTCATCCACGTACACCTGTACCAGCAGAAAATCTTCATTCTTCCTCTTGATGAACAGTGTACTGTCAATCTGACCTCTTTCAAAACCATTCTTTATCAGATGTGTAGACAGTGTCTCGTACCACGCCCTGGGAGCTTGATGTAACCCATACAAAGCCTTATCAAGTTTGTACACTCGATCTGGATAATCTGGATCAACGAACCCATCTGGTTGTGAGACATACACCAGTTCTTGGACTTTCCCGTAAAGAAACGCACTCTTCACGTCTAGTTGGTAAACTTTGAAGCCCTTGAATGAAGCAAAAGCCAGAAACAAACGAATTGCCTCCAACCTTGCCACTGGTGCAAACACCTCATTGTAATCAATCCCTTCTTGCTGATTGAAACCTTTGACCACCAATCGAGCCTTGTTTCGCGTGACTATACCTCTTTCATCCTTCTTGCACCTAAACACCCATTTAGTGCCAATCTCTCTTTCACCTTTAGGAAGATCAACCAACTCCCAAACCTTCAACTTTGCAAACTGGGCCAATTCCTCTTGCATAGCTTCAACCCATGAATTGTCTTTAAGAGCCATATGAATGTTCTTCGGCTCCTCTTGGGAAATAAAGCAACTATACAAGCACTCGTTCACTATCCCAGTCTTCTCAATCGACACAAATAAACCTGTATTCGCTGCTATGCTTCTTCTCGTTTGAACACCTGTAGCAGGATCTCCCAGTATCATGTCAACTGGATGATCTCTATTTGCCCGTGTAGTAGCAACTGCATCGACTTCCAAATTGTCACCAAGGTTTGATCCAACCTCCCCCTGAATATGCTGATCCGCAAACGGATTAATGAAATCCTCCCCCTGATTGGGTTCGGGTTCATCGTCACTTGAATCAGTATCAGCAGCATCTTGAGAAGGTCCCGGAGCATCTGTTGTATCAACATTTGATCTAGGCATGAACTCGCCTTCATCATCACCAATCACTGTTTGAATCAGCTGAGACTCATCTGCATTGGAAAACTCAGGAATATTAAATGATTTAAAGACACTTTCATAATCATATAATATAGCTGGTCCACTCGTTGACTGTTGAGGTTTGTAAGAAGTGATTTCAACATTAAACACAACCTCAATTTTACCAGTTTTTAGATTAAAAACCCTTTTATTCGGTGCGCCAGGTACGTAACCTAGAAAGTAGCCCTCGTCAGCCACCTCACCGAATTTTTGTTTATCTTTATTTCGCACAATGGTGCAGGGTAATCCAAATGGTTCAAAGCCTTCTAAGTTTGGTTTCTTGTTAAACATTAATTCATGACAAGTTTTGTTAAAACGTTTAACAGTCAAAACTTTGTTTAGGACATAGCAAGCTGTATTCACAGCTTCTCCCCAGAAAAGAACTGGTAGCTTAGAATCTGAAAGCATTGTCCTAGCGGCTTCAATCAACGTCCTGTTTTTCCTCTCAGCAACTCCATTCTGTTGAGGCGTATAAGGAGCAGAATATTGATGTTCAATTCCCTTGCGAAGACAGTAGAGATCCAGAATACGATTCTTGAACTCCGTGCCATTATCACTCCTTATCCTCTTGATCTTTGCATCATGGACGTTTTCCAATTTTGTAAAAAGATCTATCAACATCTCTGCTGTCTCATCTTTTGTACCTAAAAAGAAAACCCATGAATAACGTGAGTAATCATCAGTGACAACTAAACAATAGTACTTTCCACCTATGCTCCTCACGTTCACTGGACCGAATAAATCCATGTGAAGTAATTCGTAAGGGGCATCTATGGAATTTACTGTTTTAGATTTATGAGGTTTCTTGTGTTGTTTTCCCTTTTGACATGGAAGACATTTGTCTTCCACTTGAAACCTCCGCAATGGAACCCCTCTCACTAGCTCATTTTTAACAAGATAGTTCATTTTGCGATAGTGAATATGGGCCATGCGTCTGTGCCACAACATCGATTCAGCTTCAGATGCTTTTGATAGTAAACACGCCACCACTGCAGTTGGATCCTTAGCACCCATGTCCATGACATAAGTGTCATTTCTCCTTGGCGCTCGCATGACTATCCAATCGTCCGGTATCTTCAAACCTGGTTTCAACACTAATGCTTCATTCTTGGTAAAATGGACCGAGTGACCCTTGTCGCAGACTTGTGACACGCTCATCAGATTGTGTTTAAGCTGCTCCACATAGTTCACTTTGTCCAGTGTGATCTTCCCATTGGTCACCTTTCCTCGACCTGTAATTCTACCACCTTTTGCACCCGCAAAATTCACTTGTCCTCCATCATATTCTTCAAATTCAGTCAACAACCTCGCATCCCCCGTCATGTGCCTAGAGCAGCCACTATCAACATACCACAAGTTGATAATCCTCCTTAGCAGCTCCTGCACACACCAACCAAAAGATTAGTTAGATTGGGGGACCCAAGCCTTAATGGTCTTGGGTCGTCCAAATTCACCAACCACCGGAACGTCCATCCAATATCCATTACTCCTAGCTGGAGTCTTGGATCGTAGACCTGTTGGAAATTGATTTTGACTTCCACTAGGTCTTTGGTCCTGAGGGTTCCTATGTGTGTTTGGACTATTTGACCTTTGAAAATTTTGATTTTGATACCAAGAAGCATTATAGTTATAATTTCTAAAGCCATTGTTATAAAAATTTCGACCACCATTATTTTGGTATCGATTTTGATATTGACCTTGACTTCTGAAATTATTGGTATTTTGATTGTTCATTCTTGGTGAACTGCTTCTAGGTCTCTCAAATCTGCCTGGTGGAGATCTAGGCTGAAATCTAGGTTGATTTCTTTGAAAACGAGGAACTTGTGGAGTTCCTTTTTCAGCCTTATCCTCACCAACAGCAACTGGCTCTGGTTGCTTAGGAGCAGATTTCTTTGGAGAGTTGGACTCTCTCTCCTGCTTATCACCATTCTTCTCTGGTGACTTCTCTCTCTTCCTCTCATTCACCTGTGCTTCATTCGTTTTGTTAGGACAGCAGCTAGCTACATGTCCTTTGGTGTGACATTTGAAGCATGACATCCTTTTCGAAGACTTCTTATCTGAAGCCTTTGAACTAGATTCAGGCTTTGATGATGATGGCACAGAAGGATTTGGTTTAGTTTGCTTAATTTCAGAATTTTCATTGTTTTTATTTTTAGCAAACTCTACGTTCGATTCATTTTCAATAACAGCTGTTTCGTTTTGCATGTCACTTCCTTGAACAAAACTAATCTTTTTAACAGAAGTTGAGTTTTTATTCCTAGGTTGTGAGGTTTTCGTTTTCAAAACAGGTTTGCTGTTATTATCCTTCTTGGCCTCATCTCTCTCAGACTCCTCTCCTCGACTTGCTGTGGAACTACTTGGTGCTGTTGACATAAACTTTGCTAGCTCATCTTCATCAGGTAGGAATGAATAATCATGACTAAGAGGAGGTGGGACTTCATTATAGCCTTGGAATCCCACACTAGTCTTGTCATTACTCTTCTTTAACCCACCCATCATATGTTTCATAACAAAAGTAGAATCCCTGAATTGACCCAATTTCTTTTCAAGTTCAACAATTCTGAGTTGAGCATCTGACAACTCTTTGTTTTTATCAGAAATCTCTTTTGTTTTTTCAGCCATCATGTCATGAGCTAAGTCAATGACTTGAAGTTTTTCATTTAATTTGCAGGTTACGGCTTCAAGTTCACTTTCATAACCTTTTATTTTCTTCAAGTATGACGTTTCGTTTCTTTTAGCAAAAAAGTTTGATTCTTTAATGTTAGACATTTCGCTTACCAAACTTTTGTTTTGTGCAGACAACCTGTCAACCTCACCCTGCAGTTCACGACATTTTAAACACACAGAATTAGATTTTACCTCTCCTGTTTGTTTGTCAAGGTTGGCCATTAGAGCAGCAAGCTGAGCTTGCAATTGTTTATACTTAGCATCCTTTTCCTCAGCTTCTCTTTCATATTCTGACTTTTGTTTTTCATCTTCAGCACCTGTTGTCTGATCTACCTTTACCTCAGCATCCACTTTCACTTCAGCATCCACCTTCACATCAGCATCATCTACTTTAGCTTCACCATCATCGATTGGAGTAATCTCTGCCATGAATGCTTGAGAGACATCCCCATCATTTTCTAAGTGAATGCTCCAATCATATGAACCCTCTCTTGCAGTAGAGATCAACGCCTTTGAGCTAGAGTTGTTTGATGCATTCCTGTTGTTTGAACTCTGGCTCGAATTATCTTGCTTTTGTTTCTAACATTCCCTAGCAAAGTGCCCATAACTTTGACAATTAAAGCACCTCACTTTGGTCTTGTCGAAACCAACGCTCCTTCCCACAAACTTTCTTCCTGTTCTGTTCATGAACCTTTTCACACGCCTAGAAATCATGGCCATTTGCCATTGCAAATCCATCTCTTCAAGATCATCAGGGTCAATCTGATCATAGTCTTCATCTAAAGTAGCAGGATCAGAAATCTTTCCCTGAATATAGTTTTCATAGGAAGCAACAAACGAAGTAAGTAAAGCCAGATGCTCTTCAGCAGACTTCACACTCATTGGCATTGACTTAGCACTAGTACTCTGCTTAGAAGCTGACGATTTCTTAACTCCTGATGATCCTCCTGAAGCAGCAACAAAACACACATCACCATCCTGATTCACCATAACCTGCTCATTCTCACATGATAAAAACGCAGTAGCAGAGTCGCTAGAAGCGTTGTGAGATGAAGAAGATGTAAGCCCATTGTACACTGCCGGATCTTGAACCTGATCATATCCAGTATCTTTCTTCTTCATGCTGAGCTCATAAGCTCTCAACTTTCCTACAACCTCTTCAAGCTCTTTTGTTTCATAATCTGCTTCACCCTTGATCATTAAAGTGTAGATATCCCACTTAGTAGGCAAAGCATCTAGCAGCTTGTCATTCTTCTCTACATCAGAATAGCAATCGATCTCATAATTGTCCATTTCTGACATCAGATGGTAGTAACGAGTGATGACGTCTTCAAGTGACTCATGCTTCATGTACTTGAAAACAGCAAACTGCTTCTTCAGTAGATCAATCTTGTTCTTCTTGACATCAGCATTACCAGCGTATCTTTTCTCCAAAGCATCCCACATATCCTTTGAGTTAGTGTACTTTTTGAAGGTATGTTTGATGCTATCAGGCAACGACATTTTGATTTTATTGCAGCTAAAGCTCTCTTTTCAGCTTCATACACTTTCTTATCAGCCTCATTCATGTTCACGTAGTCTGTTCTACGTCGTCTGCCCTCAAAATCATGCACTGGGTTTATGTACCCATCTTCAATACATATCCACATGCGTGCATCCTGAGATTTAATGAAGGATGTGAAGCTGTTCTTCCATGTAAGATAGTTCTCCACCTTCATCATCTTAGGAGCATTCAAGTTGGCCATGTTCGACATTTTAAACGTTGCAGACTGAGAAAACCGTACAAAATATCTCCGAAAACAGTGGTTACCAAATTACACCTTTAGAATCGTCTCGAAAAGACGAGTCCAACGATATATAATGTCAAAAACCGATTTCGGGATTTTCCAGAGTCTAACGGCGCAAACGGCGCAAACGGTTCTGTCAAACGAGGTGCAGATCAATTTCTATTTGCAAAACACTGAAAAAATTTCGACGCTTGCCAACTGAAATTCCACCACTTAATTCCTCTATTAATTTCGCTGGTTTTCACTTAATTTCGCTGGTATTGAGTTAAATTCGCTGGTCAGTTTAAGTTTGCTGGTTATTTCGCTGAAACGGCTAATTTCGCTGAAACCGTGGTAATTTCGCTGTGGAAACTAACACGATTACCAAAGTCGCCTTTGGATTTAAGTTCGCGGATGACCGAGTTAATTTAGTCCCAAATTCGCTGGTAAATATACTGGATCAGTTAAATTCGCTGGTCAGTCAGCAAATTTAATCAAATTCGCCAAATCAGTATGGAAATCCAATCTTTCCGAAATTTTGAAGATCTTATCTCCTCTCCAACACAAATCTGCAAAATCAAACAAGCAAATCAGTCAACTTTTGATGGAAATTTTTATGAAATTTATGAAGAACACGAAGAACAGTCTTCGAATCTTCAAGAAATTCAGCCAAAATTCTTCAAAACTATCAACCAAAAACAATCCTGCAAACCCTAAAACCTGCAAAACAGCAATCAAACAAAACAGAATATCAAAACAGCCAACAAAAATCAAAAATCAGAATCAAAACACACAAAAATTTCGAAAATCTCAAAACCCTAATTTTTCAGGTTTCAAATTTTCGAAAATTCTTCCTTGTTTCTGCAGCAACAATTCTGAACCGAGCAATCAAGAGCCTAATGCTCTGATACCAATTGTAGGTCCCCTTGATGTTATGGATCGTCACACAATCGTCTATCTAACCTAGAGTGCGGAATCCTCTAGATCAGATTGTAGCAGAAAACGTGTAGGAAACAGAAACAACAATTCCAATCAAACCGGGTTTTCTATTGATTATCAATCACAATGAATTACAATCAATCCAAAACCCTAACTACTCCAAATTCGTCCAAACCCTAATGTTCTCACGAATTTGCTCTCTAATAACTGTTTTGGCTGATTAACCTAAACCCTAATGTCTAACCTTGTTTATATAACACAAGGTTTACAAGTGGGCTAGGTCAAGACTCTTGGGCTGCGAATTTGGACAGGCCCAATTCGCCCCCATCACCCAATTCCTTGGGTTTAGTTAGCCCAAACATAACAACTAACTATTACAAAGCTAAACCCGCTAATTGTTTATCGTTTAACTAATTACAAGATATCCAAAGACCAAATCTAAGCTGTTGTCACAAACATGCACCAACAATAATACTCATATGAAGTAGATGGTTCACACCATTGTTCTGCATTGTAAGTATATGATGGATAAGGGTCGAAATTTTGTTCTTCATAATACTCAGACGAGGTGGGTTGTTTACACCATGGTTCCTCATAATAAGCATATGAAGGTGGAGGCTCATATCTTGGTTTCTCAAAGTATGAGTATGAAGGCTCATACCTTGGTTCATCAAAATATGCGTATGAGGGAGAAGGTTCATACCTTGGGTCTTCATAGGATGTGTATGAAGTTGACGGCTCGTACCTGGGCTTCTCATAGTAGGTGTATGAAGCTGATGGTTTAAAGAGATCACAATATTGTACCGAGTGAGGGTTACCGCAAATGGTGCAATATACTTCCCTATAATCATCCTCCTCATAGGCGTAGTTGTAATCTCCTGAGTATTGATCCATAAGAATCACTCAGCAGACCACAACGGAGTCTCGAGACCAGAAAACAAAAACAAAAAACGGAAACAGAGGCTGGACAGGCCCCGTGTTCAGTGGAAACGGCCCGTGTTCAGGTTCTGTATATGGGCGTTTTAATAAAAGTAACTAGTTTTGTGCAGCACGGGGGCGTGTTCAGTGAGCACGACCCCGTGTTTAGACTCTGTATCTGGGTGTTTTTTAAAAAAAATGTGCGGTGTGTTATAAGTTTTTATATATATTTTTAGCCCTTTTTAACACTTTAGCCAAGTTTTAAATTTATAAAACACGATATTTTACTAACACTAAACACACATATGGGCAAGTGCACCCATCGTGAACGTAGTATAGCGTTGGTAAGATACCGAGGTCATCCAAGGACACAAGAGCTTTTAGTACCGGTTTATCATCAACGTCTAATCAAATCAAAATTTTAAAAAAAGGTCTAAACATGAAAATAAAAACTAAAAATACTGAAAATAAAAATAAGACAGATAGACAAGATGAATCACTTGGATCCGACTCACCTTTAGTGTAAGCTTTGATATTTTCTGCACTTTTGCACTTTTTAAGAGATTATCTTAGTTGTAGTAGTAGGCCCCTCTTTTGAAGGTGACGTTACCCTCAACCTAGTAGTTTGAGTCAGCAAGGATACAATCCTAAAGGGTTGGATTATTGAAAGATAATTAATTAAGTTATTAATGCGTAATGTGGTAGGCCCCTCTTTTGAAGATGACGTTACCCTCGGCTAAGTGGTTTGACTCAGCAGGGAAACAATCCCAAGTAGCCGGGTTAATGTATTAATAGTAGTTTACATATGAGGGGATCAAGCTATTCGCACCCCCGCCATGCAATACCAGTGGGTATTGAAGGAGGTCATACTAAGCTTGACCCAGGTCCTTGCAGGATCTATACACTGAACAAGGCAAGAACCTTGCCAAACCATTCCCTTAACCCCCAACTAGGTAGCCAACATATCTCTATATAGACCATAGAGATATGAATGGTGTAAATCTTTTATTTTATATAGACAGTAAAATAACGCCAAGACACCACGGACAAATGATAAGGAAGTTTCACCTTCAACATAAGAAACTAGTTATTAAAGTCATTAATACAAAACCAAATAAAAAGTGTGAAAAGATTAAAAAACAAAAGTACTACACTAAATGCTTGTCTTCACCAAGTGATGTAAGAGACTTGGGCAAACAAGGCCTTTGATTGTCAGGAACTCTTACTATCAATCTTGGATCCCGAGACTACTACACACACTCTATGATGGATGATGGATGATGGTGGTGGATGCGGGTTGTGATGGTGGTGGAGTGTGGGTGAAGTGGGAGATAGGTGGTTTGCCAAGGGATGCCTTTGAAGTGAACCAAGCACCTCTATTTATAGCCTGCACAGAAGCCCGGACACAGCCCCGTGTCCAGTGGGCAAGGCCACGTGTCCATCCACTTTCTCTTTCTTCATTAATTGCAGTTTGTCTGCATTTGTTGACCACGCCCCCGTGTCCACTGGGCACGGCACCGTGTGCAGAAGCGTATATGTACTATCAAGATTTGCTTGGATTCTGCGAATCTTAGCGTTGACCACGGCCGTATAGAGGTGGGCACGCCCCCGTGTCGGGAGATAGATGCTTCTACAACTTTGTCTTTTCTGTAGACACTTGGGCACGCTCTCGTGTCCGCTGGGCACGGGGCGTGTTCAGCCTTCTGATGTCTTGTTTTTGCTTGGGAAGATGCTGTCGAGGGGTCGGGCATGCCACGTTTATTCCTTTTCTTGTATTTATGTTAGATTTAGCTGCATTTTTGCTTTTTTTTGTCCATTTGAGCTTATTTAATCCCGAAAATACAAAAGGTAGACAAAAGCACACTTTTCCAACATTAGTACTAAAAAAAGGTTTGTTTTATGCCTCATTTAATGTAATTTATATGGGGTGGATTGATATGAATTGGAAATGTTGGGGACTCAAGCTGATGAGTTTTCAAAACAGGGATTAAGGGTGTCAATTGGGTTAAACCAAAGGGACTTAAACTGACGTTTACTCTTCTGGTTAATATTAAAACACGTTTTAGAGCCAAAAACAGTGAAGCATAGAGCCGATTTTTCTATATGAATTTTATCAGGTTTTAATCAACAATAGTTTTTTTTAATTCTAGATTGAGGGAAGCAAAGAGAGCGCTGACTGATTAACATCTGTTTTGATACCACATGTTAATTAGCTCTCTGTGATAGTTGTTTGAAAAACATGATAAAAGATTGATATATGTTGCACCAGAGAGTCCAGTAATTGCAACAGAGAGGAAAGTAGAGGATTTCTCGTTAACTTCATCGAGTCCCCGTTTAGGGTGTACATTATGTGTTCTTGAAGAACATGATTTAAGAGGGGGGGGGGGGCAGGGACAAATTTCGTGAATTATTATGTTAATATAATTATATAACTTTTATCTCTCTAGCTTTTTTTTTGAAAGGTAAATTTTTTAAACACCGGCCGGCCCGGCAAAAAACCGAGAGCCCGCGCCAAAAAACTACAACGTATACAAAGTGAAATTACACCATTTTCTCCAATCTAGATTCCTATGCTTCGATCGACTTTTCAACCATAGAAAACCTAGAGACCTAACTTCCTCAAAAATCTCCCCACTATTACCATTCCAGTTTGAGAATATGTTTGCATTCCTCGCTTTCCAAATACACCAGCAAGCCACGAACATGAGACCCCGAACAGTTTCCTTAACTTTTTTGTTTCCCGGTATACTTTTGTGGAAATCCATTATGTCCTTGAATGTAAACGCGTAAAGGGGCGGAAGCCTAGCCCACCCACACA